>NC_140944.1:121765-165361 GCF_014529385.1 Adiantum capillus-veneris | reverse complement strand
TGTCAAAAAACATTGTCATCGAAAAAAAAATAAATATATTTTTATGGTCTCCGCCCCCATGTCGAGCACATAGTAGATAGTGGGAAAAAATGCTCACCTCAGTAGAATACAATGCATGGAATTGGATCTCATTCTGAATTTTTAAACTGTAATTTCTTGCAAAGTCCACGACAGAGACAACGACATCTCTTGGAAAACTCTGTAGACACTCTTTGAATTGGTTGGCCTACCATCTATAGATGTAGTTATGTTTTGATAAACTTGGTCAGCTTGTCTTTCATGAATGAAATGAAAGTGGAGCACCCCAATCTGTTGAATAACAAGATCTTTCCTTTTGTGGTGATGGCCGTCTTCATGAGTAGATTGTGTCTCCACACCACCAAAAACCTTTGCAGCCACATGAAAGTTGTCGTTGTGTGCTGCAAGAGGAGAACATCTGAGTTGTTTTTGGCACCGCACTGATTGTTTTCCCGTCAAGAAGATGTGTAAATGAAACATGGAATTTTCTGGGTTAGGACACAAAAAGGACTCCCATAGTGTTGTGAGGCTCTCAAATGTTGTCTTTGCAGTCACACATATACTGCCACTTACTGCCCGGTCACAAACATCACAAGCACAACGACAAGATTATCATTATACTCCAAACCTACCTTGACACATTTGGTTGAAAGCATCTTTCAAGTAGACAACTTGCACATGATATTCGTAGCAGCAGGTATTGCTGTCCCGCAATTTTTGAACAAAAGGGGCTTCAAATTCTCAAAGCATCTCGGTGAAATGTGCACCGTCGGATGCATTTCCTGAAACTGTCTGTAAAGTTCCACATGCACAAAAAAGCAGGCAATAAAGAGATAATGTGAGAATAAATAACCAAAATTGTTGGTACCATCACCCACAACTTATAACACCCACTCTCGTGTTTGTGAAAGCACATAAAAGGAACATTTATCGCTTAGAAGTTGTTTTGCATGTGTGAAAGAGGCTTTAAACTTCTTGAACCACTTGAAGCACTTTAAATCACCTATAGGTGATAGGTGATTGAAAAAAATCATCAAACCGCTTCCAAGTGGTTTGTTTACCAATTTCAATCACCTTCAGGTGGTTTGAAATCTTCCAAGTGCTTACATAGGTTCTCACTTAAGCACTTTTAAACCACCTATAGGTGATTGAAAGTGGTCATTTAAACCACTTTCAATCACCTTCAGGTGGTTTAAAATCTTCCAAGTGCTTCCATAGGTTCTCACTTAAGCACTTTAAACCACCTATAGGTGATTGAAACTGGTCATTTAACCACTTCAAGTGGTTTGTTACCACTTTCAATCACCTTCAGCTGGATAACACCCAAATCTTGGGTTTGTAAAAGCACTCAAGAGGAACGTTTACCACTTAGAAGTGGTTTTGCATGTTTGAAAGTGGCTTTGAACTACTTGAAACCACTTGAAGCACTTAAAACCACCTTAAGGTGTTTGAAAAAGTTCATCAAACCACTTGACCACTTTCAATCACCTTCAAGTGGCATTAGGAAGGGAATGGGGTATAGGAGGGCCTCTTTATTTGGTAGTTTAAGGAAATGCTTAAAGCTTAAGTCATGTTTAACCAAGCCTAAAAGAGAGGGGAAAAAGGCCTGTGCTGAGATTTTTAAAAATACCATTTGTATATTTTGTATTTTGAAAATAGGCTACTTTAACACAAAAGAGAGGTGGGTAACTAAATTTTAAAATGTTTTTCCCCATCTCTCTTCTCTCTCTCTAACATATAAAACACTCTCTCTCACTTAGTTCTCATTAAAAGAAGCACTTTTCAGCCCTCCTATCCAAAAAGCAGAATTTTAATATTCTCTCTCTAAAACGTGAGCCAACTCTTTCTTTTTCCCCCCCTTTTCTCTCTTGTCACTTCCACCTCCCAATCATGAAGAGGACATTCTATGCTGCCTACATCTGACAAAAAGTACAGATCCTCCAAGGCTGCAGATCTACTCTCTCTCTCTCACTCTCTTCCTTTATGTCTTTCTCTCTCTCGCTCTCTCCCCCACTCCCTCCCTCTCTCTCTCTCTAAGGCTCTCTCTCTCTCTCTTTGTCTCTCTCTCTCTCTCTCTCTCTCTCTCTCTCTCTCTCTCTCTCTCTCTCGTCCCATTCTAGCTTCAGGTGAGAGCAATGGAGAACTCCATTACCTCTATGTGCAGCTGCATTTCTCTCTCTAAATCCCTCATGATCAATATTTTTAATTCAATAGATATTGAGTTACACTCCTCTATTTCTTCCCTCCACAACATAATCCTTCTCTACTATCTCTGAGTACCTTCCACTTTCCCTCCATAGCTAGATTTTCCTGCTTGCAGCAATCACCATTACACATTCTCTCACTATTTTTCTTGATTATCTAACAAACATGTCATTCAATCTCCCTCCACTGCAAGACATTACTAACAGGCCACAACGATATCGATTAAACACTGATTTGGAGCAGGAGTATGCGACCGTGCGACTTGGCACATCGAATCCCAATGTTGCAGATCAGCTACGAAGCATTGGATGCAAGGCAATCAACTTATGGGTTGATGGCGACATTTATCCAGGTGATTACCCTTTTGTAATGTCACTGAGATTCTGCATTTTATTGGAGATGGAAGAGGCGGACTGTTTGGCTACTGCTGGAGATTGTATTTAGCTTTTGTCAATGAAAGAGAAGCAACTAAACATCTCTTCGGAAAAATATATGTATAAAACCTCATTATATGCCAAAATTTTGAATTTATCACCGGATAGCCGTATTTTTTTTCGATCAAAAAATATGTCTAAATAAAGGCAATCACAAGTTTGGATCAAAACCAACGACTATAGTTGGAGAGAAATAGACTGCTAGAGACTATTGAGGTATACTCTTAAACTTGTTTAAATGTGTACTAGCTTGTTTTTCTGTGTTGTGCTAGACTCGTGTGGTGTAGTAGGTTTTCTCTCACCATAGGGTTGGCTTGCAGGTTATAGGCCACTTCGTAGTGTGTAACCATCCAACTCACTCCAGACGTGAGTAGAATCTAGTCGCTTTTCTTGTGTTTTGCATCCACTTGGTTCATTGCAGGGAAGGGTGTTAGGACAGACTTAGATTCTTGGAGTGCGCTAGGTATGACGCTACACCTCTCACTTCAAAGTGACTTATAGGTTTCTCAATTTTAGACCACTTCAAGTCATTGTTTGTACCACGTAGATACACAAGAGTTTTTCTCATCAAACAGAGCATGGAGAGATGCATAGTTTATTCCCTCTTCATCTATGTGTGACGTACTATTTATTCTTGTGCTTCTAGCTCCAAAGACACGTCATTGTTCATTACTAGATGACTTGGTGTTGCCTTCGATATAGATACATAAGCTATTTGACTTGCATCTGAGATTTTTAAGTTGTCTCCGCTGATGTTTGTGTTGTGAGTTTCACACACATCATTAGGGATTAGATTAAGTCACATCATCGTTCTTACTAATTAAATAGAAATATGAGGGTTACGTTTGTCTCCCTAAGAGCGGGGAAATGCATACCTATGCCCTTTTCATCTTAGCATGACACGACTTGCCCTTGTACTTTCGGATCCATAGAGACACCACCCATCACTAGATGACTTGGTGTTGTTTTGGATGTAAATATGTACGATGTCTGACCACAATTTGAGATTGTTAAACTTTCTGCTAATGGTTGTGTTGTGCGTTCCACACACTTCATCAGGTATTAGACTGCTTAAACTATTAATCAACGTTACAAAAACCTCCAAGACTTGTGTTGAACGTATCTCACACAAGCTAGGTTGTTCACATGTACACTCCAAGCGTTTACATGTATTATGTAACGAACATAACTGTTAAAGTTTAGGCATCTCATGTAAACTGCCCTATGTGATCCCATTATTTAGTTTGGCTTTTAACTATTTATTTTACTTATTTGTCAGAGTCTTGGGTAGTGATCTCAGCTCTTTTCTCATTGAGGAGGAAGTCGTGTTGGTAACTTAAAGAAAAATTTAGATTTTTGAGATACTGAAGCACATGGTGAAGCACTTGCTGCTTCGGATTCCAGAAAGAGGACAAAGTACCATTGTTATAAATGTGGAAAGTGTGGTCATTTTGCCAAGGATTGCAAATCCAAAGGCGAAGACAAAGATTCTACAAAGGACAAAGGTAAAAGGAAGAAACAGGAGGAAAGTAGTGATAGTGACTGAGGGAAAGACAACAAGGAGGCTGCTGGTGTGGTGGTGACTACATTGCCACGGACTCCCACCTTCTAGTCACGTGAAAATCGGTGTCACCACTAGCTTCAGCCAAAGAGAGGCTTGTGAGTGGCAGAGAGGGGCAACCACATGCTCCCTATAATTAGTTCAAGTTATTGGTGTTTGGACTCGTAGGTCGGATTTCAATGCACATGCATCTGGCAAGGAACCAATCAAACGTCTAAAATACTATGGATGTGCTAACCAATTCATTGTTGTTGGTCAGATTATGGACACAATGTGTTCCAAGAGTTCCTTGTCTTGGAGTTTGAGAGAGAGCACTCGAAGGGGGGAGAGAGGAAGAGAGAGAGAGAGAGAGAGAGAGAGAGAGACGCACAAAGCATCTCCCATTTATTCTTCTTCTACTTGAATTTATCTAAGTTGGCACCCCTGTAACTCTTAGCAATCAAGTTTTTGAAAATGGCTCCCTGTGTAAAAAGATAATATAGTTTCTAGGCATGCATGGCCTACAAAGCTCTTTGGACCAGAGAACGCTAGTTATATATAATTCTTTAGGGGTTTCCAACAAGTGGTTTTCTCAAGGAGACCCGATTGAAATCGCTGAGACGGGCTGGTCTGAAGCTGGTGCACAAAACAACCAATTACCAATGCCGTTGAGAGTATGTAGAAAATTAGGCCACGGGTATTGCCGGCGGTAGAATAGACTGTAAAGAGGAGTATGAAGCCGGCCTTCGTATGCGCGATCTGCATGCAGAAGATGGCTGACGTGATTAAGGACCCTGACTCCGTCGTGCTGAAAGAGTGTGGTCACGCGTTTCACGAATCCTGCTTGAACAAGTGGTTCTTCGCTGAGAAGGACTCGTGTCCCGGCTGCCGTCGAAAATGTATTCTGCGGGTGCTGGGGAGTACCGCCGGTAGTACAGTCACTAGTCCGTCAGCAGGTGACGATATAATGGGATATTTGTGTGTGGAGCTGAACGGTGGCAGCAGCTCGTGTGAGAAATGCAGAGCCCCAAACGCTCGACTTCCGGTGGCGGTGGCCGGCTGCGGCCACGTGTTTTGCTGGCCCTGCATGGTGTCTATGCTGCCGGCGCCTTCACTTCGTCTGCAGCGTCTCCTTGATCAGCAGTCAGCCGATTGGAGCTCGAATACGGCTGGAGTACATGCAGGCTGCTGCACTGCCGATTCTGCATCGGCGGCCGCCGGTTGCTTTTCCAAGATGCTGGCCGCCTGCATCACGGCCGACCAGCTCGACAGCATTCTGTTCTGCTTGCCGCTGCAGTACTTATGCTTCAGCAGCAAGGGGCAACTCACCGCTGACTCTCCAGCAGTACAACTGCTCCAGACTGCTCTTGACCAATCCAAGTCAAGGCTTAATATTAATGCGAGTAATTATGATGCCACTGAAATTGATTCTATGACAGTCTACTGTCCTCAATGTGGCCAACCCTTCAACCAAACCTATGTGTTTCCCATCTTCTCCAACGCTAACCTAGACACGCCGAGCTCTAATCCGGATGCTGCAAAGCAAAAGCAGCTACCTCCCCGCACTCTTCCAGGAAGTTTCATTCTAGAGCTGATCAATCTCTTGGAAGAGTACTACCGCTTCAACTTGCCACCACCTGTAGATACTTTAACTCCTATATAGGTAGATTTTTTTCAATTTTAGATGGTTTCCTTGAAGATAATCAAGAAAGAAACTGAGGTTATGCATAATTTCAAACCAGTTGTAAGGAACTGAGGCAAGAGTATGAATGAATCCTGCATGGTTCATGCGTGAAAATTGATGAGAGACTAAGCACAGCGGAAAGAGAGTGTTGATGCACATAGTTAACTTGATTATTCCACTTATTTGTATCTACAATGAGTAATCTTAGAAAGAGATAGAGGAGGTGCATGCCCTATACATCATTGCTTATGCCATAGATGTGTAACCTGTACCTAGCGGAGACATAATGGATGTGGTCATCAAACTATTAACGGTCCTCAATGTCTTTCATGTGAGCTACGGGCACTCTGCTTGTTGGTTATTGTTGAAGTGCTTGTACTAGTGACACCATTCCCTATTTCTATTTGACATGGGAAGAGAGGATGTATGGCTTAGGTTATATTCTTGCATTAAGTAAAGGTGTACTTGTCTCATTGATTTTGATGGAAAAGGGGGTTGGACATGATTGTGTGTAAGTAATTATGCGAGGAGTAGGGTTATACTTTTTAAAATTGACATGTGAATTTCTTCAAGGACGGTGTTGCTAAAAATGGGGGTGATTGTTTCCTCACCAACTGGTTCATACACCCTCTTGAATGATGGTTTTGATCTCTTTCTCTGCATCATGTTCTAGTAATATCATCCTGTACACAGTTAAGTTTTCTTGAGTGACATATATAAGCTTGGATTGAACAAATTTGGGGTAGGCCATCTTTACATTTTTGTTGAAGACAATATACTAAAACTTCTTCAACCATCCAAAGGATCATTAGGAGTTCCAAAAGGAGATTTGTGTAGTAGCAGTTTTTGTCACCTCACATCCATGAAATTTTTTCCCAAGCACCACAAGCATTGATGTCTTTTTACACAGTTAAGTTTTCTTGAGTGACATATATAAGCTTGGATTGAACAAATTTGGGATAGGCCATCTTTACATTTTTGTTGAAGACAATATACTAAAACTTCTTCAACCATCCAAAGGATCATTAGGAGTTCCAAAAGGAGATTTGTGTAGTAGCAGTTTTTGTCACCTCACATCCATGAATTTTTTTCCCAAGCACCACAAGCATTGATATCTTTTTCACATGGTGAAAAGATTCTTTGTTTTGGTCTTGAAAACTCCAAGGATTCAATATTACCTACGAGTGGACGTCACCTGCGAGCAACCCTCGATCCAAAACTCCCCTATATATGAAATTGTGCATACTAACCCAATCCCTATCTACGAAGATCACATAACTTACATAAACGCCTACATACGGATTTAGGTATTTTAAAATCTCCTCTACCTTACATGTACTAACCCTATTTCCATCTTGAACAAAAAATAGGCAATCTTTCACTAAATTTTTCCAACAAATACACGTCTATACTATTGGTCAACAAATACAAGTCACTTATTATCTAAGATCCCCTCATGAAATTTTAGGCATTGCAAACATAAATAAGCCTCAAATTTCAATGGATTGAGTAGCAAATATGTAATTTCTTGAATATTTTTCTTTTCATGTAAATAAACATCTATTTCTATCAAAATTATGTTCACAATCCTTACTTTTATGAAAAAAACTATAGGGTGGTAAATCTGTAGCCCCTTCTTCCCCCCCACCCAATCCCCCCCTATTACGTATTGTATATGCATCCCCAAATTAAGGGGCATCCCATATTGTATACTCTTATGGGAAATCTAGACCCCCCCTAATTTTGCACTCATGTGTCACCATACAAAAGGTACTAGTGAATCCGTCGTGATTGAAAACTTTCCATGTTATAGGTTGTTATTTGCTTTTACAAATAACACTCTATCAAAGTGAATCCTAGCTAGAGAAGTGATTAGTACCATATCCTAGCAACAGTGGTAGCTATGACATCCTTGCAAGACATCACAACACACAATTGCTAGAGATTTGTGTGTGTGTGTGTGTGTGTGTGTGTGTGTGTGTGTGAGAGAGAGAGAGAGAGAGAGAGAGAGAGAGAGAGAGAGAGAGAGAGAAGACAAGAAATGGATTCAATGTATATGTTTCCTTGCACAAGATGAGCATGTTCCTTGTTGCATGTAATTGATTTATGGACAGAACAAGTCCATTATCAGACTAGCTATAATATCTAGTTGGACATAAAATAGCCATTGCTTGTAATGAGCTCACAAAATTTATAACTAATCATCCAAAATCTAACTAATCTATTGACATAAACTATGTAAATGCATGTTGGCTATCAACATCCGAAATGTGATAGCACCATCACAAATCTAGAAACCATTATATGTGTCCTAGCCGCATATCTTGCTAGGTGGTGCCCCCTATTGTGTATCTCCCATGATAAGGCCATCGTGCATAGTCTTGGTGTAGAGGCCACCCAGTCTATTTTGCGCTTCCGACTCTCATTTGGTGCCCCCACTGAGGAGGGCTTTGCAAAGATCTTCAATCAACAAAGAGTAGCGATGCATGCCATCAGTCATGGACGAGTGGCTACAAGATTTTTCAAATTGGAGGAATGAAGAAGAGGAGACAATAGAATCACTCAAGGCCTTCATCAAAGTGCTCTTGCCAAGTTGTAGTGTTGTCCATATCCAAGAGGTAAGCTCCCCATCTCATATTGCTTGTGCTGATCTCGAATCAAGAGCATCAAGAGTGAGGGCTACAAAATGTCATCACGATTGTCAACCAAAGAATTTTTTCAATGAGTATCGATAGAGGAGCACCAAGTGTTTGCTCTCCAACAGCCAGAGAAGAGTGGTCAACTACATCAACCACAAAGCCTAAACCATTTGGTGAAAGCAAGTGGGCCTACGCTCTCTCTAGGCCTAAAGAGTTCAAGTCAAGTAGGACCACCCAAGCGTCGCCGCCGAATGCAAAATGGAAAGCCAATTGAGGTAGATTTGTCTTGCCCAATCTGTTTTGAACTCAATATGGAGGATTATGTGGACTTCAATCAGAGGTAGAGGCCTGTGATGAAGGTGTCACCTTGTCAACACTTAAGGTATGCAACTCTAGTGGTTAAATCCTTGACCTACGGCCAACATGGATAATAACAATATGCCGAAAGTCTTTCCTTTCCGTTTCTTGCAGCACATGCATGTAAACGTGTACATTGATAGGAAGATACTCTACCAACAAAACATCGTTTTCCTATTTCAAGCAGAGATGCTTGATGAAATACTTGATCCCCATCTCCGATCATCTTGCCCATTCTTGATGACTACCACTCTTTTGATGTAAGCATCTTTATTCTATTCTATCCTTGTGCTCTTCTTAGCTCTTGCTCAGGTTTTCCACCCATGTATAAACCTTTATGAATCACTAACTCATTCCAATATATATATATATATATATATATATATAATTGTCTGCTCATTGATTTATTACCAAGACAAGTGTCTCTTTTCCCACATTCAGTGGCAAGAAGGCAGAAGACATCACCACTTCAATGAGGTAAAACAAATTCTAGCCTCAGTTCCCACAATTGCACCTCCAAAGTGGGACAAACCGTTTTATGAAAGCCCTAGTGTGGTCAATGACACACTTGGTCCGGTATTGATGCAAAAGGATCCTCAAACTTCTTTCATGTGTCCTATCTACTTCTCTAGTCGCATGATGACTCCATCAGAAAAGGGATACACGACAGTGGAGCACATGGTGCTTGCATCAATGTTTGCTACCACCAAATTTCATTCTTATTTATTGTCTAGAACATTCATAATCTTAACAATGGAAGAAGTATTTCCTTATGTAATGCATAACATGGATGTTTGTTCTAGTATTTCCAAATGGCTCACAAGGTTGCAAGAGTTTGACTACACAATGCAAGTGGAGAGCTTTACAAGATCTAGTCTAGGGGGCATTCTCACCCATCACCACTATGAAAAGAAGCTGAAAGTCAAGACCGTGACAAGGAAGTAGCTCCTGTGTTGGAATTCCCTAAGATAGAGAGGGCTCACTCTCTTTTCTTTGATGGAGCCTATAAGAGGACATTGGACAAAGCTGCTACGGGCATTGTCATCTTCCACAAACAAAGGGAAAAGGTATTCTCCATTGGGCATCTCCTGGATTCCCACTCCAACAATGAGGCAGAATATGCAGCCTTAACTCTTGGGTTAGAATTGTGTGTGACACAAGGTATTCAACGGTTAAATGTATTTGGTGATACCATGCTTTTAATTAATAAAACAAATACAAGGAACTAGGGCTTGTAAAAATCATAGCTTGCTAGGCCATTTGCTCAAGGTTAAGGAACTTTTAGGGAAGTTTCAAGTTGTACAATTACATCATGTCCCTTGAGCAAAAAATCAAGAAGCAGATGCTCTAGCTAGAGAGAAGCTACAAGATGTTCCAGTGGTGGGTGCTATAAAGTTGAAGCTGCCTCTCTTCCAAGGTAGGGATATTATGCTTGACATCATGAGTTTCTTGGACACAGGAGAGTTTCGTAAAGATCTTACTAAGGGCCAAAAGAAGTGGCTTGTGCGCAAGGCAACAAAATACCACCTTATCAATGATGACCTCTATTGCAAGGGTAAGGATCAAATTCTTAGGCGTGCACCTCTCTCAAGAGAAATCCTATCAATAATTTCAAGCTCCCATGATGGTGTTTGTGGAGGGAACTTTGCACTTGAATAATTAGTATGAAGGTTCTACAAGCCCGGTTTGTATGGCCTAGTCTAAAGATAGATGTGCATCACTGGTGCAAAACATGCAAAGAGTGTTAGAAGGCTAGGGATAGGAGGCTCACATATGAGCCACAGACTCCTATAATCTCTTAGGGACCATTCAAGAAATGGGGAATTGATGTCGTTGGGCATTTGCCAAGGATTAATCAGGTAAATTGTATATCATCATGGGTGTGGACTACATGACCGGGTGGACTGAAGCCGTTTCTAACACCTGGATTACAGCTGAGAAACTGGATAAGTTTGTATCTAAAAAAATTTGTTGCCGTTTTGGCACTCCTTTTGAAATAATTTCTGACACAGGACCAGGTTTTAGAGGAGACCTAGTAGGACAGTTGATGGAGAAGCTGGGTATCTCACAACGACACTCAACTCCCTACTACCCACAATGCAACGGTTTGGGAGAGAAGGTAAATGATATGATCTGCAAGATCATCATTAAACATGTAAAGAATCACAAAAGTGATTGGGACAAGCATCTTATGGCTACACTTTGGGTTTATCACACTTCATTTTGCACATCCCTTGGGTTCACGTCATATCACTTGGTGTATGGTAAGGAGGCCATTTTACCCATTGAAGTACAATTGGCTAGTCTCAAGGTGCTAGCTAGGCAGATGGAACACCCTAATGCTCATCTTCATAATCACATTCTTGATCTAGAGAGGTTTCAACTAGACAGAGAAGATGCTATCAACTATTATGCAACACAGAGAGAGCAACATCGACTTACCTTCAACAAGGGACTTAGGGAAAAAGTTCTGAAGAAATGTATGTTGGTCCTAAGGTATGATAACAAGTTTGACACTAGGAAGGATAAAAAGTTTTCACCCAGATGAGAGGGGCCATTCGTCATTAGAAGTGCTACAACAATGTTAGTTACCGATTGATGGATGCAGATGGTAGGCTCCACAAAACACATGTCAATGGATGGAGGTTGACGAAGTACTTTTTGAGGTTTGATCAAGCAGCTATGATATCGATGGAAATCCCTGAGGAGGGAGATTCCTCCACCTCAACTGAAGAAGAATCAAGTAGAGATCAAGAGACATAAATGCCTCTAGTTTCAGGGGGAGGGCTAATGAAGGCCGCTTTTCAAATTGGATAGGAGACTCACATACGAGCCACAAACTCGTATTAACTCTTATGGACCATTCTAGAAATGGGGAATTGATGCTATTGGGCCTTCGTCAAGGTCCCAATCAGGTAAATTGTATATCATCATGGATGTAGACTACATGGCCAGGTGAGCTGAAGCAGTTGCTATCACCCAAATTACAGCTAGGAAAGTAACAAAGTTTGTATTTGAAAATATTTTCTGCCATTTTGTAACTCCTCTTGAGATAATTTTTGATAGGGCACCAGGTTTTAGAGGGGACCTACTAGGAGAGCTGATGGAAAAGCTGGGCATTTCACGACGACACTCAACTCCCTACTACCCACAATGCAACAGTTTGGTGGAAAACGTAAATGGTATGATCTACAAGATCATCACTATAAAATGTAAAAAATCACAAAAGTGATTGGGATAAGCACCTTATGGCTGCACTTTGGGCTTATCGCACTTCATTTCGCACATCCCTTGGATTCACACCATATCACTTGGTGTGTGGTAAGGGGGCCATTTTACCCATTGAAGTTCAATTGGCTAGTCTCAGAGTGCTAGCTAGGCACATGGAACGCCCTAATACTCATCTCCACAACCACATTTTGGATCTAGAGATGCTCCAACTAGACGAAGAAGAGGCTATCAACTACTACGCAACTCAGGTTGAGCAACGACGCCTCACCTTCAACAAAGGGCTCCAAGGAGAAAGGTCTCAAGAAAGGTATGATGGTTCTGAGGTATGATAACAGGTTTAACACTAGGAAGGATAAGAATTTTTCAACTACATGGGACGGGCCATTTGTCATTAGAAAGCACGACAGCAAGGGCAGTTTATCGACTTGTGGATATAGATGGTAGACTTCACAAAAACACGTGTTAATGGATGGAGGTTCAAGAAGTACTTTTTAAGGTTTGATCAAGCACCTATGATGGATATACCTGAGGAGGGAGGCTCCTCCACTTCAAATGAAGAAGAATGAAGCATGGAGCTAGAGGCATAAATGTCTCTAGCCTAAAGGGGAGGGCTAATGAGGGCCGTCTTTAGAACTCAACATATCTTTCTCTATGGAAAACCCCCTCTTCTCCAAAATTCTCAAGTGCAAGCTTGGCATGTGAACAACCAGTTGACAATCAAGATAAACAAAAACTCCTATAAAAGTTTTCACCGAAGCAGCAAATTT
Organism: Adiantum capillus-veneris; assembly: GCF_014529385.1. Taxonomy (NCBI): domain Eukaryota; kingdom Viridiplantae; phylum Streptophyta; class Polypodiopsida; order Polypodiales; family Pteridaceae; genus Adiantum; species Adiantum capillus-veneris. The sequence continues at coordinate 152,486 of NC_140944.1, read as the reverse complement.
TGCATGGTAAGGAGCCTTTGTCCCCAAGTACCCGCGGAGCCACAGGTAATAATTTTTCTCCCTCCATTATTTTCCCCTCAATGGGCTCCACTTTCAAAATAATTGATGACTATATTGATAAAATAAAAGGGTACTCTATGGTTTGTACAACCATGGCCACCACCTTCTTACAAAAGAAAATAAAGGGGGCCTCCTTCTCATTATCACCTCTCTCCACTTTGTCATCTTCCATCCATGGAGCCCTCCCTTTCCTTGTCTTCTCTCTCCCTCTCACTCTCTCTCTTGGCTGAAATTTTCACTTTTTTGTCCCTTCTCTCACTCTCTCTCTCTCTCTCTCTCTCTCTCTCTCTCTCTCTCTCTCTCTCTCTCTCTCTCTCTCTCTCTCTGATCAACAAAAAAAATATTTCCCTCCACACACACACACACACACAAAGCTGAAGACAACCAATTTTCAGCACACATAGAGTACATACACACACACATACACACTCTTCTCTCTCACTCTCATGTCTTTCCCAAGCTCTCCATAGCTGAAAATTGTTGTTTTTCATCCATACACACACCCACACACACAACCTACTCATCAACACGCATCCCACTCTCATAATCACCAGCAAACGCTCTCACAAATAAGCCCATAAGCTCAAAATACTCAAATTAGAGCCACCATCCTTTGCACACATGCACATGCTCTCGTATATACGTGATTAATTTGGCAAACAGCTTGATTGAAGTGACGACCACTCTGACAATCGCAAAGGCACTCAACTACAACCACTACAAATGACACGATGCAAGTGAGGCTTATCCAAGCAAAGCATCAAGTTATGGAAGCGCAATAAGGTGGGCCATGCCTATATTCATCAGTCTCGAACGACAATATCAACCTCGTAATCAGCTTTTACTCCACCTACGTCCCTCATAATATCTCTCTTTTGTGTTAACACGAGATCATTGTATATCTTTTACTCTAGATTTGAAATCTAGGGCATGAGTGAAAGAAATAAAGCCACAATAAATGAAGTCTTGGCCAATGTTAGAGCCACTACCGCTATAAGTGGCGGATTTATCTTCTCCAACGGCAAACCACCTTCGGCAACCTCTTGTAAAAAACCCTCTCTCGTCTCTTAAATAAGATAGCTATAATTAGTATACCTTGTAAAAACCCCATTCCTCTACCCTCCTGTCCCCTCCATCTCTCTCTTCCCCTACGTACTATTTTCTCTCTATGGATCCTATCACAAGCATCATTGCATCCGACATGGTCGACCCACGATCACATGGTGTAGGTCACATCCCAATAAAAATATAAGAAAATTCCACCCTCTTTTCCTATATAAGGATGGGTCTCTATCACCAAAACAACAATGCTCTCACCACACTTCTAATATAGCTAGAAGTGTTAGTCTATGTAAAAGGGAATTGGAGACACCATCACACCACAAGGGTAAGAAGGTTATGCACACACAACCTACTTATCAACACACATCCCACCTCTATCATCATCAACCTCCATGCCTTGGTGCAATTTGAAGTCGAAGATACGATATTCAACAAGAGTCAATGCTACCCTCACGCTACTTGTTGACACCATCTCCACCCATCAATGAGGCACCCATGGTCTCCTCCTCCCTCTCTTGCCCTCTCTATCCATTATATCTCTCCCCCCCCAAATAATCTACTCTTTTTGTTATGACATTTTCTATTGTGCTAAATTTGTGAGTATGTCACATAGTTGTTTATTTCTTTTGCTTTGTATGTAGAGGCGTGAGGGTTCACCACCTTAGGGTTGTTTTTTTCTTGATCTGCATGTATTGATATGTGGGTTTGCCAACTCTCATGTGAATAGTAGTCAAAGCACCTACATTCACAACTCTCACTATCTATCTCCACTTATTTCTCTGCCACCTCATACCACAATTCATAACATGTTCAGCTGCATGACATGGTGCACGGTGTGCTGCATAGTATTGTCATTGCATCCTAACCGCATTTCAAGCTAGGTGGTGCCCCTATTGTTTGAATTTCATGAATCAGACCGTCATGCATTAGACCTTGTGTTGAGGCCATCAGGTCTATCCTGCAAAGCCGCCTCTCAGTGTTTTGATATGCTTGTTGAGGACTGGAGGAAACTGACGCCGTTGATTGACTATGAAAAATGCTGCTAAGCGCAGCATCTCAAAACGCACAAGGGAGGGAGAGACAGTTGACGTGCAGGGTGTCTCAACACGCATAGAGGAGCAGAGGGTGTTGCTGCCTAGTTGCATGGAAAAATGCTGCTAAGCGTAGCGTCTCAAAATTTGCAGGAGGGGGGTGCCAGTCGTTGATACACACTTCATTAGGTATTAGGTTAATTTACATCATCGTTCTTACTACATAGAAATATGAGGGTTACATTTGTCTACCTAAGAGTGGAGAGATGCGTACCTATGCCCTCTTCATCTTAGCATGACATGTCTTGCCCTTGTACTTTCTGATCCATAGATATGCCACTCATCACTAGATGACTTGGTGTTCTCTTGGATGTAAAAATGTATGATGTTTGACCACAGTTTGAGATTGTTAAACTGTTTGCTAATGGTTGTGTGGTGTTGCCTAAGTAGAAATGATGCTACACCTCTCAATTTAGAGTGACCTATAGGTTTCTCAATTTTAGATCAGCTCAAATGATCATTTGTACCACGTATAAACACAAGAGTTTGGCTCGTCAAACACAGGCAACACCACCTCTTGCGGAGGAAGAGAAAGAAGAGACCAAAAAGAATCGAGATGGTCAAGAGCAGGCTCAAACTGAGCAACAAGACTTTTTGAAATATGATCAACACCAAACAGAAAGGAGGCAATGCCTGAGACCTCCCAACAACAAACTACTCAAGAAGGAGTCCCACTGTCACCACACTCTAGAGCAACGATTGAATATGCTGATAGAATCAACCAAGAGTATGACTTAGATCAACATCTAGAAACAATCAAACTCCACTTAAAATGTCAGCAAGCTATGTCCCATCTCAAGGAGATAGATGCACAAGATGCCAAAATGAGGCAAATGTGGAAAATGCAAGGCTCCACAAGTAGATAGAGAACCTCTAAGAGGACCAAAGAATTCTATGACATGAATTTGAGCCAGAAGAGAAGAACACAAAAATACTCACTCAAGATCTAAAATATCAAATTGCAATCAACAGTGAGATGTAGGTTGAGCAACAAAGACTAGATAAGAAGCTAGCAGGAGAGCAGCAAAGAAATGACAAGATGAGTGACTCGTATGATACCGTGAACCATAGACTTTCCAAGCTTCTGGAAATGCAAGATAGGCCTACTCCGGCTTCCACCTCTCAGACACCAAAAGCCATGCTAGAAGAAGTCAAATCATTAAAGGTAGAATTGGCATACGAAAGGTATGATAGACAAAGCACGTCATATGGCCATTCAGAGTCAAAAAGATCAAGAAATCTATGAGCTAAAAGAGTAGTTGGCAAAGGCTCAAGCAGATCTAGCCACCCAAGCTAAAAGGCATGTACAAGAGCTATAAAGTAAAGAGTTGGAAACCAGTTCCCTTAAAGTGAAAATAAGTGGTACCTTCTCAGCAAGTAATAGTATCAGCACCAAAAACTGCTCAAAGAAGACAAAAAGAAGATGATCAATGCTAGTAAGGCTTAAAGGGCCCTGCTTAATCAAAAGAAAGTTTCTTTGAGCTCTCTCCAAGGAGTTAACAAAATGTTGAAGTAGTCCATTCTAGACAAATACATCTATCAGTCCTTGGTGGATATCTCTACCCAAGGTGGCAATTTAACTCTGAATCTAAACGATTTGCAACATCTGGTTGATTCTATCAAGTTTGATCTAGATGCCAAGTGTGAGGAGTACAAAACAACACTAGCAAATCAAGCATTGATGGATTATCTGAAGACTTGAGATGATGATGATGAAGACAAAGACCGGAAGGACGATGCTACAAGTCCCAACAATAGCAAGGGAGATTATGATGAGAATGATACTTCACCCTCTCCTCTAGCACCAAGTTTAACAATAGGTGGCTGGTAGGCCAACAATGCTAAAGGAACAAATGGAAAGGATGGTAATGTTGAGGACCAGACTCCAAATTAGAAGGATCATACCCAACAACGGAACTAGCAACAATCCACCAGACAACAAAGTGCTCAAGAGGTGCAGAGATTGGAAAAAGGGATAGGAATTTTGATAGATTTGGACTCAGATACATCTGTATTATTCTTTTGAATTGTTGAGTATGAACAAGGACATGAGGAAGGAAAAGGATAATCAAATCCAAGAGTACTTGCATGATGAAACTACATACTCGAATTTAGAACATTTTCAGATGCTTTATGTAGGATCAAGGACGATGGTACAATAGATAAAAATCTAGCATGAATGTAATACTTCTAAATAACCCCCTCATCCAAGTACTATTCAGTTTCTTGAGATAATTCTAGAATACATGATTTTAAATGATGATGTTGTAGTCAACCCTAAACTACAACAGCCTTCCACAAGGAACTTATAGTGTTTGGCAATACAACTTGAATTCCTATTAGGTAATCAAAAATTGTTTATATATGAAAGATATTTGAGTTGAGATCAAAGCTATGTTGTTCAAGTTATAGATTTCCATCAATGTCATGGATCAAAAAGCCAAGATGTTGCTAGAAAACAATGCTGCTAGCAGTAGAGGATCCAGAGCCAAAATGAGCTTATGAGAAGAAGAAATGGCTCTGAAGAGCCTCTTTCACCTAATTCAAATTTTCAAAAAGATGCTATTGTAAAAATAAAAAAAAATTCTATTTTGTTGAATTTATTCTCGATTCTCCTACTTTGTTGTATGCTTTGCCAAATGAAGAATGGAGAATTGTCAAAATTTTACCTTGCTCTCTTATATCATAAGTACAATAAAACAGCTAATCACAAATGGCTAGTGACCAAACCATTTTTTGACGTATGTTTGTGCTTTTCTGGCCATTTGACGTATGTTTGTACGGATTGTTCATTTTCCATTTGTGGTCACAAATGGCAAGTGAGCAAGCCGTTTCCAAAGTCTGTTTGTGATTTTTGGTGTTAAAAATTCAAACAAACTTCAGGAATGGTTTTTCAACTTGTAACTTTTATTTTTGTGTCATAAAAGCTAATATCTAACCAACCCAAATGATTATCTCATATTAAACTGATCATTTGATGTGGGAGAATAAAGGGGAACAAGGGTTAGAATATAGAAGTGTGTTTACAGATCTATCTTAACATAGGGTCAATGGTAAAGGGGCCCAAATGAGAAATGGTCTATCAGAGACCCAAATAGATGATCAAGTTTAAAGACCTTAGGGTTAGCGTCATTAAAGACCTCCAAAGGTTAGTTTAAAAGTCCTTTGACCTTAGGCTTGACCTTAGGCTTGACCTTAGGCAAGCTAGGGTTGTGCTTGAGGTGGGAACCCGGCCATGCTTGAGGTGCTTGTTGTACTTGTTGACTAAGGTGCCTGAGGTGCTTAATGAATAAGGTGCTATGGTACTCCTTGACTAAGGTTCTTGAGGGTAAGGTGTTCCACAAATTCTAACATGATCCTTCCTCATGAGGGGGCGAGCCCTCTTTGTAGAGGATAGAGAGAGGACACAAACACCCTCACACAAGGAAATCTTGGTACAAAGAAAGCAAATAGGACACTTGTCAAGCTCCTCCTCATGTTTCCCTCATAGTGTCCCTAAAGCCTATTGGTTAGCCTCCCAAGGGTTCCAATGATAATTTAGCTAAATTAATTCATTGTGTATGCATATATCAAGTCCTCTCTCTCAAAGGGGAAAGGGGGACACTTGTCCCAAGGCTACCCTTGTTGCTTGATATGCACTAGGCATGTGATTGGCCAGGCTTGAGGAGGTCCAATCAAGTTCTTGATAGTGCTAGAACAAGGGGTCAGCCAAAGCAAGGAGAGGGCTAGCTTGGGGGGTATACTCTCCCCCCCCCGCCCCCCCTCCCCACACACACACACACACACACATACACTTGTGAGTGCAAAGTGCAAGAGCTCTATCTCCTTCTCCAAGCTAGTAGAGAAGTTGAGAGCCTACACCAACACTCTTGGCTGTGAAATGCAAATCCAACCAAGATCCATGCTTCAATGCTTGATCTTTTGATATTCTCCATCTTCATTACTATGTTATTATGTATGCTAGCAAAAAGATTGATGATGAGTGAGGAACTATTTCTTTCTGCTACGTATGTTTCCTCTTCCTCTTCCCTACCCTCATTCCCCGCTAGCTCTCTCCACCTTTGAAGGTGTTTGAGGCCTTGGAACTGAATCTCGGGTGTGTTAATGCTTTTTACAAAGTCTATGCTATGCTTGTGATGCATGAATCTTTCCATCTTCATTGCATTACCTAGGTCACAAGTAGCACAAAGGTTGTCTTGTACGAAGTTTCTCTTGATGGGAAAATGTATAATACAAAAGCCTATTGGAGGGGAAATCGGCTCCACATAAATCCGGTCCTCAACTATTGTAATGTTCTCTAGAATCTCTCTCTTGCAAAAGTCTTCACTACAACACATCGCATGAAAATTGAATAAGCATCCCTATACGCGTCGGACTTGTATTGTTGGTATACGTGTCGATATAAACACTTTCTATATCGACGGTATACCGACGCTTGTATTGATGCTCATATCAACTCTCATACCGATGCCTATACAGGCGATTGTATAGGTGCCTGTACGTACAGACACCTATACCGACGCCTGTACACATGCACATACCAACGTTTTTACCTGCAATTGTTTTTTGAGCAGAGAGTAGTGCCATTTGTTGCTACATGTGTTGCAGTAACAAAGGCACAACCTCTCTACTCAAAAGAAGAAGGAAAATATAATCGCACTTTGCATTAAGATAGATTGATAGTGAATCATAAAAAAATAAAGAAGTGCTAAGCAAACAGCCATAAATACAAAACTAGAAATTGCAATAATCAAAACCATGACAACCATAACTATTACGATTGCCATAAATAAACACAAAACTATAAGTATAACCATAATGATAACCATAAGAAAAACCATAACCTTAAATTTAAACATAATGATTAACTTAACCATAAACAACACATAACCTTAACCAATTCCAATGACATAATCATAAAGAAAATCATGACCATTGCCACTATTATAACCATAAACGTAAGCATAAGCATGACCATAAAAGGGTCTCAAAACCATAACCATTTCCACTAACATAACCATATAAATACCATATCCAAAACCGTTGTTAACACCATAACCGTTGCCACTATCATAAGCATAAGCATAAGCATAAACATAGCGATAACCATAAAAGAGTTATCAAAACCATAACCATTGTTGCTATCATATTAATAAAAAATAAACAATAACCATTGTTAGTGACATAGCAAAAAATAAACCATAACCATAAGCATTATCATAAGCATAAGCATAACAATAAAGGTATTGTTAGAACAAACATTTTCATTATGTGCATCACAAGCTTAATTAATCATAATCATAAATAGTGATTATGTGTGTGTATAGTTATGCATGTATATTTATGCGTATGTGTATGTGCATGAAGAAAAAACAAGAAGCACTCACATTTAAAGAATGTGAGTGTGTGAGAAGTACAAAGAGTCAAGCAAATACTTGCAAAAACAAAGCATAAACATTTTTACCCATACATAGAAACACAAATATTTATGTGTATGTGTGTGTGTGCATGAAATAAAATGAAGGAGCACTTACATTTAAATAATGTGAGTGTGCAAAAAGTACAAAGGGTCAAGAAAATACGTGCAAAACCAAAGGATAATCATTTTGTTATCCACACATGCAAAAACAAATTTTCTCACACACATACAACAAAATAATGTACCTTCTTTGTGTAAAAATGTGTGGAAGCATAGATGAGAAGTCGGAAGAGGCAGTTCCATGAAGGTCTGCAAGGAGGGAGGAGGAGATGGGGAGGAGCTATGGAGGCATCCGCGGTGTGGAGAAGAGAGAAAACACAAAAACTAAGCTCTCGCATATTGTAAAGCAGCAGGTCGTTGATAGATACGTCTATATAAACATTGATATAGACGTCATTATACACATCGATGCATGCATCACTTTAAAAAAATTGATATAGGTGTTGGTATGAGCCTCGATATATGCGTGGGTATTGGCGTCGACATAGGTGTTGGTATGAGCGTCGGTATAGGCATCGGTATATGCGATGGAATTTAAAATTTGAATTTTGAATTGAGCAATGTCTCCTTTAATCTTTATCAATGACTATACCGGTGCCCGCCATCGACGTCGAAAAAATGGCATCAGTAATCAAGTGATCCCTTGTAGTGTATTCTTTAGACCAAGTTAATTAAGTATCATGGTTAAGTTGCTACCGCCAAAAAAATCTCACCCTCTGTGTTCTCAAATTAGTCTCACAAAAATGCTCTCTTTAATTCTCCTAATTTCGTTATTCTTAAAGTTAATAGGCCATTTCCATTACATTGGTATCATAGCTATTGGTTTCTCTTTTCTTGCTTAAGAAGAGAGGTCCTTAAGTTTTCCATGACAGGTTTGGCCTATTTATTGCAATAGGGTATAGGGTAAGTGGGACAAGGATCTATTATCTTGGTTGAGAAGGACTTAGTTCGAGGTTCACCATTGGGAACTATAGTCTTAATAATGGAGCTACCCATCTTGGTGGTCTTTGTGTTGGGGCCATATTAGGCTGATATATGTACATGGGTTGTCCTTGTGGTCTCATAGGCACATATTGAACATTTCCGACGTACTTTGGTCGGTAATAGCACTCATTGGTCTCATGGTTTGTCCATTTACCCTCAATAGAAGACCATTTTTGTGGTCTAATTGGTTGTCCCTGTTGAGGTATTCCTTGCCCAGGTCCTCTCATGGGAGCTTTCTGCATATTATTCATCATTTTGTTCATCCTTTTGAGCATGCCTTCTATGGCTGTAAGTGGTGCTGCAGTAGATGTTCCCACTTGTGTTGGTTTTGTGGATGTTGTTTTCTCACTTTGAGTATCCTTAGGGACATCTTCTTCATTGAAAGTATCACAATTGTCTCCCAAGTCAATAGCATCTTATACACTCTTCTAGGGTCTATTCTTCTTACTATATAGTATAGCATGAAGGCAATGTATTGCTTCATCCTTGTTGCACAATCCCTAACAAACTCACCTTGTTTCTATCTGAAGCTATAGATTTGAGCTACCATGTTATATTTGATCACAATTTTGGAACATGCAACTACAAATCCTTGAGCTAACGTATTTAAATCCATGATTGCTCTTGGTGGAATGTTTTGGAACCATGTCAAAGCTTTTCCTTCTAAAGTCATTATAATTCTCCAAATTGAGTGTGAAAATCAAATATGTGTTCTGCTCTTACCACTTGCTTGAAGCTAGCTAAATGGACATATGGATTCCCAGATCCACTATATTTTTTGATCCATTTTTGAAAATCAACTGGTCTGACACGTCTGTTTGGCTCAGCCCCAACTCTTCTGGCAGTTGGTCTTGTCTCGAGTCCTTCAAACCAATCTGTTGGAAATAATGACTCATGTAGACCTGCATTGGCTCTAATGTCACTTAGTTTTCTTCGTGATGAGATAGGTTTGGGTTTTTTAACATTTCTCCCAAGAGATTTCTTGCGGAGTTCCTCTCTTTTAATAGGATCAAGTCCTTGCCCCACCATCCAATCTCTTATAGAGTACCCTTGGTATCAGGTATGTTCGACCTCCTTAGGACTCATCATAACAAAGTTATTGTTATAAAAATCCCTAAATAGGTAAGATGGTAGATCTGATGAACCCCTTGTCCTTGATCTTGAAGATGTAGATGAACTTCATGGGTGTTAACTACCCTGGTTTTGCATGCGAGGTCCATAAAATATCCTTGGCGTTCTTATCCTCCCAACAATAAACTCCAATCCTAGGATTATCAGTGCTAAGCTGTTTCAAAGGTTTCAAATCAGCTTGATTGTATCCCCTGAATTCTAAGGTGGTGGACCCTTCTTCTGCTGCCAAATCTGAAATTATTGTATTCACTTCCTGGCCCCATTTGTCTATCACATCAGGATTTTCAACTTTTACATATTGAGTCCCGTTTTTATCCATATAGATTTTTCCTTGTTTGTTTGCTGTTATTTCCTCTTCAAACTCTATGTCATGGTCATCAATGCAAATGGCATACTCTTCATTGGGATCCAGGTAAACCTGAGCTCCATGGAAGTTAGTATTATAAAAGGCGAGTATGTGCTTATATTGCATTGTTGTTCTGGTTCTTGACTGAGTTGAAAAGGACACTTTTTAGATGTTGAGTCGGTCTGGGACTTCTTCAAAGATGGTGCCCAATTGATCACCTTGATTCACACTTTCTTCGGTGGATACCCTACTAGCAGTCTCTCCAAGCATGCCTTGAATTGCTAGTATACGACCAGATCTAAGGCTCATATAGACTTGTTAAGCCCTTGATAGAGTACTTACCGACGGATTGGATTGTTATCCATTTTTTCACTTGAATTGAATTCCACTCCTGTCAAGCTCTCAATTCTTTGCCTGCAACCTGGTTCCTGTGTCAGTTTTAACCAAGTTAGTTGTTCTCTCTCAAAGACTGTACAATTTTTGCTAATTGTTGTGATTAGTCTATGTATATCACTTCAATCTGAGCTAAATGAATTAGCAAATAAGACTTTCAAATTCTACCCTTGCAAAGAGCTAAAGGACTAATCTGCAACCTAGAAACTAATTTAATGTGTATTAATTTGGATTTGATGGAACCCAAACTTGACCAGTGACCTTGTATTATGTTGCTCTAACACTCTACAAATTCAAAAGTCCAAAATCTTGTCTAAGGGGCTCAAAAATAAATAATCTAGATTTTATACTTTTCTAGTTTTCTCACTTTTTAGGCTTGCTTTGCCATATAGACACCTTGTTGTAATCTCTGGGCAAGTTTCACTGAGTTTGAATAAGATTTGTCCAGATTATTAACCAATTGTTTAGTGTCCGCAGACTCAGTTTTCAGAAATCCGGCTTAAGTCTCTTTTCTGTGATCCAAATTTGATATGAGTATTCTACTTGATAAGCTTAACCATGTGGTATACTCAATTGTGCAAAAACTCTCAAATCTAGGGCAAATGTAAATAGTCGCGATTATTTACTTCTAGATTTTTTTTCTTTTTTTTTGCAAAGATGATGATACAAACAAGTAAAGCAACTTAACTTAACCTCCCTAGCAAAGTTTCAATGTGTTTGAACAAGATTTGTCCAACTTATCAACATTTTAGTGTTTGTAGACTGTTGTCTTTACAAAACTGGCCACAATTTTCACTTTAAAGATCCAAATTTTACCAAATTTAATATGAGAGTTCAATACAACATGACAAAACCTATGGTATGCTTGTTTGGCCAAAAATACTTGAAAATTGGACAAAAGTTAATAATCATGATTTATTATAATTGTCAAATTTAAGCATGTTTTTTATCATCTAAGTATACACACATGTTAAACTCTTTAAACTAAGACTCTAAGTCAAGTTTCACACAAATTGAAGCAAATTATCTAAGTCACATACAATTTCTTGACAAACAGTACAGACTCTGGTTTTTTCCAAGTTTTTGGTTTGTTTTGTGATCCAAACTCTGTGAGACTTCAAAAAAGATGTTTGTAATCATGCATAGAGTCTCTGGTATCAACGTTGATCAATTTGAGCCAAATGCAAATAATCACGACTATTTACTTTTGGCCTAAAATCAACAAATTTTGCAATTTTTGCAATAGGCAGACTTTTTGTGACATGTTTTAAGCCTCTGAATCAAGTCAAAACTTAATTAGGCCTAAACTCTCAAGAAAATATAAATAATCTGAGTTTTTGCCAACTCTTGAAAATTTACCTCAAATGCATCCTTATGCTTACCCACTGGTTCATACAACTATTATGAGCATAATCTCAAGCCGGTTTCAATGGTTGATAGTCTTTTGATGTTGTTTCAAGCCGTAGACCTGAAATTTTGTAGCTTCATACAAACAACTCACAGATGATTCTTTTGGAGTGAGCAATGATTTGAGATCCCACCTCGGATTCTACTTACCCTACTCCTAGGTTCTACTGCAATTGGGTTGTGGAAGGTGTCCACAAACACTTGTTTACTTGTTTTTTATGGTTTCCTAAGCATTGATCTTAAGACTTGTCTTGTCCATCAATCATTCTCAAAATCTCAACCTAATCCTACAATCCTACAAGGTACTTAGCAAGTACAATTTACTCCCAAGCTACCTCTTCACAACAAAAGACAACACTCTTAAGCTATGTGGTCTTAAAGAGAAAGTTTAACTCTGGGTATACACTTGTGCTAGAAGTTTCATAGCATTCGAATGTCGTTTGATGCTGTAACGATCATGGTTTGCTTGCCGATTGGCGACTAGATTTTGATGACTTTGGTCGTTTGAGTGTAGCTTGTGTTAGATGCGATTTGTCTGTTGTGTTCCAAGAGATTGACACCCTCTTGTAGCCTCCATGCACTAGTCGAGTCAGCTTTGTCCCATGGATTGACTATTATGTTTGTGGTTCTTGCTATGTCTGCAATAAAATAAGAGCGAGGTCAGGAAATCCATCCACATTTGGCGTCGTTGTCGGGGACAAGTAGACCTAAACTAGCAAAAACAAGAGAATCTAGTATAGTTGTCCTTTAACTTCCTCTAGTATCACCTAGAGTTAAACTTTCTCTTTTAATCCATATAGCTTAAGAGTGTTGTCTTTTGCTGTGTAGAGGTAGCTTGGGATTAAATTGTACTTGCTAAGTACCTTGTAGGACTAGGTTGGGATTTTGAGAATGATTGATGGACAAGACAAGTCTTAAGATCAATGCTTAGGAAACCATAAAAAATAAGTAAACAAGTGTTTGTGGACACCTTCCACAACCCAATTGCAGTAGAACCTAGGAGTAGGGTAAGTAGAATCCAAGGTGGGATCTCAAATCATTGCTCACTCCAAAAGAATCATCTGTGAGTTGTTTATGTGAAGTTAAAAATTTCAGGTCTATGGATTGAAACAACATCAAAAGACTATCAACCATTGAAACCGGCTGGAGATTATGCTCATAATAGTTGTATGAACCAGTGGGTAGGCATAAGGATGCATTTGAGGTAAATTTTCAAGAGTTGGAAAAAGCTCAGATTATTTACATTTTCTTGAGAGTTTAGGCCAAATTAAGTTTTGACTTGATTCAGAGGCTTAAAACATGTCACAAAAAGACGGCCTATTGCAAAAATTGTTCATTTTAGGCCAAAAGTAAATAATCGTGATTATTTGCATTTGGCTCAAATTGATCAAGGTTGATACTAGAGACTCTATGCATGATTACAAACATCTTTTTTGAAGTCTCATAGAGTTTGGATCACAAAACAAACCAAAAACTTGGAAAAAACTGAAGTCTGTACTGTTTGTCAAGAAATTGTATCTGACTTGGATAATTTGCTTCAATTTGTGTGAAACTTGACTTAGAGGCTTAGTTTAAAGAGTTTAACATGTATGTATACTCAGATGATAAAAAACATGCTTAAATTTGACAATTGTAAATAATCATGATTATTAACTTTTGTCCAATTTTCAAGTATTTTTGGCCAACCACGCATACCACAGGTTTTGTCGTGTTATATTGAACACTCATATTAAATTTGGATTTTTAAATTGAAAATTGTGGCCAGTTTTGTAAAGACAGGTCTACAGACACTAAAATGTTGATAACTTGGACAAATCTTGTTCAAACACATTGAAACTTTGCTAGGGAGGTTAAGTTACGCTGCTTTACTTGTTTGTATCATCATCTTCACAAAAAAGCGAAAAAAAATCTAGGAGTAAATAATCACGACTATTTACATCTGCCATAGATTTGAGAGTTTTTGCACAATTGAGTATGCCACATGGTTAAGCTTATCAAGTAGAATACTCATATCAAATTTGGTGAAATTTGGATCACAGAAAAGAGACTTAAGCCAGATTTTTGAAAACTGAGTCTGCGGACACTAAACAATTGGTTAATAACTTGGACAAATCTTATTCAAACTCAGTGAAACTTGTCCAGAGACTACAACAAGGTGTATATATGGCAAAGCAAGCCTAAAAAGTGAGAAAACTAAGAAAAATACAAAATCTAGATTATTTATTTTTGAGCCCCTTAGACAAGATTTTGGACTCTTGAATTTGTAGAGTGTTAGAGCAACATAATACAAGGTCACTGGTCAAGTTTGGGTTCCGTCAAATCCAAATTAATACACGTTAAATTAGTTTCCAGGATGCAGATTAGTCCTTTAGCTCTTTGCAAGGGTAGAATTTGAAAGTCTTATTTGCTGACTCATTTAGCTTAGATTGAGGTGATATACATAGACTAATCACAATAGTTAGCAAAACTTGTACAGTCTTTGAGAGAGAAAAACTAACTTGGTTAAAACTGACACAGGAGCCACGTTGCAGGCAAAGAATTGAGAGCTTGACAAGAGTGGAATTCAAGTCAAGTGGAAAAACGGATAACAATCCAATCCGTCGGTAAGTACTCTATCAAGGGCTTAACAAGTCTATATGAGCCTTAGATCTGGTCGTACACTAGCAAATCAAGGCATGCTTGGAGAGACTGCTAGTAGGGTATCCATCGAAGAAAGAGTGAATCAAGGTGATCAATTGGGCACATCTTTGAAGAATCCCAGACCGACTCAACATCTAAAAAGTCTTCCTATTCAACTCAGTCAAGAACTAGAACAACAATGCAATATAAGCACATACTCGCCTTTTATAAGACTAACTTCCATGTAGCTCAGGTTTACCTGGATCCCAATGAAGAGTATGCCATTTGCATTGATGACCATGACATAGAGTTTGGAGAGGAAATAAGAGCAAACAAACAAGGAAAAATGTATATGGATAAAAACGAGACTCAATATGTAAAAGTTGAAAATCTTGATGTGATAGACAAATGGGGCTAGGAAGTGAATACAATAATTCCAGATATGGCAGCAGAAGAAGGTCCACCGCCTTAGAATTCAAGGGATACAGTCAAACCTTTGAAACGGCTTAGCACTGATAATCCTAGGATTGGAGTTTATTGTTGGGAGGATAAGAACTCCAAGGATGTTTTATGGACCTCTCATACCATACCAGGGTAATTAACACCCATGAAGTTCATCTACATCTTCAAGATCAAGGACAAGGGTTCATTAGATCTACCATCTTACCTATTTAGGGATTTTTATAACAATAACTTTGTTATGATGAGTCCTGAGGAGGTAGAACATACCAGATACCAAGGGTACTCTATAAGAGATTGGATGGTGGGGCAAGGACTTGATCCTATTAAAAGAGAGGAACTCCGCAAGAAATCTTTTGGGAGAAATGTTAAAAAACCCAAACCTATCTCATCACGAAGAAAACCAAGTGACATTAGAGCCAGTGCAGGTCTACATGAGTCATTATTTCCAACAGATTGGTTTGCAGGACTCGAGACAAGACCAACTGCCAGAAGAGTTGGGGCTGAGTCAAACAGATGTGTCAGACCAGCTGATTTTCAAAAATGGGTCAAAAAATACAGTGGATATGGGGATCCATATGACCATTTAGCTAGCTTCAAGCAAGTGGTAAGAGCAGAACACATATTTGATTTGCACAATCAATTTGGAGAATTTATAATGACTTTAGAAGGAAAAGCTTTGACATGGTTCCAAAACATTCCACCAAGAGCAATCATGGATTTAAATACGTTAGCTCAGGGATTTGTAGCTGCATGTTCCAAAATTGGGATCAAATATAACATGGTAGCTCAAATCTATAGCTTCAGATAGAAACAAGGTGAGTTTGTTAGGGATTGTGCAACAAGGATTAAGCAATACATTGCCTTCATGCTATACTATATAGTAAGAAGAATACGACCCTATAAGAATGTATAAGATGCTATTGACCTGGGAGACAATTGTGATATTTTCAATGAAGAAGATGTCCCTAAGGATACTCAAAGTGAGAAAACAACATCCACAAAACCAACATAAGTGGGAACATCTGCTGCAGCACCACTTACATCCATAGAAGACATGCTCAAAAGGATGAACAAAATGATCAATAATATGAAGAAAGCTCCTATGAGAGGACCTGGGCAAGGAATACCTCAACAGGGACAACCAATTAGACCACAAAAATGGTATGCTATTGAGGGTAAATGGACAAACCATGAGACCAATGAGTGCTATTACCGACCAAAGTACGACGGAAATGTTCAATATATGCCTATGAAACCACAAGGACAACCCATGTACAGATATCAGCCTAATATGGCCCCAACACAAAGACCACCAAGATGGGTGGCTTCATTATTAAGACTATAGTTCCCAATGGTGAACCTCGAACTAAGTCCTTCTCAACCAAGATAATAGATCCTTGTCCCACTTACCCTATACCCTATTGCAATAAATAGGCCCAACCTTTCATGGAAAACTTAAGGACCTCTCTTCTTAAGCAAGAAAAGAGAAACCAATAGCTATGATACCAATGTAATGGAAATGGCCTATTAACTTTAAGAATAACGGAAATTAGGAGAATTAAAGAGAGCATTTTTGTGAGACTACTTTGAGAACATAGAGGGTGAGATTTTTTTGGCGGTAGCAACTTAACCATGATACTTAATTAACTTGGTCTAAACAATACACTACAAGGGATCACTTGGTTACTGATGCCATTTTTTCGACGTCGATGGCTTCCGCCAGTATAGTCATTGATAAAGATTAAGGGAGACATTGCTCAATTCAAAATTCAAATTTTAAATTCCATTGCATATACCGATGCCTATACCGACGCTCATACCAACACCTATATCAATGTTTTTTTAAATTGATTCATGCATCGATGTGCATAATGATGTCTATATCAGTGTCTGTATCAATGACCTACTGCTTTACAATATGCGAGAGCTTAGTTTTTGTGTTTTCTCTCTTCTCCACACCGCGGCTGCCTCCATAGCTCCTCCCCATCTCCTCCTCCCTCCTTGCAGACCTTCATGGAGTTGCCTCTTCCGACTTCTCATCTATGCTTCCACACATTTCTACACAAAGAAGGTACATTATTTTGTTGTATGTGTGTGAGAAAATTCGTTTTTGCGTGTGTGGATAACAAAATGTTTATGCTTTATTTTTGCACGTATTTTCTTGACCCTTTGTACTTTTCGCACACTCACATTCTTTAAATGTAAGTGCTCCTTCATTTTATTTCATGCACACACACACATACACATAAATATTTGTGTTTCTATGTGTGGGTAAAAATGTTTATGCTTTGTTTTTGCAAGTATTTGCTTGACTCTTTGTACTTCTCACACACTCACATTCTTTAAATGTGAGTGCTTCTTGTTTTTTCTTCATGCACATACACATACGCATAAATATACATGCATAACTATACACACACATAATCACTATTTATGATTATGATTAAGCTTGTGATGCACATAATGAAAATGTTTATGGTTCTAGCAATACCTTTATTGTTATGCTTATACTTATGGTTATGGTTTATTTTTTGCTATGTCACTAATAATGGTTATTGTTTATTTTTTATTATACTAGCAACAATGGTTATGGTTTGGATAACTCTTTTATGGTTATGGCTATGTTTATGTTTATGTTTATGTTTATGCTTATGCTTATGCTTATGCTTATGATAGTGCCAACGGTTATGGTGTTAACAACGGTTTTGGATATGGTATTTATATGGTTATGTTAGTGGAAATGGTTATGGTTTTGAGACCCTTTTATGGTCATGCTTATGCTTACGTTTATGGTTATGATAGTGACAATGGTCATGATTTTATTTATGATTATGTCATTGGAATTGGTTAAGGTTATGTGTTGTTTATGGTTAAGTTAATCATTATGTTTAAATTTAAGGTTATGATTTTTCTTATGGTTATCATTATGGTTATACTTATAGTTTTGTGTTTATTTATGGCAATGGTAATTATGATTGTCATGGTTTTGATTATTGCAATTTCTAGTTTTGTATTTATGGCTGTTTGCTTAGCACTCCTTTATTTTTTTTATGATTCACTATCAATCTATCTAATGCAAAGTGCGATTATATTTTCCTTCTTCTTTTGAGTAGAGAGGTTGTGCCTTTGTTACTGCAACACATGTAGCAACAAATGTCACTACTCTCTGCTCAAAAAACAATTGCAGGTGCAAATGTCGGTATGTGCATCTGTACAGGTGTATCTATAGGCGTCAATATAGGTGTCTGTACAGGCACCTATACAATCACTTGTATAGGCATCGGTATGAGCATCGATATCAGCATCAATACAAGCATCGGTATACCGTTGATATAGAAAGTGACTATATCGACACGTATACCAACGATACAAGTCCGACGCGTATAGGGATGCTTATTCAATTTTCATGCGATGTGTTGTAGTGAATACTTTTGCAAGAGAGAGATTCTAGAGAACATTACAACAGTTGAGGACCGGATTTATGTGGAGCCGATTTCCCCTCCAGTAGGCTTTTGTATTATAGATTTTCCCATCAAGAGAGACTTCATACAATACAACCTTTGTGTTACTTGTGGCCTAGGTAATGCAATGAAGATGGAAAGATTCATGCATCACAAGCATAGCATAGACTTTGTAAAAAGCATTAACACTCCCAAGCCTCAGTTCCAAGGCCTCAAACACCTTCAAAGGTGGAGAGAGCTAACGGGGAATGAGGGTAGAGAAGAGGAAGAAGAAACATACATAGGAGAAATAAATAATTCCTCACTTATCATCAATCTTCTTGCTAGCATACATAATAGCATAGTAATGAAGATGGAGAATATCAAAAGATTAAACATTGAAGCATGGATCTTGGTTGGATTTGCATTTCATAGCCAAGAGTGTTGGTGTAGGCTCTCAACTTCTCTACTAGCTTGGAGAAGGAGATGGAGCTCTTGCACTTTGCACTCACAAGTGTATGTGTGTGTGTGGGGTGGGGGAGTATACCCCCCAAGCTAGCCCTCTCCTTGCTTTGGCTGGCCCGCTGTTCTAGCCCTATCTCGAACTTGATTGGACCTCCTCAAGCCTAGCCAATCACCTGCCTAGTGCATATCAAGCAACAAGGGTAGCCTTGGGACAAGTGTCCCCTTTTCCCCTTTGAGAGAGAGGACTTGATATATGCATACACAATGAATTAATTTAGCTAAATTATCATTGGAAACCTTGGGAGGCTAACCAATAGGCTTTAGGAACACTATGAGCGAAACATGAGGAGGAGCTCGACAAGTGTCCTATTTGCTTTCTTTGTACGAAGATTTCCTTGTGTGAGGGTTTGTGTGTTCTCTCTCTATCCTCTACAAAGAGGGCTCGCCCCCTCATGAGGAGGGATCGTGCTAGAATTTGTGGAACACCTTACCTTCAAGAACCTTAGTCAAGGAGTTACTTAGCACCTTATTCATTAAGCACCTCAGACACCTTAGTCAACAAGTACGACAAGCACCTCAAGCATGGGATGGGTTCCCACCTGAAGCACATCCCTAGCTTGCCTAAGGTCAAAGGACTTTTAAACTAACCTTTGGAGGTCTTTAATGACTCTAACCCTAAGGTCTTTAAACTCCATCATCTATTTGGCTCTCTGATAGAACATTTCTCATTTGGGCCCCTTTACCATTGACCCTATGTTGAGATAGATCTGTAAACACATTTCTATATTCTAACCCTTGTTCCCCTTTATTCTCCCACATTAAATGATCAGTTTAATATGAGATAATCATTTGGGTTGGTTAGATATTAGCTTTTATACCACAAAAATACAAGTTACAAGTTGAAAAACCATTCCTGAAGTTTGTTTGAAATTTTAACCCAAAAATCACAAGCAGACTTTGGAAACGGCTTGCTCACTTTCCATTTGTGACCACAAATGGAAAATGGACAATCCGTACCTAAAGTTAGTTAGTATTTTTTTGCCAAAAAAGCACAAACGTACGTCAAAAAATGGTTTGGTCACTTGCCATTTGTGATTAGCCGTTTTATTGTACTTATGATAGAGAGCAAGGTAAAATTTTGACAATTCTCCATTCTTCATTTGGCAAAGCATACAACAAAGTAGGAGAATCGAGAATAAATTCAATAAAATATATAATTTTTAAAAAAAAACAATAGCATCTTTTTGAAAATTTGAATTAGGTGAAAGAGACTCTTCAGAGCCATTTCTTGTTCTCATAAGCTCATTTTGGCTCTGGATCCTCTACTGCTAGCAACGTTGTTTTCAAGCAACATCTTGGCTTTTTGATCCATGACATTGATGGAAATCTATAACTTGACCAACATAGCTTTGATCTCAACTCAAATATCTTTCATATATAAACAATTTTTGATTACCTAATAGGAATTCAAGTTGTAGTGCCAAACACTATAAGTTCCTTGTGGAAGGCTGTTCTAGTTTACGGTTGACTACAACATCATTATTTGAAATCATGTATTCTAGAATTATTTCAAGAAACTGAATAGTACTTGGATGAGGGGGTTATTTAGAAGTATTATATTCATGCTAGCTTTTTATCTATTGTACCATCGTCCTTGATCCTACATAAAGCATCTGAAAATGTTCTAAATTCGAGTACGTAGTTTCATCATGCAAGTACTCTTGGATTTAATTATCCTTTTCCTTCCTCATGTCCTTGTTCATACTCAACAATTAAAAAGAGTAATAAAAATGTATTTGAGTCCAAATCTATCAAAATTCCTATCCCTTTTTCCAATCTCTGAACCTCTTGAGCACTTTGTTGTCTGGTGGATTGTTGCTAGTTCCGTTGTTGGGTATGATCCTTCTAATTTGGAGTCTGGTCCTCAACTTCATTAGGAAATTCCGGAGGTCATTTGGAGGGCCTTCTAAGAAAATGTATTTTTTTCACTCTCTCTCTAGAAAAAATGGCAAATAAAAGAGTTGGGTCTTTCATAGTAAAAGTTCAAAAAGTGTACTTTAAGTAGATTCCTTACTCTTCTGAACATTTGTTCGTAGTGATTGAGGGATAATCCTCTTTTTAGTTGCATTGAATGAACCTCGTCAATATGGAGGGAATGAGGCTAACATGGAGGGACGAAGGCACAGCCACTGAGAGCGGATTTTTTGAGATGGGGCTCAACTCAAGGCTCCCACCAGACAACCACTCCATGAGACCCTACACACACATATTTCTTAGGGGCACCACCCTCTTTTATGGAGAAAGAAGGAAACCAAAACAAACCATATACAACACACACACACACACACACACACACACACACACTCACACCTTCCTTATGTGCTTCAACACAAAATGACCTTCAACCATTCAACACACACTCCTTAAGCAATCCCTTTGAACACTGCACAAACTCACATGCAAAGATTGACCTTCACCATATTAGTGCTCATATACTTCTAAGAAAAGCAAGCACAAAACCTCAAAACTCAAAACACCATAATGCACAAATACTTGACAAGTCCTTTCCTTTCCCAAAAGAAGAGACTACTTACACACATAAGGCGGCATGCATAGAGAGCTCTTCTCCATCTATGCAGCCCCAAGACTTACTTACACACAACATAAGGAGAGAAGCCAAGCAAATAGACACCATGGTGCACAAAAACTTTCTCAACAAACAAGCAACCCAATGAGCACAAAATATGAGAAGCTGCCAAGATATGCTTACCAATTTTACATGCATTTAGAGCAAAAGTGTGACGACGACACCTCAATTGCAACAATTTGTTGATCAAACCATGAGATAGATCATTGAACTTGATATCCTTGCTCTCATATAGAATCTATAATCCTTATTTAGGGATGAGTATGGTAAGAGAAATGTTTGCAAGAGAATGGTAGCAATAGCATATTGATGCTCTCTCTATGGTGCCGCTTATGATGTCCCTCCAGTGGCTCCTGCAGAGTGTCCCCATCTTGTTTGTTGTGTCTCTGGAAGCATCTTGAGCCGACCCCTCCACATGCAAGTGGTTTTTAGCTCCCCATTGGTATTTTAGAATGTTGGAGAAGTCAAGAAAACTTTTCACCTTTGTGGTTTACCTGATTGTAACTTTGACCTGCAGTAACAGTGTCCGCAGCACCTTGTTTTCACCATAACTTTCAGCCTGTAACTGAGAATTGGGTGCTGTAAAAGGCAAAGTTGACCTTCTCAAAGTGTTTAAGCTGATTTTGGAGTGTTCCTCAAGTATACCCACGAGCTAAGGCGTTCAAGATGCATCCAAAACACCTTTTGAACCAAGTCTCCTTGTAGGGGGCCCTTTAGCATGCATCCAAGGTGTAGCATGCTTTTTTCAAAAGAGAATCCACATTAAACAAATGAGATAGGCTCCGATAAAGTTTGATTTATTGGGGATATACATTATATTTAAGATTTGTTGACCAGCACAAGTAAATGATCCAAGAGTTGGATCACATAGTGGTGGGGAAGGGAAGGCCTACAAGGTTAACCCTACCCTTGAGAGAAGATGGGTAAGATAAGTGCCCATAAATTATTTATTTACAAATTATGGGATGTAGATAGCTATTTAAATTAGTAAAGGTAATTAGTTAAAAGAATATGCAGTCAAAAAACTAGGAGAGTAGAATTAAGTTTACTATTTACATTTAGCATGAAGAGAGAAATATGATGTAAATGCATAAAGATCTAAGAAGGGTAAGGTGTTTGTATGGAAAAAGGCTATTACGGAAAGAGAGAATGAACACTAAGTTAAAACTTTGATAAAAAATATATACATTTGAGTAGAAATGTAGTGCAAATTCAAGGTTACCATTTAACGCTACTCACCGCTATTCACTTTCCATTAAACCTGCACATTTGGCTAATGACGCACTCCTCAAATGGCACAAATGTTACCCAGAAATGAGCCAAATATCACCTTCACATTGATTTGGACAATGAGTACCAACCATTGATTAAGCGCAGTAAAACAAACACACATATACCTCCCGCTTCCATAGACACGCTCAGAGCTCATTGAGCTAAACACATAGATATCTGGACGAGAGGCTCTCTCTACCCTAAGAATCCAATGACTAATGCGTCTCCACCGTTTGTCAATCCTACAAGCTTATTGACCTTTGCTGGTGATGGAGAAAAGGGCCTCCTGGGTTATTGTAAATCTCTTACAAGAGAAGCTGAAACTTACAAGAGCATTCTCCAAGCTCAACAACGTGAGATTGTTCGCCTTTCACATTTACATTCTACAGATCAGGTTACCATTTTGCAACATAAAACAGAGGTACAAGAACTGAAAGGAAAGGTGGGAAGTTGTCAAATGAAGGACACCATCTTGGGTGGTCGTATCCGAAAGAAGAAATTGCGCAATCTTGAAACATTGCAGGTTGCATCAGGAGGTCTCAAGAAAAGAATCCGAGCATTAAGGTGATGCTTCTTGGTTGGCTACATTGTCTTAGTTAAGTAATCTTTTTGTTTTTTCTTGTTATGCATTGTTTTCATGTGCCTAAATAGTGTTAGTGAAGCAAATTTTCTGTTATTGACTTATGCATTGTCTTCATGTAGAGATTCAATCTATCCTGACAAGGAAAACATTGACCCCAAAGCCAATATAGGAAAGAGATTGAAGACACTTATAAGTAGAAGCCTGGCAGCAGATATAGTACATGACAAGAAGTTTAAGGTCCTACAACGAAATGTAGTGGACCACTTTATTTCAGAGAACTCAGTGCCTGCAAAAGAGATACAAGGCACACTTGATTCACTTGGTGTAAGCAAAAGAGGATATTCGGCTATCCAAAAGTCTGTCTCATCCATCTTTGTTAGGAAGGGTATAAAATCCAAACTTCTACCATCAGCCTCAAGTGTTTGGAAAGAGAGGCTTCAGCTTAACGAGGCACAGGGAGACTATCTTGGACAGCCCTTTCATATTAAAGCAACTTACAGTGGCCATGGAGCAAACATGGCATATGATGAGTTCAACAATATTTTTATGGACCTGCGGATATTACAGAAGAGAATGGTGGAGTTTTACAACATCACATTTGAAGAGTCACGAGGGGTATTACATTTTGTGTTAAAACTGGATGAGTGTGAGCTTGTTAAAGAGAAAAAGCTAGAGCGTGTTACTATTACTTTGATGAATAGAGCCCTCTCAAAGTGTCCCAGTGATGATCCTTTATATTTTAGTGTTCAATCAGAATCTAACATATGGTGGCTTGGTGCGTTTGAGGTAAGCGAGATTCTTAGGTAAGCTCAAATGTTCACATCTACTTAAGTCTCATTTATTTTGTGTTGCAGGTAAAGAAAGAAGATCATGAGATTCTATATTGGGTGTTCCATCGAACTAATATTCCGGAGGTGATTGATCGACAGACTAACCAGGGAGAGGTACTACGTCTAGATGGAAGGGGAGACTTTCAAGTTCAGTGGCATCTTGCAGGTGACCTCAAAACATTAAAGTGCATGTATAATTGTGGAATGGGTGCAATGGCAAAGTCACCGTGTTTGTTCTGCATGGAGCCTGCAAAGGTCATGGACCCAAAGTGGTGGAGAAAAGCTCCAACACGTCACATTGAGGATCCTGCTTTTCGACCGGTTTTGAAAATACCACTTGTGAATGTCCACATTTGTACAATGCATGCCCTTTGTAGAATTGTGGAGAAATTGGTCTACTTATACATCGGGTTTGCTTGGAAGATTAAGAACTCCGCAGAACGACAAGTAGCCCTGCAATGCTTAGAAATGGTACTGTCGGATATGGGGCTTCATGGTGGCAATGTGAAAATCCAGCGGGATGAAAAGAGATCAACTGCTGAGAAGGATGTCCCATGCAAACCATCCATCGGTGGGGTGAAGGCACGGAGGTTTTTATCTAAGCCCCAAGGTACAAGAGATCCGAAGCTAACAAAACATGGAAAAATATATAACACATCTTATGTTAGCAAGGTAGAGTATCAGAGCTGGAAAAAGCTACATATTGCAGTCAAAGACCACGAACCAACTACTCGTAACGCGAAGGCTGAGGTTTGGCGATCAATAGACATCCTATTTTTGATGTACGACAAAGATGACTGGTCACAAGGTGATATGAACAAGTTCAAGGAAAATCTCAACCTTCTGAAAAAATCATTCAAGACAGCATGGACAGACACCCAGATTACTCACTACATGGTATTATCATGTATTTCTTTCTCTCTTATGTGCAAATATGTGACTGTAAAACATTCTAACTAATCTGTTTTCATATCCAGCACATCATCTTCAATCATTTACCATATTTTATACAAAATTATGGGAACCCGGCAATATGGAATACCCAAGGGATGGAAAAGTCTCATTACATGGCGAGAAATGCTTATTTCAGGCACACATGACATGGTGGCTCTCGAATCAAGGCTAACAGTTTGAGAGAACTATTTGACATTAGGAAATTTCGGAGGTCATTTGGAGGGCCTTCTAAGAAAATGTATTTTTTGTACTCTCTCTCTAGAAAAAATGACAAATAAAAGAGCTGGGTCTTTCATAGTAAAACTTCAAAAAGTGTACTTTAAGTAGATTCCTTACCCCTCTGAACATTCGTTCGTAGTGATTGAGGGATAATACTCTTTTTAGTTGTATTGAATGAACAACGTCAATACGGAGGGAATGAGGCTAACATGGAGGGACAAATCCGCAGCCGCTATTCACTTTCCATTAAACCTGCACATTTGGCTAATGGCGCACTCCTCAAATGGCACAAATGTTACCCACAAACGAGCCAAATATCACCTTCACATTGATTTGGACAATGAGTACCAACCATTGATTAAGCGCAGTAAAACAAACACACATATACCTCCCACCTCCATAGACACGCTCAGAGCTCAAGGAGCTAAACACATAGATATCTGGACGAGAGGCTCTCTCTACCCTAAGAATCCAATAACTAATGCGTCTCCACCGTTTGTCAATCCTACAAGCTTATTGACCTTTGCTGGTGATGGAGAAAACGGCCTTCTGGGTTATTGTAAATCACTTACAAGAGAAGCTGGAACTTACAAGAGCATTTTCCAATCTCAACAATGTGAGATTGTTCGCCTTTCACATTTACATTCTACAGATCAGGTTACCATTTTGCAACATAAAACAGAGGTACAAGAACTGAAAGAAAAGGTGCGAAGTTGTCAAATGAAGGACACCATCTTGGGTGGTCGTATCCGAAAGAAGAAATTGCGCAATCTTGAAACATTGCAGGTTGCATCAGGAGGTCTCAAGAAAAGAATCCGAGCATTAAGGTGATGCTTCTTGGTTGGCTACATTGTCTTAGTTAAGTAATCTCTTTGTTTTTTCTTGTTATGCATTGTTTTCATGTGCCTAAATAGTGTTAGTGAAGCAAATTTTCTGTTATTTACTTATGCATTGTCTTCATGTAGAGACTCAATCTATCCTGACAAGGAAAACATTGACCCCAAAGCCAATATAGGAAAGAGATTGAAGCCACTTATAAGTAGAAGCCTGGCAGCAGATATAGTACATGACAAGAAGTTTAAGGTTCTACAAAGAAATGTAGTGGACCGCTTTATTTCAGAGAACTCAGTGCCTGCAAAAGAGATACAAGGCACACTTGATTCACTTGGTGTAAGCAAAAGAGGATATTCGGCTATCCAAAAGTCTGTCTCATCCATCTTTGTTAGGAAGGGTATAAAATCCAAACTTCTACCATCAGCCTCAAGTGTTTGGAAAGAGAGGCTTCAGCTTAACGAGGCACAGGGAGACTATCTTGGACAGCCCTTTCATATTAAAGCAACTTACAGTGGCCATGGAGCCAACACTGTGGCATATGATGAGTTCAACAATATTTTTATGGACCTGCGGATACTACAGAAGAGAATGGTGGAGTTTTACAACATCACATTTGAAGAGTCACGTGGACTATTACATTTTGTGTTAAAACTGGATGAGTGTGAGCTTGTTAAAGAGAAAAAGCTAGAGCGTGTTACTATTACTTTAATGAATAGAGCCCTCTCAAAGTGTCCCAGTGATGATCCTTTATATTTTAGTGTTCAATCAGAATCTAACATATGGTGGCTTGGTGCGTTTGAGGTAAGCGATATTCTCAAGTAAGCTCAAATATTCAGATCTACTTAAGTCTCATTTATTTTGTGTTGCAGGTAAAGAAAGAAGATCATGAGATTCTATATTGGGTGTTCCATCGAACTAATATTCCAGAGCTGATTGATCGACAGACTAACCAGGGAGAGGTACTACGTCTAGATGGAAGGGGAGACTTTCAAGTTCAGTGGCATCTTGCAGGTGACCTTAAAACATTAAAGTGCATGTATAATTGTGGAATGGGTGCAATGGCAAAGTCACCGTGTTTGTTCTGCATGGAGCCTGCAAAGGTCATGAACCCAAAGTGGTGGAGAAAAGCTCCAACACGTCACATTGAGGATCCTGCTTTTCGACCAGTTTTGAAAATACCACTTGTGAATGTTCACATTTGTACAATGCATGCCCTTTGTAGAATTGTAGAGAAATTGGTCTACTTATACATCGGGTTTGCTTGGAAGATTAAGAACTCTGCAGAACGACAAGTAGCCTTGCAGTTCTTAGAAATGGTACTGTCGGATATGGGGCGTCATGGTGGCAATGTGATAATCCAGCGGGATGAAAAGAGATCAACTGCTGAGAAGGATGTCCCATGCAAACCATCCATCGGTGGGGTGAAGGCACGGAGGTTTTTATCTAAGCCCCAAGGTACAAGAGATCCAAAGCTAACAAAACATGGAAAAATATATAACACATCTTATGTTAGCAAGGTAGAGTATCAGAGTTGGAAAAAGCTACATATTGCAGTCAAAGACCACGAACCAACTACTCGTAACGCGAAGGCTGAGGTTTGGCGATCAATAGACATCCTATTTTTGATGTGCGACAAAGATGACTGGTCACAAGGTGATATGAACAAGTTCAAGGAAAATCTCAACCTTCTGAAAAAATCATTCAAGACAGCATGGACAGACACCCAGATTACTCACTACATGGTATTATCATGTATTTCTTTCTCTCTTATGTGCAAATATGTGAGTGTAAAACATTCTAACTAATCTGTTTTCATATCCAGCACATCATCTTCAATCATTTGCCATATTTTATACAGAAGTATGGGAACCCGGCAATATGGAATACCCAAGAGATGGAAAAGTCTCATTACATGGCGAGAAATGCTTATTTCAGGCACACACGACATGGTGGCTCTCGAATCAAGGCTAACAGTTTGAGAGAACTATTTGAATGGTTCTATCGTAGAATCATTCATCGAATGCAGGCAAAAGACGTCTTGGCAAATTCAGCAACAGCACAAGCCATCAGACATTTACAACAACAAAAAGCTAAAAGATCAATGGCATACAACAACTCCGGAGCTCGTGAAAGTCAACGAAGGTGGAGAGAGACAATGGTGTATGTGAATCACAAGTGGAGAAAGATACTCTGAGTGGATGGCATTGTAAAAAATTTATGTAATACATGATCTTATACAATTGCTACTTGAAGTGTATCAAGATTTTGTAGGTTCAATTTTGTTTTTTGGCACGTCACCCTTGTAACGAATCATGAGATGTTTGCCATACTCTAAAAGTTCATCTGGGTTTTGTCTACCAAGAGCTAGTGCCATTGCTGTGTACGTGTAGTAATACGCTGCCCGACCACCTGTATAGCCTGGGCAGTAACCAAAACAATCTCTAGCAAACACTTTGTCAACAAGAATGACTTTATCTGCACTTTTGGGCAGCACCGGTCCACCCAAGAAGCGTGATAGTGTCTTGAATGTGTAAGTTGCTATTGAACCCTCTTGTGACATGGAATTGTGAAAAACTACTATCGGTGACTCGCAGAGCTTTGAAAGGTACTGTGCTAGGGCCGCATCCCTTCCTCGATACTCTCTTGTCCGGCGCCGAAGGAAGTCATCCTTGTCAGCAATCCAAGACTGCACATACAATGTCAGAAATGACAGAGAGAGAGAGAGAGAGAGAGAGAGAGAGAGAGAGAGAGAGAGAGAGAGAGAGAGAGAGAGAGAGAGAGAGAGAGAGAGAGAGAGAGAGAGAGAGAGATACCATGAAGCTCTCATCCTGCAGAAAGAGGTTTTCTTGCCACAGGTCTACAGATGTAGTTGACCCCTGACCTGAATGGTTAAACCAATCCTCCACTTCTTTGTTACTTTTCGATGGTCTTAGGCTTTGTCTTATTGCTTGGAAGGTGGCTTCATCAGGTAGTGTCTCCTTGTATTTTTCAGCTTTCTCAAAGCATCTTCGAAGGCATTCCATTGGATTGCTGGATGTTTCCATTGCCTCATCATCACTACTATCCTCTGAAACAAATCCACTCCTCTCCTCTTGGACTCTGGAAATAATAGCCAGGGAGAAATCCTCCCTTAAATAAAACACACTTTGCACATCATGTAAGAAGATATAGGTCCTGTCTCCAATCCTGAACTCAGGCACAGCTGGCAACATCATCTGAGCATGCTTCTCAGTGAAGTTACTGACATCCAATGGAAGTTTGATTTCTGTGGTTTTCACAGAGAGCATCTTACTTCTTTATACTTCAATTGCCTCAACCTCAAGGTCGACTGTGTCTTCAACCTCCTCGACTTCTTGCATATGAGTTGTCTCCTCGCATTCCTCTTCTGGTGCTGCATCCTGCTCCTCTAACACCTCATCAGGATTCTGCATGAGGAATCCAAACAGGCTGTTGAGGTAAATCATAAAGCCAAAGGCTTCCTGAATGAGTTTGCATTCTTTTTGGTGCAAAGGGCAGACTGAATGTCGGCAAGAGGGTGGTAATTCCCTATACTTCTTCACTCCCTGTCCCTTTCCACCACAGTCATTTAAATGCACAAGAGTCATAGTAGGCAGAACAACCCTTCCTACCTGCACCATCACCTCAAACTTATCTCTGTAGGACTGCAAGAAATTACTGTGCTGAGCTAATAGGTCTTCAATGTCAAACTTTGGATTAAACATAGAATGAATTAGATCATACTTGTCCCCAGCACCACAAGATGCTGCAAAATCAAACAGCCTCTCATCAGTTGCAGCTGGGTCTTCCAGAGAAGTTACATCCTCCTTTTCTTTACATTTTGTACTTTCTAGCACATCTGCATCATCGGAGAAGTCTATATTTCTCTTTCTGGTATTTTTCTTGAGATGTACCTTACAGGGCACCACACCCTTGTCGGGTGAGGAATCTTCTTGCCCTGGTGACCTCTCTGATTGGTCTTCACCAAGAAACTTTTCCTCAGATATGTCCTGACAAAAGTCAACAGTTCTTTTGGCAGATACATTAAGCAACTGAGCCTGCAAGGTTTGAAATCCTGGCACAAGCCCTGGATCTGGTTTCAGCCTCTTCTGCCTACTCGACCTTAATCCTAATCATCAAGAAACATAACAAGTCAAAACCATGAGCAAACATGACAATTCTGCCAAAACCAAACCATCATGATCTCTCTCTCTCCCCTTATAGATATAAATATATCTATAAATATAAATAAATAAATAAATAAATATATCTGTCTCTCACCAAAACAGAAACACACCTAGTCTCTCTCTCTCTCTCTCTCTCTCTCTCTCTCTCTCTCTCACTTTGCATTTGTCTATAGGACTAAAGGCGCGCGAGGAAGGAAATGTGCCTTGTGCAAACCTCTCCGCGCGCCTTCAGTACAACTGCCAGAGAAATAACATTACT
>NC_140944.1:104265-119265 GCF_014529385.1 Adiantum capillus-veneris | reverse complement strand
AGGTGGACATTGATTTATTGCAGAATCCAGATGCTCAGATTTCAGACACAATTATCTATGCTTGTCTTAAGTAAGTGTTACTATCTTGCTAGCTTTGAAAACTCAGATAATAGGTTTGCTAACTCAGGTAGAGTCTCTGCAGCCTGATCAAAAGTCAACTCCCACTGCACACTCACACAGAGGTGTTTCTCCTTGATCCACAAATGTCTGTAATTATTAGACAAAAGAATAGTCCATCTGGGACATTTGAGAGCTGGTTCCGCCACTGTGCTATGCTGGAAGTTACTGTGATCATCTTCCCATATGAGAACAACCATCACTGGAGTCTCATATGCCTTGATGTTGACCAACCAGCAGTGTGGGTGTTCAATTCAATAAAAGGAACCCACCCTGAAATTAGGCTGTAAGTGTTTTGTGTCAGAAAGTGTTTATTATAGATATCCATGTAAATTTGAAGCCTCATGCTAACATCTTGACATTGCCTAATGCAGTTGTATAAAGAGGTTGTTGCTTGCCTATGGCAAGCTATGTGGAAGGTATGAACTATACAAGGCCACAATCAAAGAAGTACCTGTCCCAAATCAAACCGATGGGAATTCTTGCGGCTGGAGATGTCTTCTCCATGCAGAATATGTCCTGCAAAGCTACTTTGCATTAAAACCTTTCATGACTAAGGTACCCATTTTGCAATGCATTCAGTTAGTTTTGGTTTAGTCTATAAAAGAATTCTCATCATGTGGTCTTTCAATTTTGCAGAGTGCTTTAAAAAACTACACATATGATTATTTGCAAAGATACCGGGTAAGTTTAATACAACACCTGCTTACTATGTCTAGCCCTAGAGAGCTTGAAGATAGCGGCTTGGATGAGCGCACTATTGATCTTACAAAACATGACGTGCCACCACGACAAACCCCTACATCCGATACAGTGGAATCGCATCGGGCCGAGGGTGTCATATCAGCAGAAGATCAAAGAGTCGAGGATGAGGAAAGGACAAATGAGCATATGGAAGCAGCTAAGGTTCAACCGGAGGAGACAATAAAAGAGGCAAGTCAGCCTGTGGAACAGCCAAAAGAGCCTATGGCTGAAACGGAAGATGAGGAAAGCAGGCCTATAGATGAGCAAAAGGATATGGATGAGGAAAGCAGGCCTCGGGACGAGCAAAATGATATGGATCAGGAAAGTATGTATGAGGCAAGCCGATCAACCTTGAATCAGGCAGAAAGGGCCATGGGGGAGACCCCTGATGAAGCTTTGAATGATGACTATGAAGATAAAGCGGAGGAGAGCAACAATGACATGAACACTACAGAGACCCAGTATGGACCCTTGCTACCTGTAGATACGGTTGTTCCGGTAATGTCTATTCAAGTATGGCAAAATATGTTCAGCTTCTAACTACTTATATGTACTTGTCAACTTTTACAGAGGTTGATTATCTTGGACGTCAATGGATTGCTGCTGATGCGGGTGCCTCTCGGTGACAGAGGACCCTTTGATGATTTGCAAACGTTTCGGATGGGAACTTGTCGAGTCGTGGTTCGTCCAGGAACCAAGGAGTTTATTGAGTTTCTTCTTCCGCGCTTCAGAGTTGGCATATGGTCTTCAATGCAAAGGCAAAACTTATCGCCACTAGTTGCAATAGTTTGCAGTGTATGCCAAGCTCACACGTCAGATTTTGCCTTTTTGTATGATCAAAGAAAATGCGTTACTGTTGAGGGCCACTACCACCCTAAAACACCAGGATTACCTCTTTTGTACAAACCGTTTAGCCAAATCGGTGTACCCTTTGATGCAACTAATACACTACTAATTGATGATACTCCCGAAAAGGGAGAACTAAATCCGCCGGGAACAACCATCTCACCACCTTCTTTCGAGGGGCATTCCTTCGATTTTTACCTTGAAGATATTCTGATTCCATACTTACAGAAATTGTATCTCAGTCCATTGTTCACGGACGAGTTTGTACTTTCTAATGAATTAAGATGATTCTTCTATCTGTCTTTTTCTAATATATAGACAGAGAGAGAGAGAGAGAGAGAGAGAGAGAGAGAGAGAGAGAGAGATTTGACGTGGTAAACAAATGTATTTCAAGCACACTTTTTCACAGGGCACAATTGAAAAATGAGATCAATAAACTTCATGTCTTGAAAGTCATTTGTATACACTTGGGTTTACAAGAATATCTGTTACATTGACACTACTTCAACCCGACCATCCAACTCTTTGCACAAAATATCTTTTTCTCTTCGCCGCATCACCTTACGGCCAGCTAAGAAAAAGGAAAAATCTGATAGTTCCTTGTCCATTGACTCTTCAATGATGTCATTTCGCAAATGCTGAAGACTGCATAGCTCCCTTATTGTAACCACCAATAGTAGGCCATCTCTTTATCAATCACTTCCACATCCACAGTAGGATTATCTTCCAAACCTGCAGAAACTTGGTCCATAGAATGTACTTACCGTTTAGCATTTGTGATCGCATATACCAAAATGAGAGTAATAGTGATTGGCTTGCAATCATGTACTTGACAACTAGAGTATCAAGCGCGACCTCGCACCGTAAACCAATCTCTTCCTTTGCATACCATCCTTTGTCAAGAAGTTTGTCACAGGATGACTGCTGAAATCTTGCACATGAACATAGTTTTGTAACTCTGATGTTGTAGCTATGAAACAGCTCTATGAAGAGTGCAACAGGACAAAAGTTTGCAATTCGAACCAGTTTGGTAGGAACAGAGCTACGCAGAGACCTTTGTATATCCTTGTAGAGCTTACTTCGCATTGCCTCCACCATTGTTTCCTCGGGAACTGGCCAGTCCACAGTGTTCCAATCGGTCGGTAGAGGTAGTTTCACCAACATGCCATTCTTATTGCCTGAGCTGAGTTGGTAAAAAGTGGTCATAAAAAAAGATTCCCTCATCAGCCAATCTTTTGCTGCTCCTCTCTGAATACTGTAGAGAACCAATATGGGCATGTACAACATGGAAGAGGCCTATTATGCACTCCACAGGCTCCCATTGCTCATAAGAAGAGGGATAAACATCTGCAATATATAAAAGAAGAGTTAAACTAAGAGTATCAATAAGTACAAATGACAAATCTAATGTAATTGAGTTGTGAAGAGTAGAGACATTACTCATAACAAGCGGGAGAAACATTGCAAAATATATAAGAAAAGTTATAATGAGAGTATCAGTAAGTTCACATGTCAAGAGTACTTACAATTGCAACGTGGTTGATGTATATTTGATACATTTCCACCGTTTGCTATCACCTCTGGATGGGTAAACACATGCTGAACAAGAACTTCCTTTACAGATCTTTTGCCGATCTCAACTTTGAAATCCAACACCCTGGCTTTCCATGCTGAGCGGTAAACGTTGATACCACTAACCTCTTGGGTCTTCTTGGTTGCATGAGGACCCATGAACCTTTGTTTATCCTTTGTCCAACCCATTGGTTGTCTACACTTATTGAAGCTGGTATTGTAATTGAGGATATGCTACTACTTGGCCTTCTAGGCAAAGTGCCGTTGTTGTTTGTTGGTGTGAGAGACAGTAAACACCTTGAGGCTCTTGGGCGAGAAGACGTGGATGCCATAACTCTCAGAGAAAAGCTTTAGTGGAGGGAGATTCACTTTGAAAGCTTTCTAATGGAGGGAAAGTGTTTCAAAATTCCAATATCTTGTGCGGGCTTAATGGTCACCCTCCAGTACGTTAATGACCATGAGAGAATATCAGAAGTGGGACCACACGCAAGCACCTAAAAGCTCGGTAAAAGTAAGGAAATTACTATGCTACAATCCTAGTTTCGTGAAAGTTTTATGCTATTTTCCTATTTTTTGAGTTTTTCCAGGTACTTTTCTACGTAACGTAGCCTTCATGCTCATTGGACGCGCTCTATTTTTCTCTCTCTTCATATGGCCCTCCAAATGACCTCCAAAATTTCCTAATGATGGTTCTATCGTAGAATCATTCATCAAATGCAGGCAAAAGAAGTCTTAGCAAATTCAGCAATAGCACAAGCCATCAGACATTTACAACAACAAAAAGTTAAAAGATCAATGGCATACAACAACTCCGGAGCTCGTAAATCAACGAAGGTGGAGAGAGACAGGTGTATGTGAATCACAAGTGAAAAGATACTCTGAGTGGATGACATTTACAAAATTTATGTAATACATGATCTTATCAATTGCTACTTGAAGTGTATCAGATTTTGAAGGTTCAATTTTTTTTTTTGGCACGTCACCTTGTAAACGAATCATGAGATGTTTGCCATACTCTAAAAGTTCATCTGGTTTTGTCTACCAAGAGCTAGTGCCATTGCTTGTACGTGTAGTAATACGCTGCCCGACCACCTTATAGCCTGGCATAACCAAAACAATCTCTAGCAAACACTTTGTCAACAAGAATGACTTTATCTGCACTTTTGGGCAGCACCGGTCCACCCAAGAAGCGTGATAGTGTCTTGAATGTGTAAGTTGCTATTGAACCCTCTTGTGACATGGAATTGTGAAAAACTACTATCGGTGACTTCGCAGAGCTTTGAAAGGTACTGTGCTAGGGCCGCATCCCTTCCTCGATCTCTCTTGTCCGGCGCCGAAGGAAGTCATCCTTGTCAGCAATCCTAACCTGCACATACAATGTCAGAAATGACACAAACAGAGAGAGAGAGAGAGAGAGAGAGAGAGTGAAGAGAGAGAGAGAGAGAGAGAGAGAGAGAGAGAAGAGAGAGAGAGAGAGAAGAGAGAGAGAGAGAGAGAGAGAGAGAGAGATACCATGAAGCCTCCATCCTGCAGAAAGAGTTTTTCTTGCCACAGGTCTACAGATGTAGTTGACCCCTGACCTGAATGGTTAAACCAATCCTCCACTTCTTTGTTACTTTTCGATGTCTTAGGCTTTGTCTTATTGTTGGAAGTGGCTTCATCAGGTTGTGTCTCCTTGTATTTTCCAGCTTTCTCAAAGCATCTTCGAAGGCATTCCATTGGATTGCTGGATGTTCCATTGCCTCATCATCACTACTATATCCTCTGAAACAAATCCACTCCTCCTCTCTTGGGACCTGGAAATAATAGCCAGGAGAAATCCTCCCTAAAATAAAACACCACTTTGCACATCATGTAAGAAGATATAGGTCCTGTCTCCAATCCTGAACTCAGGCACAGCTGGCAACATCATCTGAGCATGCTTCTCAGTGAAGTTACTGACATCCAATGGAAGTTTGATTTCTGTGGTTTCACAGAGAGCATCTTACTTCTTTGTACTTCAATTGCCTCAACCTCAGGTCGACTGTGTCTTCAACCTCCTCGACTTCTTGCATATGAGTTGTCTCCTCGCATTCCTCTTCTGGTGCTGCATCCTGCTCCTCTAACCCTCATCAGGATTTCTGCATGAGGAATCCAAACAGGGTGGAGTAAATCATAAAGCCAAAGGCTTCCTGAATGAGTTTGCATTCTTTTTGGTGCAAAGGGCAGACTGAATGTCGGCAAGAGGGTGTAATTCCCTATACTTCTTTCTCCCTGTCCCTTTCCACCACAGTCAGTTAAATGCACAAGAGTCATAGTAGGCAGAACAACCCTTCCTACCTGCACTTCACCTCTAACTTATCTCTGTAGGACTGCAAGAAATTACTGTGCTGAGCTAACAGGTCTTCAATGTCAAATCGCTTGGATTAAACATAGAATGAACTAGATCAAACTTGTCCCCAGTACCTCACAAGATGCTGCAAAATCAAACAGCCTCTCATCAGTTGCAGCTGGGTCTTCCAGAGAAGACACATCCTCTTTTTGGCTTTACATTTAGTTGCACAGGGACTACTTTCTAGCACATTTGCATCATCTGAGAAGTCTATATTCCTCTTTCTTGTATTGTTCTTCAAAGTACTGTACAGGGCACCACAGCCTTGTAGGGTGAGGATCCCCTTGCCTGGTGACCTCTCTGATTGATCTTCACAATTGACTTTTCTTCAGATATGTCCTGACAAAAGTCAACAGTTCTTTTTGGCAGAAACATTAACAACTGAGCCTGCAAAGGTTGGAATCTGGCACAAGCTCTGGGTCTGGTCTTCAGCTTCTTTCTGCCTACTGGACCTTAATCCTATTCATCAGAAACATGAAAATCTCACTCTCT
Organism: Adiantum capillus-veneris; assembly: GCF_014529385.1. NCBI lineage: Eukaryota > Viridiplantae > Streptophyta > Polypodiopsida > Polypodiales > Pteridaceae > Adiantum > Adiantum capillus-veneris. The sequence continues at coordinate 113,123 of NC_140944.1, read as the reverse complement.
CTCTCTCTCTCTCTCTCTCTCTTCTCTCTCTCTCTCTCTCTCTCTCTCTCTCTCCAGATAGATAGATAGTATATATATATATATCTCTGTCTCTCACCAAAGCACAAACAAAAACACACATATCTCTCTCTCTCTCTCTCTCTCTCCTCTCTCTCTCTCTCTCTCTCTCTCTCTCTCTCTCTCTCTCCAAAGAACACTAAAAAAATACACATAGACTCTCTCTCTCTCCTCTCTCTTCTCTCTCTCTATCTCTCTCTCTCTCTCTCTTTGTATGTGTCTATTTGTACTCAAGGCACGCAAGGACGAAAACGTGCTTTTTGCAACTCTCTACGCGCGCCTTAAGTGCAATTGAGGGAAAGGCGCGTAAGGATGTAAACGTGCCCTTTTGAGAGAGTCATAACTATTACTATAGGCGCGCGGAGAGAGCTACAGCCATCTTTGGTTGGCCTCTGCCGCCGTTAGTAACGGGACAGAGAGGGGAGAGAGAGAGAGAATGTGTATATCTCTGTGTGTGTGTCTGTGTGTATGTGTGTGTGTGTCTCTGCCTATGGAAGTATGTGTTGAGGTGTGTGTGTGTGTGTGTGTGAACAACAGTCTGGGTTTTCTTTGTTACACACACACACACACACACACCACAATTTGTACCAATGTTGGAATATACAGAAAGAGAAAGAGATCGCACCTTTTGTTGGTGGGGTTTGCAGGAACTCCAAGGGAGGTGTCTCCTCCATTGCTTTTGTGTGTCAAAATGACTCGGTCTCTCTCCCCCCTCTCTCTTTCTCTGAGAGTAAGGAGTCCCTCTCTCTATCTCTCTCTCAATCTGTGTCTCTCCCTCTCCTCTACTCTCTCTCACAATCTGTTCTCTCTTTCTCTCTCTGTCTCTCTATCACTCTCTCTCTCTCTCTCTTTATCACTCTCTCTCTTTCTATGGCTCTCTCTCTCTCTCTCCATCTCTCTCTCTCTCTCTCTCTCTTTATTGTTCTCTCTCTTTCTCTCTCTCAAAATCACATTATAACGGATACACACGCGGCCCCCACGTGTCACTATAAATTAGAGTATAATTGCATGTTGTCACACGTGCGGTCATTATTGAGACCGTATACTTTTGTACGTCATATATAGAGGTCAAGAAGAAAAAACCACACCTCGTGAAAGAGAGTGAGTGAAAGGAGAGAGAGAGAGAGAGAGAGAAGAGTGCAAGAGCCCATCTGCGTCTCCGACAGCAAGCCGAAACCCATCGACATAACGAAGGTCTGCCTCTCCCTTGCCTTTGCCTATCTCTCTATCTCTGTTTCTGTCACAGTACCAAGCTCAGTCTTAACAAACAACACACACAAATAGTCACAAGCACAACACACACACACAACACACACACAAACACACACACACACTCACAAACACACAGACACACATATAAAAAACATACACACACACACACACACAGACACAAATATAACATACACACACACACACACATAGAGAGAGACCTCACACACACAAATAAACTTACACACACACACACACACACAAATACAGGCACACACACACACACTTAGCCCTCTCTCTCTCTCCTCTCTCTCTCTCTCTCTCTCTCTCTATACCAAAGGCGCGCGTAGAGAGCAAAACCGGTGTGTGTCATGTCGCTACGCCCGTTAGTACTGTGCATTGACCAGTGTATGTCTAGTGTTATAGAGAGAGAGAGAGAGAGAGAGAGAGTATTCTTTACCTTATACTAACGGCCACGGAGGTGTTTGTTGAGTCAAAACGTGCTCCACGCGCGCCTTTAGTAATGGGCTCTCTCACTCTCTCTCTCTCTCTCTCTCTCCTCTCTCTCTCTCTCTCTCTATTCTAATATGCTAAGCTATAGAAAGGAGAGAGAGAGAGAAGAGAGAGAGAGAGAGAGAGAGAGAGAGAGAGAGAAGAGAGAGAGAGAGAGAGAGAGAGAGAAAGGAGAGACTCCTTCTTTTGTGTACAGTGAAATGGCTAGAACAAAAGCCATGCAAGGAAGGCAGGCAAGGGACTAGGATTAGCATCTAAAGCAAGTAGCAGATCTGCAACCCCCAAAGAAAAGACTGGAAAAACCACCAATAAATTCTGAAAGGGCCAAGGGTGAAGAAGTTACAAACCTGCATGGGACTTTTCAGAGAAATCAGAAAGGCACAGAAATGTGTAGATTTATGCATACCAAAGCTGCCCTTCCTGAGGATGGTGAGGTCCATATGTGAAGAAGCTACCCGGGCACCAAAGGTGGAAGGTGGTGCCATTAATGGCTCTACAAGAAGCAACAGAGGACTTCCTACTGGAGTACTTCAGTGACATGACCATTGTTGCAGCCCATCCCACAGGGTTACTATAATGGACAAAGATAGTGAGACATGAAAAGAATAAGGTGGAGGTATGACCAACTACTGGTCCCCAATGTCTGCAAGGATAAGAAAATGAGGGAAATTTTTTTATACCCCCCGGAGCTAGTGCCACAACTCACAGTTGTAGATGTCACACATGATGTGAATACAAGGGCAAGGGCAAAGACTATTGCTCGCCAAAACAGAGGACATGAGGGAAGCAGAGCTTAAGGAGAAAGCAAAAGTAGCAGTGGAGTCCCAGAGGCAAACAGAATACAATGTGACCCTGTCCATAGACGCAAGCAATCAAGAAACTTTACCTTCAATGAAGGATGGTTGCTTGCAGAGATACCATTTGTAGATGAGCCAGAAAGCTAGCTTCTGGAAAAAAGTGACATTAATTATTGCAGAATCCAGATGCTCAGATTTCAGACACAATTATCTATGCTTGTCTTAAGTAAGTGTTACTATCTTGCTAGCTTTGAAAACTCAGATAATAGGTTTGCTAACTCAGGTAAACTCTCTGCAGCTGATCAAAAGTCAACTCCCATGCACACCCACACAGAGGTGTTTCTCTCCTTGATCCACAAATGTCAGTGATTATTAGACAAAAGAACAATCCATCTGGGACCTTTGAGAGTTGGTTTCTCCACTGGTGCTATGCTGGAAGTTACTGTCATCATCTTTCCATATGAAACAACCATCACTGGAGTCTCATATGCTTGATGTTGACCAACCAGCAGTGTGGGTGTTCAATTCAATAAAAGGAACCCACCCTGAAATTAGGCTGTAAGTGTTTTGTATCAGAAAGGTGTTCTTATAGAATACCATGTAAATTTGAAGCCTCATGCTAACATCTTGACATTGCTTTGTGCAGTTGTATTAAAGGTTGTTGCTTGCTATGGCAAGCTATGTGAAGGTATGAACTATACAAGGCCCCAATCAAAGATGTACCTGTCCCAAATCAAACCGATGGAAATACTTGCGGCTGGAGATGTCTTCTCCATGCAGAATATGTCCTGCAAAGCTACTTTGCATTAAAACCTTTCATGACTAAGGTACCCATTTGGCAATGCATTCAGTTAGTTTTGGTTTAGTCTATAAAAGAATTCTCACCATGTGGTCTTTCAATTTTGCAGCAGTGCTTTAAAAAAACTACACATATGATTATTTGCAAAGATACCGGGTAAGTTTAAACAACACCTGCTTACTATGTCTAAGCCCCAGAGTGCTTGAAGATAGCGGCTTGGATGACCGCACTATTGATCTAACAAAACATGATGTGCCACCACGACAAACCCCTGCATCCGATACAGTGGAATCACAACGGGCCGAGGGGGATATCAGCAGAAGATGAAAGAGCCGAGGATGAGGAAAGGTCAAATGAGCATATCGAAGGTGCTAGTGTACAATAGAGGAGACAATGAAAGAGCCAAGTCAGCCAGTGGAGGAGCCAAAAGAGCCTATGGCTGAAACCCAAATGAGGAAAGCAGGCCTATAGATGAGCAAAAGGATATGGATGAGGAAAGCAGGCTAGGGATGAGCAAACTGATATGGATCAGGCAAGGATGTATGAGGCAAGCCGATCAACCGAGGGAGAGGAAAAGACCTTGGAGGAAACCTTGAATGAGGCAGAAAGAGCATGGGGGAGACCCTGTTGAAGATGTGAATGATGACTATGAAGATAAAGCAGAGGAGAGAAACAACGACATGAACACTACAGAGACCCAGTATGGACCCTTGCTACCTGTAGATACGGTTGTTCCGGTAATGTCTATTCAAGTATGGAAAAATATGTTCATCTTTTAACTACTTATATGTACTTGTCAAACTTTACAGAGGTTGATTATCTTGGACGTCAATGGATTTGCTACTGATGCGGGTGCCTCTCGGTGATAGAGAACCCTTTGAGGATTTGCAAACGTTTTCGGATGGGAACTTGTCGAGTCGTGGTTCGTCCAGGAACCAAGGAATGTATTCAGTTTCTTCTTCCGCGCTTCAGATGCAAAGGCAAAACTTGTCGCCACTAGTTAGAATAGTTTGCAGTGTATGCTACGCTCACACGTCAGATTTTGCCTTTTTGTATGATCAAAGAAAATGCGTTACCGTTGAGGGCCACTACCACCCTAAAAAAAACACACTTACCTCTTTTGTACAAACCGTTTAGACAAATCGGTGTACCCTTTGATGCAACTAATACACTACTGATTGATGATACTCCTGAAAAGGGAGAACTAAATCCGCCGGGAACAACTATCTCACCACCTTCTTTCGAGGGGATTCCTTCGATTTTTACCTTGAAGACATTTGATTCCATACTTACAGAAATTGTTTCTCAGTCCATTGTTCACGGACGAGTTTGTACTTTCTAATGAATTAAGATGACTCTTCTATCATGTCTTTGTCTTGTCTAACATTGAGAGAGAGAGAGAGAGAGAGAGAGAGAGAGAGAGAGATTTGACATGGTAAAGAAATGTATTTGAAGCACACTTTTTCATAGGGCACAATTGAAAATGAGCTCAATAAAATTCATGTCTTGAAAGTCATTTGTATACACTTGGGTTCACAAGAATATCTGTTACATGTGACACTACTTCAACCGACCATCCAACTCTTTGCACAAAATATCTTTTTCCCTCGTCGCATCACCTTACGCCAGCTAGGAAAAAGGAAAAATCTGATAGGTCCTTGTCCATGACTCTTCAATTATGTCATGCCGCAAATGCTGAAGACTGCATAGCTCCCTTATTGTAACCACCATCAGTAGGCCATGCTCTTTATCAATCACTTCCACATCACAACAGGATTATCTTCCAAACCTGCAAAACCTTGTCCATAGGAATGTACTTACCATTGAGCATTGTGATCGCATATACCAAAACGAGGTAACAGTGATTGGCTTGCAATCATGTACTTGACAACTAGAGTATCAAGCGCGACCTCGCACCGTAAACCAATCTCTTCCTTTGCATACCATCCTCTGTCAAGAAGTTTGTCAAGGATGACTGCTGAAATGACTCACATGAACATAGTTTTCGTTAACACGGATGTTGTAGCTATGAAACAGCTCTATGAAGAGTGCAACAGGACAGGAAGTTTGCAATTCTAACCAGTTTGGTGGAATAGCTACGTAGAGACCTTTGTATATCCTTGTAGAGCTTACTTCGCATTGCCTCCACCATTGTTTCCTCGGGAACTGGCCAGTCCACAGTGTTCCAATCCGTTGGGTAGAGACACTTTCACCAACATGCCATTCTTATCCCTGAGCTGAGTGGTTTAGAGTGGTCAAAAAAAATATTCCCTCATCAACCAGTCTTTTGCTGCTCTCCCTGAATACTGTAGAGAACCAATGTGGGCATGAACAACATGGAAGAGGCCTATATGCACTCCACAGGGCTCCTTTTTTCATAAGAAGAGGGATAAACATCTGCAATATATATAAGAAGATTTAAACTAAGAGTATCAATAAGTACAAATTACAATCTAATGTAATTGAGCTGTGAAAATGGAGACATTGCTCATAACAAGCGGGGAGAAACATTGCAAAATATATAAGAAAAGTTATAATGAGAGTGATCAGTAAGTTCACATGTCAAGATACTTACAATTGCAACGTGGTTGATGTATATCTGATACATTTCCACCGTTTGCTATCACCTCTGGATGGGTAAACACAAATGCTGACAAGAACTTCCTTTACAGATCTTTGCCGATTTCAACTTTGAAATCCAACACTCTGGCCTTCCATGCTGAGCGGTAAACGTTGATACCACTAGACCTCTTGGGTCTTCTTGGTTGCTGAGGACCCATGAACCTTTGTTTATCCTTGTCCAACCCATTGGTTCTCTGCACTTATTGAAGCTGATATTGTAATTGAGGATATGCTACTACTTGGCCTTCTAGGCAAAGTGCAGTTGTTGGTTGTTGGTGTGAGAGACAGTAACACCTGGAGCCTCTTTGGCGAGAAGACGTGGAAGCCATAGCTCTCAGAGAAAAGCTTTAGTGGAGGGAGGATTCACTTTGAAAGCATTCTTAATGGAGGGAAAGTGTTTTAGAATTCCAATATCTTGTGCGGGCTTAATGGTCACCCTCCAGTACGTTAAGAGAATATCAGAAGTGGGACCACATGCAAGCACCTAAAGCTCGGTAAAAGGAAGGAAATTACGATGCTACAATCCTAGATTCGTGAAATTTTTATGCTATTTTCTTATTGTTTGAGTCTTTCCACGTACTTTCCTACGTAACGTAACCTTCGTGTCATTGGACGCGCTCTATTATTCTCTCTCTTCATATGGCCCTCCTAATGACTCTGAAATTTCTAAGGTACCATCCTTTCCATTTGCACCTTTAGCATTTGTGCCTACCAGCCACCTATTGTTAAACTTGGTGCTAGAGGAGAGGGCTCATAGATTTCTTGATCTTTTTGACTTTGAATGGCCATAATGACCAGCTTTGTCTATCATACCTTTTGTATGCCAATTCTACCTTTAATGCTTTGACTTCTTCTAGCATAGCTTTTGGTGTCTGAGAGGTGGATGCCGGAGTAGGCCTATCTTGCATTTCCAGAAGCTTGGAAAGTCTATGGTTCACGGTATCATACGAGTCACTCAGCTTGTCATTTCTTTGCTGCTCTCCTGCTAGCTTCTTATCTAGTCTTTTTTTGCACGACCTACATCTCACTGTTGATTGCAATTTGATATTTTAGATCTTGAGTGAGTATTTTGTGTTCTTTCTTCTGGCTCAAATTCATGTCATAGATTTCTTTGGTCCTCTTAGAGGTTCTCTATCTACTTGTGGAGCCTTGCATTTTCCACATTTGCCTCATTTTGGCATCTTGTGCATCTATCTCCTTGAGATGGGACATAGATTGCTAACATTTTAACTTTATTTTGATTGTTTCTAGATGTTGATCCAAGTCATACTCTTGGTTGACTCTATCAGCATATTAAAATCATTGCTTAGAGTGTGGTGACATTGGGACTCCTTCTTGAGTAGTTTGTTGTTGGGAGGTCCTAGGCATTGCCTCCTTTCTGTTTGGTGTTGATCATATTTCAAAAAGTCTTGTTTCTCAGTTTGAGCCTGCTCTTGAGCATCTTAATTCTTTTGGTCTCTTCTTTCTCTTCATCCGCAAGAAGGTGGTGTTGCCTGTGTTTGACGAGCAAAACTCGTGTGTTTATATGTGGTATCAAATGATGATTTGAGCTGATCTAAAATTGAGAAGCCTATCGGTCACTCTGAAGTGAGAGGTTAGCAACATCCCTACTCAGGCAACACCACACAACCACTAGCAAACAGTTTGACAATCTCAAACTGTGGTCAAACATCACATTTTTACATGCAAGAGAACACCAGTCATCTAGTGATGAGTGGCATATCTATGGATCAAAAGTACAAGGGCAAGACATGTCATGCTAAGATGAAGAGGGCATAGGTATGCATCTCTCCACTCTTAGGTAGACAAATGTAACCCTCATACTTCTATGTAGTAAGAACGATGATGTAAATTAATCTAATACTAATGAAGTGTGTGTCAATGACTGGCCACCCCTCCTGCACATTTTGAGACGTTTGCGCTTAGCAGCATTTTTCCACGCAGCTAGGCAACAACACCCTCCGCTCTCTGTGCATGTTGAGACACACTGCACGTCAACGATCTCCCCCCCCCTCCCTTGTGCGTTTTGAGATGCTATGCTAAGCATCATTTTTCATACTCAATCAATGGCGTCAGTTTCCTCCTGTCTCTCACAAGCATATCCAAACATTGAAAGGCGGCTTTGCAGGATTAGACCCGGTGGCCTCAAACAAGGTCTAATGCATGACGGCCTCATTCATGAAATGAAAACAATAGGGGCACCACCTAGCTTGAAATGCGCGGTGAGGGCGAGCTTTTTTGAAATGGGGCCTCTAATAAACCCAAACCAATGGGCCTACCCTCACAAAATGTTCATAAAGAGGTACGCACACTACTTGGGGCATACCACCTTCTTTTGGGGAGTGGAGAAGTAAACCAATCAAAATAACACTTGCACTCACCCCTCCATCAAGCAACACACTTTGAAAACCCCTTACTCTATATACACTTTGGACACTTGAACACCATCAACGATTGGCAACCCAATGCCGTGCATCAAAATGAAATATGCAATGTGTGGAATAGCATTCACCTTCTCCCCATAAGAATACCCATGATACATCCAAACTCCCTTCTCTCAAGGACTTATCAAAAAATCATGCACACACAAGACCTGCCTCTCAAAAAGCACACAAGAGAATCACCTACATCGAACTAACACACTTTGCATAGAGAGCAGTCTCCATCTATGCAATGCCGTGACAAATAAAATCACCATGAGAGGTATCCACATGCATATGTAATGAATAAAAAGAGAGTTGGAGTGAGAATTTTCTTTAGACCAATTGATTAAGTGTGGAGAAAACAAACCAATGGTAAATTGAGAAATAGAACATTTACTTGATTTCTCGCACACCTTTTAAGGGGAGGATAGACGCTGG
>NC_140944.1:99844-104065 GCF_014529385.1 Adiantum capillus-veneris | reverse complement strand
AAAATGATTTTTTCCCGAACCACTGCTAACCATAGAGTTTTAGTGTGGCATTGTCTACTAATTTGGCTCTAACTTTAACGACACGCTTTACTTTTAAAAAAAGCATAAGAATGTCTAGCGGAGGAGTTTGCGCGTTAATGTTTCTAGAAGGGCATTTTCCAGTATCATAAAAAGCAAAGTTTACGCGGAAAGCAATTAGCAATAGCTGTGCTAAAAGGAGGGTTTAGGGTTATAAAAGGAGGCGTGCAGTCCATTTCCTTTTGTGGCATAAAACTCGAGCACTTGCAGGTCGGTGCTTCCTACTCAGATTGTCGTCGTCAAGGTTGTTGGTGTGCTCCAATATCCCTCCACCATCCAAGGCCAACCTTAGGCAGACACGCTTGCAGGTATACGCAAAAGGTCTGCAGATCAAGAGGATCTCTTGCAACGTCATGATCAGCAACCGAGTATATCATCATCACCAGCAGCGCCTTATTATAATGAGAAGCAACGGTGACTAGGCGACAGCCCAAGCTCAAGAGCCGCATCCTCAAAGACAATGCCTTCCTCGCGAAAGATGAAGGCTCTGCGCCTGTGCAACAAGACGTCGATGATGCGTCAGCTAGGGATCTTCATATTAATGAAGGCGCCCGAGCTCTATATATTAAGTAAGGATTATGGTATCCTGACGGACATAGAGGTGGTGTCCATCTTCTTGAGCTTTATAAGCGAGGTCAATAATATTGCGAATTCCAAGCTGCAAAAGCTGTACAAGCAACGATATCGTGCTGGCTCTGATGATCATCAACAGCATCACGCCATGGCCAACGTCAACAAGCTGCCCAGTACAACAATTGGATCCAAGAAGATCAAGCGACACATGAAGATCAGCTCATCAGCAACGTCTGAGCAAGGCCAGCATAAAGATGTTCGCCGGATCATTGAACGGGTCGCATTGACGCCGGAAGGTCCAATTAGAATCAGGCTCGTTAATTGCTGCAGCCTAGCGTACTGGAATGAAATAAAATAGCTATAAATTGTATTTCATAATGGAGCTAGGGTTTTGGTTCTTAAGGAGGCCTTCACGTGCTGCTGACAAATTAATCATGTATAACAAGCTTACTTTGACTTGTATTAAATTAATGGCATTACTTTGACTTGGATCAAATTAATGGCATTACTTTCCTTGGATCAAATTAATGGCATTACTTACCTTGTCGACGTAGTTTCTATCCCTGATTGAAATTCCAATATTTAATTTCTCCAATTGCAGTTTTTTCACTTAATGGACACCAGCTTTAGATGAGATTATGGTAATAGAATTTGGCTCGCGTTTCCTCAGGCTTCTCTTAATTAAGATGATCCTGTTTGTTTATATAATTTTCTTTATTAACATCCATTAATTAAGTGGTCCCACCGAAACGTTCTCTTGAATATTGATTTTACGTGGAAAATTTCCATATCGTTGTCCCACGTAGCATACGTCTTTTTCATCAAGGGAAAACGTACTGTAGATTATCATGCCTCCATGAAACATGCATGCATCCCACATGGGTCCTTCGCTTTCCATGAGGCAAAGCAGGTTTTGAGGTTTCAGAGCGACGAAACACGTTTTTAATGCTTAGATTAATGTAATGGCTAGCTAGATATCGACCATGCAAAAAACTCTACTTCGCATACAACAATTGTGTTTGGACATGCCAAGATTGAAGCTCTCGGACCTAGAACATAAGAGTTTGGCAAGGTGATCGTTGGCGTGCTTCATCCACAAAGAGTGCACAATGCCAAATAACAATCAAATTGCAGTATACTTCATACAAAAGTTTGTGTACAAGATATATTTATAAGACGAAGGGTAGGGTAAGACTAGGTAACCAAACCACAATGGAAGTGTGGATTTGGAAGGGCCAAGGCGGGGTCCCAACAACGAAAAAAAGAGGCAACCCCCGTCCCCTCCATAAAGAAAAAAAAAAAGGCCTATTGGGCTACTACCATAGGAGCATGATCAAATGATAAAGATGGTCACCCAAGGGCCATGTGTTGAAGTTTCACTTTTTCTCCCCCAGATTCTTTCCAGCACGCTAGAGCTCAGTGCTTCTTGATGCTTCAATATGGCACGGATCTCTAAACCTACCTTCTCTATTAGCATAATCAACACGTTGTTGGAAAGCTTCTCTATCCTTGTCACCTGAGAGCAATTGTTTGCATACCATTTTCAAAGTCTCCCATGACCTCTCTGTTAGAGCCTTGACTATGTAGTTGAAATTTTGGAACCAAAATAAATGCCGCTCCATGCAAACGTGTATGCATTTGGGCCCAACATCTTTGTGCATCCCCTGTTACTTGTGCCTTTTCTCTAGTAAATTGGTTAAACTATTTTGTTTGTCTACTAGCTTATGACATCAACCAACATCTTTTCGTAGCCCCTACTGTTTGAACGCATTTACCTGGAAAGTAATTAGCGGTAGCAGGTAGGGTTTAGGGTTATAAAAGGATGCCGTGCGACCATTTTCATTTTGTGGCATAAAACTTGAGCAGTTTGTTGCAATATTGCCCATCGGTGCTTCCTACTCACATTGTCATCGTCAAGGTTGTTGTGCGCCTCCAATATCCCTTCACCATGGCCAACCTTAGGCAGACACTTGCAGGTATACTCAAAAGGTCTGCAGATCAAGAGGATCTCTTGCAACGTCATGAGCAACCGAGTATATCATCATCACCAACAGCTTATTATAATGAGAAGCAATGATTGACTAGGGGACAGCCCAAGATCAGGAGCCGCATCCTCAAAGACAATGCCTTCCTCGTGAAAGATGAAGGCTCTGTGCCTGTGCAGCAAGTTGATGTTGCGTCAGCTAGGGATTTGCATATTAATGAAGGTGCCCCGGGCTCTATATAGATTTTTTTGTGTCAATAGGCCTTAGGAGCTCCACATAAGGCTTGTTAATACCACATACCTTCTCTATATTATGCCAAAAAATCAACCATTGGATAAGATGCATAAAAGTTTGGGTAGCACCTTGATAACTTGGATACTTTTAGATCTCTTTCTAGGGCTGTATGTAGGAATTATATAGTTTACATTTTTATACAATCTCAATATACCTCAGAGTTGTGGAAGCAAGATAGTGTTGGCAGTGTCCTGTCCAACACCCAAATCAGCGATAATGCATCTGAGCCATACAGAGTCAACCATAGTTGTCAAGACTGCCCTATACTCAGCTTCACAACTAGAAGTGGCCACTGTAAATTTCTTCTTTCTCAACCATGATGTACATGAACTTCCAAGCATGAAATAAAACCACTTGTGAACACCTACGTGTCAAAACAACCAGCCCAATTTGAGTTCAAAAAATCATGTAAGTCTGGCATAAATGATCTCCCCTTGGGATAAAGCTAGCCAAGATATAAAGTGCCACTCAAGTAGTGGAAAATCCTTCTGAAGTACTACCAATGCTTAGACCCTGGGATATGCATCAATCTGCTGACCTGTGAGACTGCAAACTAAATATCCAACCTCGTGTTGCATACATAAATGAGGCAGCCAACAACAATTTGGTAAAGAGTGACATCAACAAGATCACCAACATCATGTAGACTTAACTTCAAACCAGCTTCTATGGGAGTGGCAATAGGTTTGCAATCCTCAAGTCCAAACTTACATAGCAATGTCTCTATGTAGCTTCTTTGACACAAGGAAATACCACCATCACACTGCTTAAACTGTATGCCCAAGTAATGATGCAACAACCCCAAATCTTTCATCTTGAAAGTAGCATTCAAATCAGCCTTGAATTCAACAATATGTGCCTCATTGGGATCAATGATTAGCAAATCATCCACATAAAGAACAAGCATGAGAAGTACATTGCCCTCATGCTTGACATACAATGTGCTTTCTATTGGACTGTTACAAAAGCCTTGTTTGACCAAATGAGTGTCAGCCTTCTCATACCAAGCACGAGGAGATTGCTTCAATCCATACAAAGCTTTGCTACATTTTCACACCTTATCCTCTTGTCCTTTCTTGACAAAACCGCGAGGCTGCGTTACATAAATTTCCTCAAATATGTCACCATTCAACAAAGCAGTAACAATGTCGGATTGATGTAGATCCCAACCAAAATGAGTTTCCAAATGCACATACAAAATGCACAGTGGTCATACAACAATTGGGAACAAAAGTCTCTTCATAATCTATACCTTTTTGCTGTGCATAACTCTTTGCAACAAGTTGAGCCT
>NC_140944.1:64844-94844 GCF_014529385.1 Adiantum capillus-veneris | reverse complement strand
CGTGCACTTATGTGTCGTGGTGTAGGAGTTGAGCTCCGAAGACTGTTCACCATGGTGCCTAGAGCGCGCACAACATTGTTGTGGTTGTGCCTGATGGACATGATGTTGACGTGGGGTGGTACCTGGTGGTTTTGTTGAAGCAAGTGGCGGATAGACCCGTTATCGATGGCCGTTGACTCTGCAATGGCATGATGATGTGGTAGAGGCCCATCACGCGCCCGTAAGGGCCAAGTCATGCCTTGGGTTCCCAAAGGAAGTAAAGCCAAGAATAGAAGGGCAGCCTCACATGCAAGGGATACCAAAAATAGACGAGGAACCAAAAAAGGGGAGTGCCCACGCTCAAGAGGGGCCCGTTCTTCCATGTGGGGGTTCTCTTTTCCGAGGTCAATGAGACGGGAGGACCAAGGGATTCTTGAGCCGAAGTGTGGCTATGGAGTTGGTGTGGAGCTGAAGGGCAACCAGATTTTTGTGTTCTACTTGCTGATGCTTATGCCGGTTAGGAGCTACAGCTGTATATAGTCGTTTTTGTTGAAAGAAATCCATCATTATTGTGCATCTGGTGTCGATTCCCCTTATCCCTTCTCTTCTTTATTGTGTGCATCTGGTTTCGGGCGTGTGTAGGTAGTTGTGCCCCCCTGATGGTCTGTTGTGCACAGACAGGTTGTGTGTGTGGTGAAGGGATTGAATCGAGCTATACAAGGTGATTGGGCTTTGTTGGTGGTGTCATATTGAGTGTGTGCAAATGGTGGTGTGCAAACGGTGGTTCGTCGGTGAGTTGTGTGAGTTTTGAAGGTGGACTCTAGTGGATTGGGGTGTGTAGTGATTGTCTTGGGCTATAGAGAGGCAGATTACTTGGGTTTTGGGTGTGTTTCCCTTCCCCCTATCCATCTTCAAGTGCCCCACGGAGGAGCAGTGATGCTCCGATTTGAAGTTTAAAGTGGTGTTTGGAAGCCGACAAACGGTTAGCAGATGGTCCAAATATTTGGCGGTTGTGTTTAAAGGTAGGAGAGATGATGTAGTCAAGCTTTGGGCCCATAATTGGAGGTGTTGAAGACCTTGAAGATTGGTTGGCAAATTTTGAATTGTGGATGATATTGATGCATATGTTGAGACGGATGCGAAAAAGCTGCAAATGGTGTCGTTGCTGATGCACAGACAAGCAAAGGTTTGGTACAATGATTTGAAGGGTGATGATCAACGTTCATGACACGAATTGTGGAGGCAGTTTTTGGAGCAGTTTGGAAAGGTGATTGCCCCGACAGAGGCTGGTGCTAAGTTGAAATTGGTACACCAAGAAGTAAGTAAGGATTTTTCTATTTTCCTTGAGGAATTTGAAGCTTGTTGGAAGTAGTTAGAATCCATGCATAAACAAGTGCCAAGGGATAATGCAAGCACAAAGAGTATCAACTCAACACTCGGATAAATAGATCTCAGCTGAGCATAAAACGCATAACTTTATATACAAGTGGTGAGCAAACATTGTGCTCAAATCACGTCCCACAAGTAGTGATGTTAATCTGACAATTGCATAAATCTATACTTGTAAGCATGTAGAACCTATAACCAATGACTATTTGTAAAATGTAAGAATTACACTCACAATTAGAATGTTCGTCAAAAAAAACAATGTATACCATAGATCTACCTATAGCCACTATGAGCATACATAAATCTCACTCCTACGACAGAGGATACAAGAGCACTAAATCCACATCCAAGCTAACAAAATCTATAAAAGTGAGAGTAAATACTTGATCACTGTAAAAATGGGAGTAAATGAACCACTACACCATCCTAGAATCAAATTGCAAATACATGCAACATATGGCAAGAATTTGGGAATAGAGTTTCTCTTATATTTTCAGTAAAATCTCAAATACAACTTAGTCATTCAAAGTGGCATGCCAAAAAATCATAGAAGTATAAATTAAGCCAACTAGGCACTCTGCTTAAATGAGAGACTCAGACTCTCATCCACAAATGTCATACAACGATCAAAAGTGATCAAATGCTCTGCAAACTCAATGAATAGAAGCAAGACATTGTTGTGAGTTCTCACAAAAAGTGCATAAACTTGTCCAAGACAAAACCATCTCAATCAAAAATCCACATGTGGCATACATACAACATAAGCATGGCATAAGCTCATTCCCATATGAGTAGCTCTTTGGAAACTCCACATCTCTGCTATCTGTATACCCGTGAATCCATCACCTACGAGCTATCAAGAGCTCGATTTGTATTAGCATATGCATACATAACATAAATTCCACACATAACGAATGTCTGTTGGAAACCTCTGTGAAAAACCACACAATCTAAAGCATAAAGCATCGGCCGGAATGTTCGTCGGTTAAAAAATGCACAACTTGTAATCTTGCACACTATCTCGTTGATCAAAAACCTCATCGGTCAAAAACCAGACACATGGATAAGAAACCACTTGTCCGCATATGCATACATTTCCTCCGAGATTAGTGCCGGGGAAAAGTACAATCTAGCTCACAAAATCCTTGTGAAGGTCAAGTTGTACCTATCATGGTGGCCGTAGACATCCGAGAGTCGATGTCGCTTGTCAAAAAAAATGTACTTCCAGAAGACCATTGGAGCCATGTGTGTCATGGCGTATCTGTGCACCAGAAGAAATCAAAACACTGGAAAAGATCCTAGACCCACTCTCTCTCGCTCTCGCTATGTTGAGGAAGTGGCCAGATAGACTCGGTCCATCTACCTCTGTGTGTATCTATGCAAGAGAAGAAATCAAAACACTAGAGGAGAGACTAGACCCACTCTCTCTCGTTCTCGCTATGTCAAGGAAGTGACCAGATAGACGCCGCCTATCTACCTGTGTGTGTGTGTGTGTGTGTGTGTGTGTGTGTATAGCTGTTTAAATCTTAAGTAATAAGACATAATTGAATTTTTACATTCAAAAGACAGCTGGCCAAGGAATAATGAACTGATATGTACAAAAATAACTCAGTATCAAAATTATTTAGGTACAATGATTGTAGGGAAGAGGTCCTCTTTCAGTAAGGTTGGTAGTAAAAAAACATCCCCGTTCCTCAGTGGGTATTTCATCACAATAATGTTGCTTGCCAAAGAAAAGAAAACCCTCCAAGATAAGATAGAGTCCTTACCTGCATCCATCCAAACAAGACAAAAATTCAATTAGCCTTGGATGAGTTTTACAGGTATCAATGGCCATGTCAAATGTTATCCATGTCCATCTTACAGATTTTAATTACTTTAGCCAAGCTTAGGTTATTAGATTGTTTTAGCAGTCTTTACATATTCCTTCAAAAATCAATGGTACAATCTACCTTCTAATCTGTGTGGTGAAGGCCAAAAAGTTTAAGCCATAGCTTGGTAGCTATGCTTGAGTCCACAGTAGCAAACATATACTTACTAATCAATAGAGTATCAAAAAACGACTCCATTTTTTCAAGTGGAACCTCATTTCGCGAGCCATATCTCGGTATTTATGCCTTGTTTTGAGGGTACCAGCCATATATTTACCTTCAAACTTCCCAAGTTTTCTCCATATCTTGATAGCTATGCTTACACTAACAGTAGCATCCATATACTTACCAAAATCAGAAATAGAGTATCAAGTGGAACTTTATGTCATGAGCCAAAGGTCAGTTTTTTACGCCAAAGCTGAGAGTAATCTCCATATACTTACCTTCAAAACTTCAATTTTTTATGTTCTTAGTATTCAATACAGTTCGGCATTGTTCAGTCCTGTTTTTCTCCAAGATACTTTCAAGCTTCCACGGTCATGGGTGCTAGATGGGTTAAAATAACCTTAACTCCTTCTCCCCATATGAAATCATGAGGGAAAGTATTATGAAGAAGTCCAAGAGTTTCCATATTGCATACAACAGAAAAGCCAAACGTATCCTTGTCGATGTCAGACAGAGTTTCATCACCAAAACAAACACAAGATTTCAGAAAGTCCAAGGTTTCATTCACATTCCATGCGGTTACTAGCCTTAGCTATAGGGCAGAGCTAAAATGCATTAGCTATATATTTACCCCCCCTTTTTTCTAAGAAAACCCAAGTGATTCATCATACAAAAAATTGTAATGTCCGGTTACTGTTAGGCCCGCAATAAGGAAGACCAGTGTCGGCTAAAACAGAGCCCCAAAAAAACCAGTGTCGGCTAAAACAGAGCCCAAAAAAAGCATGTATCGGCTAAAACAGAGCCCTTTCTTTTTTTTAAACATACCTTAGTTAGGTCGGTAAACGGCAAGACCTGCAACGGTTTAAGCCAAGCCAAGAAAACCAATGATGCACAGTTTTTTTTCTAAGACCAGTCGACATCAAATCTCCCCAATTTTTGCAATAGGTTCCATTAGGTGTGCTTTCAATCAGTGAGACGATGCCTTGCTACCATATTTAAGGGCTACAATAGTTTTTTGAAAAAAACCAGTCTACGCAGAGTACTTGCCCAAGCAAATTCATAATTTAAACCCCTAATGAATGTTATACAGTTCAACGCTATGGTATGAGAACTACTACAAGTAGTACCAACGTAATGTTTTAATATTTGAAGCAACAGATAACCAAAGCTCAAAGATTTTTTTTCTCAAAAAGAGGCCTAGAGAAAAACCTGAGTATTTTGCGCAGTGAGCTCCAAAGCTCGGACAGTGAAGCAAACGGTATATTGCCTTTAGTAATAACAACAAAAATACGAACAGGCTAAGTGAGGGGCAAAGTGCACCCTCACCTTTTTTATAGAGGTTGAGCTGCATTTTCCTGAGCGTGATCGATGAGAGAGGCAAGCCTCCCTATTGTGTAGCGTCTTCAAGTGATGCACAGAAAGCCTTGCAAGGGGAGATCCATCCCCAGGATGCGCAAGCCGCCTACTATTTGCAATGAGAGCCCGGCATTTTTACTCACGCCCAATTCTAGGAGAGAATTATTATGCAAGGGCATAGTCCCATAGGCCATAAGTGGCATGTAATGAGTCAGTATCCCATGAGTGCTTCAGAGGGGGGGGGGGGGGGGGGGGGGAGGTTTTATTTAGGAGGAGGGAAAAACTAAAGCATTAAAAGTACCACTGTGTGTGTGTGTGTGTGTGTGTGTGTAGCTATTTTATCATAAATAATAAGACATAATTTGAACTTTTACATTCAAAAGACAACTGGCTTCAGAGAAAGAGAAATGATAAGTACAAAAACAACTCAAGGTTAGAATTATCTTTGTACAATGTTTGTATGAATGAAGCCTCATTCCAGTATATAGATAGAAGTACTTCCCTTGCAATAGGTGTATGTATAATCCTGTATTGGACAATTGCTAAAAGCCAAAAAAAAACTTCCAAGATAAGATAGAGTCCTTACCAGCATCCATCCAAACAAGACAACATTTATATTAGCCTTGGATGTGTTTTACAGGTATCAATGGGCTATACCAATTGTTATCCATGTCCATCTTTTAACATTTTTAAAAAACATTTGAGCTTAGTCCAAAGTACTTATGTTGTTTTATATATAAGGTTCAAAAAATAAAAATTTAGTATTTTAGTCTTAGCATAGAGTGCCATACCCCCTACTACTTCAAATGGTAAGTTACCCAGCACAAAAAAACTTTCAGTAAATTAATGGAGCTCCATCTGTGAAGTAGTTTAAAACTTGCTATAAACGAGTATAGACCCATTGTAGAATAAATTCCGAACTGATATAGTTTACAACGTAATCCGATCCTTCCTATTACTGTAAGTCACAAACTCCCATCAAATGGTGAATGTAAATAGAGTTTTGCATTATCCCGTCTTATCAAAAACAGGTGCTAATATGCAGTGTAACTAGGGAAAATCCCATAGGGTCGCCCAAAACAGCGTGTTTTAGCAGGTAATGTACGACAAAATAGGATTCCAAAGTACACCCAACCATAGGTGTTTCATACCAGTTTAAAAAAGAGACAGTTTTTTCACGTCAACCAATTACAGCGACAGTACCAATCATAGAAGCCAATAGTCATCCAGGGAATACCCCCATCCCAAAGCATGTTACTGTAATGATAGCGACACATCCATATGCAAGAAAAAACCCCTCTGGGTTGTACCCAAAGCTGTAATGCAGGATACTTACCTTCACAATGGGCAGAGCTTTTTACCAAACCAATGAGCCACTTATCACAAAGTTAACCGAATAGCTTAAAGTGTAAAGCGGTATCAATTACAAGCCAATCATTTAAGTACAACCTTTCCAGAACAATTCTGTTAAGTGCATCCTTACCTTAGGCTAATATGCGTTTATCTCTAAAGAACCGAAACCTAGCTGAGGGGTTTAGCCAAAAAAAACCTTTAGTTAGTGCCATTTAGAGTAAAGTAGCCATAAAGTGGTTTTTATCAAAAACACAGCAGGTTATGCCCCCATATATTAAGTTGTTTCCAAGCATTGTCATGTGACTGAAACCAGTAATCACCGGGTTAGACCCTTCCTTTTTTTTAAATTATACCGTACAGTCTGCAGAAAAATATATATTGCATGGTCCAGCCAGGTGGTAGTACCCCATTATCACAAGCAAATAAACAGTTTTCTCAGCGCAGCCAGAATGTCAGTAAGTTAAGCCCAAAGAACCAATCATTAACCATATGATGATATGCATAGCCATTAAAAATCGGGGCTATAGCAATTAACAATACTCCTGAGTGGTGTTACCAAAGCAATGCCATCCCATATGATGGTTTTTACCGATTAACCAACTCATAGCATGCTCTGTCAAGCCAAGTCAATCCACCCATACACAGAGCAATACCATAATAATAATCTCAAAGAAATGATTGTAACAAAATGAGTGAGGACAAACATGGTAACCAACCTATGTTGTAGCTGTTGCAAGCTCCATTGTAGATGCAGTAGAAAAAAATATAAACAGTTCTCACAATTTACGTAAGAAAAAACTCTTAAATAAAAAAAGGAGGAAGGCCACCATCCTTGAATATGTGTAGCATTTAGGTAGTATTGAGTGGAGCGAGCCCCTCCTGCAGGTCTGATCAAGCATGGACGATTGTCATGTATTTTTGTTATGGCAAATACCACCATAGCGCCTTCACGGTAGGTTTTAGAGAGGGCAATAAACCACTTAATTTGCAAGCTAAGGGTTTTTTTAAAAACCTATTATACTTATAAGGGAGATATCCCACGGTGGATACCTATAAGGTAAATTAGGAAGCTAGTTTAACACAATTGTTATTTGTGCTACAGAATCACAAAGGTAAGTACCACAGTGTGTGTGTGTGTGTGTGTGTGTGTGTGTGTGTGTGTGTGGTGTTGCATACATGCTCTCTATTGCACTATAGAGAGAAAAACTCACTAGCATTTTGTACTCATCGCTGAAACTTTCAACATTGTCCTACCTTCAGTTTTCACAAACTCCAACGCTCCCACTCTGCAATTTTTTTCATCAACACTATGGTGTTTTTTTGTTGCCTCATAGCGCTACTGCAAAGAAAGAGTCTCCAGTGCTGCTCTTTTTTATGAGGTTCAACACTTCTCATTAAAGAAAATCTCTACAATGACTTTTGTTTAATGCTCCCAATACCTTTACTGAGGTGTCAATTTCCTATAGATCTATGATTGTGGATTTGCTCCTCCTCCTTTTGATTCTATTGCTTTGTGCTAAGGTATTGAACCTTAGCTTCTCTCAAAGCTTTTGCAGGTACCTCGAGAGAAGGTCAAGAAATCAAAGCTTTGATACCACTTGTGAGTGTGCAATGTGTGTGTATATGGTATAGGTGGGGGAAGAGGTTATACTCTATGTAGATGGAGAATGGAGAAGCAAGCTCTATCTCCTTATTCTTTGTAGTATATAAAGAATATACAAATAATAAAGGGTCGATGGTTAATGAGTCATTGAGCAGTCAAATGGCGGATGCTCGGTTCAGGACAAGGCACACTACCTTTACCCCAACATATTTAGCAATATGATACATGATGTAATACATCAACATTAAGTGTTATGGTGATGTAAGTCAATATTATCTATCTGGCTGAAAGTAGGGTTTGGTGGTACAGAAATTGTACCCATTTGGTTGTTTGCCACTTTGGTAGTTGTAGGAGGGAACTTGCATTTGGACTTTTAAAAGGTTACATTATAAAAGGTACAGTTCAAAGATTATAAGACCTAGTGCAATCAATGGTACATTGCAAACCGTGTAAAGTAATGGTACTTACCCCTCTTCTTTGTTGTGGATATGTTCACTTGTGCAATGGAGGATTTTCCAATGCTCTCTGTCATCTCTGATTGATCAATGTTCTACCTCTCTTTGGGGGTTGTAGTACCACTGCTGCTACGACGCTTGTTCTTCTTGGTATGAGGCTCAATGCAGCTACTACTAGGAGTTTTGAATGAACTCCCCTTCATCCTAGATTGCCTCTCTTCAGAAGATTTGGGTGTGGCTCTAGGTGCACATTTGCAGGCTGGTGTCCTCATGTTGGCAGAGGGCAACGGAGGATGGAAAGGTCACAAGGGGAGATATGACAAGGTGTTTGTGAAAAACCTGTAGAGTTATCTCGTGAATGGTAGGGAGAGAGAGAGTTCAAAGTGCTCTCACGCGTGGTAGGGAGAGAGAGAGAGAGTTCAAATCAGTCCTTGACGTGTGACCACAATCACATACTATACCTTGCTAATTAAGGTATTTTAAGACATTATCTACATGTTGGTTGCATTAATATGGTTGCATGCTCAAATGCTGTCAGAAAGAAAATTAAGGAGGATATTCTTTTGTTTGAGCAACACCTTGATGAACTACATCGGCAAGTTGCTTGTGACGTTGATGAGATAAAAGATGTGGAAGCTGATATAAATGTGTCGAAACGCATGCTATGTCGACTCGAATGCACTGAGGAGATGAAGAATCTTGCTCTAGAAATGGAAATTGAACAGGTATTTTTACATATGGTACCTCTTGTTCTTCATGTTATTTTTCTCTAACTGTGCTTGTATGTAGTGCCATATTCTTGATAGGAACTTTTGCCACTTGTCCTGGTTTATACTTTTTGTACAATGTCATGAACAAACTTGGGTAATATTTGAATTGTTTTCGTACTTTTGGTATATAGCTAGTTCTTCAAGTGTCCTTTGGTGCATCCTGAATATTCTTATGTACATCTTGTAGGAGCATTTGGTACTTCTTGTAGGAACATTTGGTACTTTACATTTGGTGCTTATTGTTGGAACATAATATTTATATCTATGTATTGACATGTACATATTAGGTGCTTTTAAGTACCTTGGTTTGACCATGAGTATTTTCATTTGGTACTTCTTGAAAAATTCAATATTTTTGGGTACTTTGGGCTCCTTTTGGTACTTTTTGTAGGAACATCATATGTATATCTGTGTGCTATGAATTGTGATGTACATATTAGGTCTTTAAGTACCATGTTTTGACCTAAGGTACTTTACTTTTGGTACTTCAATATTTTTGGGAACTTGGAGACCTCATTTTGTACTTTTTGGTACTTTATATTTTTATTGTTGTGCTTTGGGTACTTCACATCTAGTAGTTTTATTGTTTGGAACTTTTCATACTGATTATTTGGTACTATTTACTATTTGGTACTATTTATGGTGTACTAGATTGTTGTGCTTTGGTAGGAGCATGATATACTTAACAAGTACTTTTAGGTATTGTCTGCTAGTTTTGCTACTTACCATATTGGTTACTGTTTTCTATTTGATACTACTTAGTGCTTATTAGATTATTTTCCTTTGGTACTAGTTGGTCCTTTAGGTACTTTGAACATTTGGTATTATCTGCTATTTAGTACTAGTAATTTTCATGACATTTACATTTGCTCCTGTTTACTTTTCTCTAGGACACTACTTTGGTAATATTCACTGTCATAACATTTCCATATGTGACATGCAGAGGGAATGTGGTGTCCTCAAAACTGAGTGTGAAGAGGCTCAGATCCAGAGTGAATTTGTCAGAATGATAATTGCAAAAATCAACGAAGGAAGAACATTCATATTATTTCCAAGGCCCCATATCAAGGATGAAGACAACACAATCTATGATTTAGGATCTTTCTTTGCTTGTGGGGAGTGCTTGGGCTCCGTCCATGTGGTTGGTTCTTTCATGCTGGCCATAGGCACCAATACCACTCTCTCTATTTCGTTGCCACTCTAATGAAAAAGACATTTGTGCGAAAGTTGGATGCAACGAGCGCATCTCCGGAGTGGCCAAGACCTGGGCTCACAACAAGGGACATGTTCAAAAGAGTAAGCAACCGTCTTGCTTCTTGTTTTGAACACAATTTTGGTTTTTCTTATCGTAAAATGTTTGTTTGTTGTTGAACTATGTAGAATACGAGGTCAAAGAGGAGTATAAGGACAACCATGTTGCAGACAAGCACTGGAAATGGCAGATGGTGGTAAGTTCTATGATGTGGAGATGCACGAGGTAGCTACACGCACATTTCAAGGCATGTCTAATGAAGTGCAATCAGACAAGCTAGATGAAGACAAGGACACCACCACAGGGGCCCATGAGGGAGTAAATGACCGCAAGGAAGAGGCGGACCATGAGGTGCTACCAGACCATCAGGATGTAGACAAGTACCAATAGGATATAGACAAGGACGAGCAGGTTGGAGACAAGGACCAGTAGGATGGGGGCAAGGACCAAACGGGGGAAGTAGATGATGACAAGTCGCTACCGGAGAAGAAGGATGGAGACAAAGATCCCATTATAGAGGACTCAAAGGTGGACACGGGTGGGAATAAAGTGTTAAAGGAAGAGGACCCAAAGGTGGATGATACTGGTGTGAGCAAGGAGCTGCTTGAGGAACGCTTACCTCTTGATGATGCATTGCACAAGGCGGAGTTTCTGAGAGACAAGGACTTCCCTATAGGGGTTGATGTTGATGAGCATACAACAAGTGATGATGAATCTCCTCTAGCATATATATTTTGTATCAAAAAGAAGCTCTCTCGAGTGCGTGTGCCTAAGACCCATGCATGCAAGATGTTAGGCATGTGTTGTGCCACATTGTATTATCGACCTTATTTCAACCATTTGTTTTGAGCCAAATATGCCTATTATTGTCTAGTGTTTAATGAGCAGTTATATGTTTTGTGTCTCTTTTGCCTATTCTTGTTTGTTAGGGTTCAAAGCTTGGTGGTTAGATGAGCCTACTGTTATAGAGCGTAATGCTCCAAAGGATCTTCCTGCATCAAAGGGCAGACTGATTATTCTTGATGTCAATGGGGTGGTCTTGAAAAGTTTGTCTACGTTACCAAAATACGAATGGGAATTCAAGCAAGTATTACAAGAATTACGTGTCAATAATTTATGTTTTTGTAAGCTGAGGCCAGGTGCCCAAGATTTCTTGGATGTACTGGCAGCTCTGGCAATTGTTATGATTTGGAGTTGTTGCATGAAGCCTTGTTTTGATTAAGTTTTATATGATTTCTTTTGTATGAGCAAACATATTTTCTCAAGAGGATTGTGAGATTTGGCGGGATAGTCTTAAATATGTTTCATACATTGACAAAAAATTCTGGTAGAAGCCTATTTTCTTGAAGAAGTCGCAAACAGTTTGGGAATAACACCCACAATTCAACGCTGGCAACACGATCCTTCTTGAAGACTCCCGCTATAAGTCTTTGAAGAATGATTACGACAATTCCTTGTGAATCCGTTCTTTTGAGCCAGGAGTGGATCCCGAGGGTTCCTCGTATCTCGCTGATATAGTAGAGCCTTGGTTAGTTGACTGGATTAGAGATCCCTTCCCACTTGCCTATTGTAGAAAACACCCATTGTTTGATGTTGAAGATGATTTGTCCCCACTGGTTGCTGATTATTTTGTAGAGATGGAAGGCTATTCCTATCGATTTGACCCCCCAAATATATGATGTATTCCAATTGGCTAGTAATGTTCAGTATCCAGCTTATATTATTACTAATATTTATGGTAATTTTGTTATTTCCAACTACTTGCAATGTGTATTTTTTAACTTGTTTACTTCAATTTGGTCTTCTTGGGTACTATTTTGGTACTATACATGTTAGGCACTGCAACATTTGGTTCTGTAACTATTTGGTACTATATAGTAGCAATATACAGTACCAATTTGGTACTTCAAAATCAAAATTTGGTACTTAATAGTAACAAATTGGTACTTTGTAGTTTCAATTTTGGTATTGTGGACATTAGCCATCAAGAGAGGATGCACTAAAATATCATGCAGTTGGGTTACAGTTGGTGCAGTACTAGTTTTGGTACTAGGTACTATTTATCTTTGGTATTGCAACATTTGGTTAAGTAACTATTTGGGATTATACAATACCAATTTTGGTACTATATAGTGTCATGTTTGAAACTATATATTAGGCAATGAAAAGAACATGGTTGGTTTTTTGGTAATTATTCTAAGTTATTGGGATAGGGTGATTAGACCAAGTTATTCTTCGGTACCTGCTATCAGAACACAAGAACAGATAGAGAGGAAACTCAAGAAAGAAACAAAAAGACATTAGGCTATCAAAAGAAGTACATGGTTGAATTTTTGGTAATTAACCCGAGTATTCTCAAAGATCCTAAAAGTGATCTATTTGTACTTTCTACCTCTGTGTTTGGTATTGTTTGTTACATGATTAGTGCATCTTGATCACTCTCATCATCATACGGCATGTTATTGTATATGTTTTCATAAATTTCAGTAGATAACCTGAATCTATTTTTCCATCCAGGGATAGGCTCCATGGGAAACCGTATTGCTCTTACAAGGTGTGAGTAGATCATAACTAGAGGTGTATGATTTAGAAGGCTGTATGTATCAAAAATGCCTTCAATTGGCCATAGTACAAGCTTTCAACTACTTTCCCCCCTCTAACAATTTTGTTGTGCCATGCATCCTTTTGTGCCTTCACTGTCTCGTACCTCTTTTTGGTGCATTTAATCAAATAGAAATCATGTCCTTTCTCTGCTACCTTGGCTGCAAAGTTGTCACCAATTGACAAAAATTGACACAAACACTCAGGGTTCCCTTCATACATGGGGAGGTTATAGAGACATTATGCATTGGCAAATTGAAATCAGCACTATTATTTTATTTGGCATCATCGTCTCCATCGCTGCAAGGATCGTCTGATTCCAATAATGGTTGGACTATCAAATATTTCCATTCTTCTACATGTTGTCTATTCTTCTCTCTTGTTTTTTCAGTTCCCACACTTAGCTTTATTAGTTGGGCACCCTTGGCCTTTTAGATGACCTCAAACGGACCCCGAACAGGCCAAAAACATCTTCTCCATTGCCTACAGATACATGAATCACAAAAACATGAGAGTGTACGATATCGTAGAGCGCATGGACTATCCTGTGAATATCCATCAATGCAATGAAATGATCATGAGCCTGTAATACATTGACAATCCCATTGGACATTGTGTCGCACATCATCCTTGAAACTAGCCAAAAAACTCTTTGTGTACTTGATTTATGCTGAAATGTTTCATTTAGATAGTTGACTACATCAACTGCAGACTTCATAGGCCAGCCATCTGGTTTCAACTCCTCATGAGTGAGGTTTCTCTTTATGATTACCTCTGCTCCATCGTGCTCGCCTTTTCCATGTCCTGATGCTGAAAAGTTATGCATCATCTGCAGACCTGTCAACCAATAATACCTAGCCACAAAGTAGAAAGGTCTTCATGCTTTAAACTGAGACACTGCACCATCTGACAACACCCAATGACGTCGTAAAGAATGGCCTTTCTGTTTCAACCACTTGTCATGAAGAAGAAAATAATGTTGTACAAACAAAGTGTCATGTATTATATCATCAGATATGTAAAAATGGAGTGTTTTTTCAACACCACCTCCTGAGTTTCTCACATAAGTAATGTGAATAAGTATTGTAACTTGATTAGACCACTAGTGCATGGACTGTATCTCATTTTCTATTTTAAATCGATAATTCTTGGCAAAGTCGATGATCAAAACAACAACATCTGATGGAAACTTGAGTAAGCACTCTTTAAATTCTTGTTCCTACCACCAAAAAATGTAGTTATGCTTGATGAAGCTCTTAAGATGAGATGAGAATAAGTCAATAAAAGTAGAGCATCTTATTTGTTGCACTACCAAGTCCTTTCTTTTCTTCTCAGACCCACCTACATCAACTTTCCCAGTTGAAACATCTGTGAAGATCTTCACAGTGACCTCCCCA
Organism: Adiantum capillus-veneris; assembly: GCF_014529385.1. Taxonomy (NCBI): domain Eukaryota; kingdom Viridiplantae; phylum Streptophyta; class Polypodiopsida; order Polypodiales; family Pteridaceae; genus Adiantum; species Adiantum capillus-veneris. The sequence continues at coordinate 80,653 of NC_140944.1, read as the reverse complement.
CTATCCACTGAAATTTCATCAGGACACAATGTCAACCTGTTTATTCCAAATCTAGAGCAAATCCAAACGAGCATTTTTTTGCATAGTATTCTGCATCATGAGCCTTTGGACATAAAAGTGATTCCCACATATCACTGATTCTATGAGACACTAATTGGTTTGCAGTACACTTACCTGAATCATCACTACAGCAAACGGAACATGTGCAGGCATGATCCTTTCCATAATGCCCAAACTTGTTTTGTCGCATATGATTAAATGCCTCTTTAAAATATATCATTTGGAGATGATATACACAGCAACGCGTATATCGCTTCTTCATTTTTTGGACAAAGTAAGGCTTTAAAGCCTCAAAACATCTAAGAGAAATTTCCACTTCTGGATTGGCCCTCTTGAATCTTTGGTACAACTCAACCTGTGACATTAAAACAAAACAAATTATGAGAGTAAAATATTAGCCATTTTGTACAGTACCATTTGGTTTTGTACATAAGCAAATGTGGGGTTGTAAAATATTAGCCATTTTGTACAGTACCATTTGGTACAGAATAGTACCTGTATAGTACCAATTTTTGTATATTTGGTAGAGTACATCAGCAATTGGATTTTGTGCAGTACCAGATTTGGTATAGTAAGACATTAGCTATTTAGTACTTTACCATTTGGTGCAGTAGAGTACCAATTTGGTATTGTTCAATACCAAGTTTGAAACTAGTTTGGAAATTTCTTAAAGAGTACCTTAAATGGTGGTACCAGGTGGATGCCATAAATTACCAATTTGGTGGTATATAGTACCAATTTTGGTACTGTAAGACTTTATCAATGAAATATATTTTTGTTTTGTACTAGGAAATGTACTATAGAGTACCTTGAGTAATGCTATAGGGTGGATGGGGATATTATGTAGTACATAACATGGAATTATATGGTACTCTTTAGTACATTTTAGGGTGCTCCATATAACATGCCACTATATGGTAGATAAATTTACTTTGGCCTACATCACAAGGTTCTATAGAGTACTCAAATCAGATTGAATGTACTATGGTGTACCTTATATGGTAGTATAGGGTAGATGAAGGACCTATGAACATTATTATAGGGTACTCCAATCACATCAAAAGTGCTATTGAGTACCTAATGTGGAAGCATACTGCATTTTAAGGTATAAAAATGGAGTACCTTCATATTAATAAAGCTACTATTATACCTTAGGTTGCTACATGTACCAAATGATATACCTTCAGCAAGTTACTAGAGGTATTGTATGAGGTAAAACAAATGGAATACCTTCAAGTACTATAAGTAGAGTACATTACACCTGAGAAAATAGAGAGGCACAAAAGACATTAGCAACGGTTTAAATTTACCTGAGAGTCATCGAGAAGATGCATTGGATGTTTGATAACACTTTTTCTTCCAATCCTCTTCCGACATATATCCTTTTTGTTGGGTGAAACTAGAGTCTCTGAGCTCCAAACGACATAAACTAGACCTCTTACTTCACCTATGACAATGTTAGCTTGAGGCAATTATCTTTGACATGCACTCAATGGCAAAACTTCCTCATCATCTTTAATCTCAAGACGATAATTGGCTGCAGCAATGTTTCTCCGATGAACACTCAAAATACCTGCTATCCTTGTATGGTTCATTTGTGTTGTGCCATCGATATTATTCATTACCATCGTCAAAGAAGAGCTCATCTGTTGAGCGGGGCACCTTGAGCTGGCTGAGGGTGTTACGGATGCTAGATAGAAGAGTGCTTTCAAAATTAGCTATTGATGTTTGCAGATCCTTAAAAGTAGGATGGAGCAAGTGTTGATGGAATAACTCTGTCTGGATACTTCTTGTAATCCCTAGTGTCTGTGTGCGCCAAAAATTTTCCTTAGCTGAACAAATCTACTTTCTTGATTTGGCTTCATCCATTAAAGATGGATCTTGCAACCTGCTGCTTTCTTTTTCTTTCCTACTCTATTCTCATTTCTTAGCAGCCCAATACTCATGCATAGAAGTGGTGTCCATGCTGTGAACACTTGCATTCAGCTCCATAGTCCAATCCCTGTTTTAGGCAGCCTTGCACAGTAGTCCAATCCCTGTTTGGACAACCTTTCTCATTCACCATGCCAAGAGAAGTAGTTGTGAATTCCATGCCTTGAGGATTATCCATGTTTACGTAGCCATATTCTCCATGCTAGGATAACCATTTGTATTCTCTGGTCAATCTGTGAGTTCCATGCTGGCAAGAGTGTGGGTAGTGTAGCGAGTTAAAGAGCTACAACTACATAATCGGCTATGTTGTGGACGAGGAAGAAAGATAGGAACAGAGAGAGAGAGAGAGAGAGAGAGAGAGAGAGAGAGAGAGAGAGAGAGAGAGAGAGAGACTCGTCTATAATCATTACATAGATCTATGCTGATACAAACCAAATGTTTTTTTCACAGAAAAGAATTCCCCCAAAAAAAAAGATAAAAACGAATTTCCCAATAAAATGGATAAAAAAGACTTCCCCAAAAAATGCTAATTTTCTACCCAAGAAAAAGTAGTGTCCTTGACAGTGCATATTGTACCACCAAACCATGCTTTCAGCCATCTACACAATACACTATATAGCTACACATTAAGTACTTCCCATAGTACAAAATAGTAATAAAGTGTTCTACTTATTTGTAATATTATGTAGCTATTTAACTCTATGTGCTATGTAGTGTTATCTAGTAAACTATGAGATACTATATACTTATATGGTGGAATATAGTTTTATGTGCTATATAGTTGTAGATGGTAGTATATAGTTCTTTACACTACAATGTTGTATGCACTATATAACTCTATACTGTCATATAACTCTATACTTTGTAATTTTTCATGAATTACACGGGCATTGGTAGTTTTACCTTTCATATTCGTCACTTGTGGGACTTTTATTCTTTCTTCAACCTTGCCACTCATATGGACTCTCCCATTCTGCCATCATAAACTAATGAATATTCTCTAATCTTTCCCGATGTGGGGCAATCTCTACAATCAAGCTTGAAGCATCTTAGTCCTCAAAAGCATAAGAGCAATTGCAATTGCAATTCCTGGTGCCATCATGAGAAGGTTCCTAGAGGCTTGTTGTGCACACAAGGATTTAAAAACAAAGGACTAAGGCTTCCACCTTGCCAAAATTCCCAATGGTTGGCGTTGGATACAATGAGAACTTCCGGTTGCTTCATACCTCGTAGCACGAATCAAAACATCAAAAATTCCAACCTTGTTTTTGGTTTCTTCATCATTGCCAACTTTGGAACTTGCATCTACCCAAGATATTTAGCAATTATTGCAGCCCAGCAGAAGGTGAAGCCTCCCGTAGACATTTTGAAACAAAATGTAAAGGAAGTAACTGTGGCCTTTTAATGAAGGGACCCATTTAGTAAACAAGCTGGCTCTCCGCCTCTGCAAACCATGGCACTCCCTTCCAATGAGAGACAAAGAGAGAGAGACCAGCTATTCTTTCCACCCACATGGCTCGACTCCAGAAAATCATGCCCTTTCTACACTCGCCCAAAAAGCCTCCATATCAACACTCCCATTTGATGCATACTCCCGTTCTCACGAGAGGGAGTGCCAATAAAGGCACAAAAGAACTTGGTATGCCTTTCTTACTCTTGTTTAACATCCGTGCAATCCTGTGAGGATCTACAAAGCAGTTTCCCCTTTAATGTAAGATCATACACCTTGTAGATTGATGAGCCGTCTAGGAACCAACCTAGAGAACATCTTGAAGACCACCTTTTGCTACATAATCAATGCATTATGAACATCTTGAGTAGCCCTCTTGATTAGCCCCAAATAGAGCTTCCTGGCCTAAAAACCAATAAAGACATGCATCCCTGGATAGCCCTAGTTGTACCTGATCTTCGTACTTGCTTTTTCACCTTGGCACATGTACTGGTAGATGCACATGGCCTTGCGTGCTCCTTATTTTAGCTACACCAATGATGCTATATAATCATGTGAGTCCATGTGAAGGGTGGACCACCACAAGCCTAGTGCAAGAATGGTGCACCTTCTAGGCTTCTAGTGATCCTGATAAATAAATAGCATGCTCTTTCTCCCTCTAGGCACTTTTTAGAACTTATAGATACGAAGTTTCAAGGGCACATATCTCGAAGTTTGCAACCAAACAATTGCAGCATAATTATTCTCTAAGAATGTGGTATTTCCTCGACTCTATGATTGTGCTTTTGGATTTCAATTGATTCACATTAACCATGTTATCCTCGAGATAATGGTAGATACGCTCTAAATACGTATCCCATATAATTTTGGCAATCCCATAGGGTGATATGATACAATGTTGAGTGTTTGCAAAATTTGTTGTATTTTCAATGGGTGCAAGCATGGACAAAGTCTATCACATCTTGTCTCATGTGGGCCACCATAGACCCTGGAATTAAAGCACCCTAGTCATGGGTTTGGGGCTAGGTGTTGCCCACATGGAAACCTATGGGCATGGTGCACAAGGAGAGAATACTTGTTGGGGCATGACACTCTTTTAAGGATCAATTCACCATCCTTCTAATACAAATGGCCTGCTATTAGCTGGTAAGCATAGCGCTCTCTTAAGAATCATGGTGCATGTTTATTGAAACTGGGAGGTATAGTAGTAGTGGTGAGGAGCATCACAATGTTCTTGGTCCATTATGGAACCCATTCAATGGAAAAGAGTAAAGAACGGGGAAGGTCATCATTCACCCGGATGGGATCTTGCCCTGAGGTTAATTTAGAAAAGTGGTCTACGTGTTGGTGCTTTCCTTTTCTTGACCGCCACCTCAAGATTGAATTCTAGCAAAATTATAAACCAACACACTATCCTACCCATGTTGCATTGTTTGTGCTTGATGGTTGATGAGCAAGAAAAAATAATTTGCAAGCAAATGGCGTTAAAACTTCTCTACCTACATTGATAGCCCCTCGCGTTCCATGGTCGTGTGATTTTTCTCAGCGAGGTTCAATTTTTGGCTAGCATATGCAATAGAAAGAAACTAGATTTCCGTCAACAAGCTGGGCCAAGATGTAGCCAGTGGCATAGTCACTGACATCAATATGTGTATGAAAGATGTTACCCCACTCCATTGAGGTGCTTTCAGAATAGGAGTGTCACCAATGCAGATTTGAGCTTCTCAAAAGCCACGTTGCAACTAGTAATTGATATAAGGGGCGATCTATCTTAGGACACATGTAGAAAAGGCCTCGGGAGTACTTATGATGGCGAATGAAAACTTGTACAACTCATGGGCTTGCCAACTTGAGAAGATTTATGATAGCCAACATTTTATCTCAATAAGTGATGATACCATAGTTGGACACTAAATGGCCAAGAATGCTGCCATGCCTAACCATCAGCGTTCGGAAAAAATGTGTCTCGGCTTAATATGGTGCCGTTTTCAATTTCAAAAATTCCGGTTGAGGGCAGGGGGGAAAGGAGAAATACCGCCCCAAAATAGAGAAAAATAGTGTAAAAACCCGAAAAAACAACCTAACTTTCTAAAATTTCCTCTTGACAAAATGAAAGAAAGGAATTTTGTATGTTTGGAAAAATGATTTTTCCCGAACACTGCTAACCATAGAGTTTTAGTGTGGCATTGTCTAATTTTGCTCTAACTTTAATGACACGCTTTACTTTTAAAAAAAGCATAAGAATGGCTAGCGGAGGAGTTAGCGCGTTAATGTTTCTAGAAGGCATTTTCCAGTATCATAAAAAGCAAAGTTTACACGGAAAGCAATTATTAATAGCCGTGCTAAAAGGAGGGTTTAGGGTTATAAAAGGAGGCCGTGCGGCCATTTCCATTTTGTGGCATAAAACTCGAGCAGTTGCAGGTCGGTGCTTCCTACTCAGATTGTCGTCGTCAAGGTTGTTGTGCGCCTCCAATACCCCTCCACCATGGCCAACCTTAGGCAGACGCTTGCAGGTATACGCAAAAGGTCTGCAGATCAAGAGGATCTCTTGCAACGTCATGATCAGCAACCGAGTATATCATCATCACCAGCAGCGCCTTATTATAATGAGAAGCAATGGCTGACTAGGCGACAGCCCAAGCTCAGGAGCCGCATCCTCAAAGACAATGCCTTCCTCGCGAAAGATGAAGGCTCTGCGCCTGTGCAACAAGACGTCGATGATGCGTCAGCTAGGGATCTGCATATTAATGAAGGCGCCCCGAGCTCTATATTAAGTAAGGATTATGGTATCCTGACGGACATGGAGGTGGCGTCCATCTTCTTGAGCTTTATAAGCGAGGTCAATAATATTGCGAATTCCAAGCTGCAAAAGCTGTACAAGCAATGATGTCGTGCTGGCTCTGATGATCATCAACAGCATCACGCCATGGCCAACGTCAACAAGCTGCCCAGTACAACAATTGGATCCAAGCAGATCAAGCGACACATGAAGATCGGCTCATCAGCAACGTCTGAGCAAGGCCAGCATAAAGATGTTCGCCGGATCATTGAACGGGTCGCATTGACGCCGGAAGGTCCAATTAGAATCAGGCTCGTTAATTGCTGCAGCTAACGTACTCGAATGAAATAAAATAGCTATAAATTGTATTGCATAATGGAGCTAGGGTTTTGGTTCTTAAGGAGGCCTTCACGTGCTGCTGACAAATTAATCATGTATAACAAGCTTACTTTGAATTGTATTAAATTAATGGCATTACTTTGACTTGGATCAAATTAATGGCATTACTTGCCTTGGATCAAATTAATGGCATTACTTGCCTTGTCGACGTAGTTTCTATCCCTGATTGAAATTCCAATATTTAATTTCTCCAATTGCAGGTTTTTCACTTAATGGACACCTAGCTTTAGATGAGATTATGGTAATAGAATTTGGCTCGCGTTTCCTCAGGCTTCTCTTAAATAAGATGATCCTGTTTATATAATTTTCTTTATTAACATCCATTAATTAAGTGGTCCCACCGAAACGTTCTCTTGAATATTGATTTTACGTGGAAAATTTCCATATATATCGTTGTCCCACGTAGCATACGTCTTTTTCATAAAGGGAAAACGTAGTGTAGATTATCATGCCTCCATGAAACATGCATCCCACATGGGTCCTTCACTTTCCATGAGGCAAAGCAGGTTTTGAGGTTTCAGAGCGACGAAACACGTTTTTAATGCTTAGATTAATGTAATGGCTAGATATCGAGCATGCAAAAAACTGTACTTCGCATACAACAATTGTGTTTGGACATGCCAAGATTGAAGCTCTCGGACCTAGAACATAAGAGTTCGGCAAGGTGATCGTTGGCGTGCTTCATCCACAAAGAGTTCACAATGCCAAATAACAATCAAATTGCAGTATACTTCATACAAAAAGTTTGTGTACAAGATATATTTATAAGACGAAGGGTAGACTAGGTAAGCAAACCACACAATGGAAGTGTGGATTTGGAAGGGCCAAGGAGGGGTCCCAACAACCAAAAAAAGAGGCAACCCCCGTCCCCTCCCAAAAAGAAAAAAAAAAGAGGCCTATTGGGCTACTACCATAGGAGCATGATCAAATGATAAAGATGGTCACCCCGAGGGGCCATGTGTTGAAGCTTCACTTTTTCTCCCCCAGATTCTTTCCAGCACGCTAGAGCTCAGTGCTTCTTGATGCTTCAATATGGCACGGATCTCTAAACCTACCTTCTCTATTAGCATAATCAACACGTTGTTGGAAAGCTTCTCTATCCTTGTCACCTGAGAGCAATTGTTTGCATACCGTTTTCAAAGTCTCCCATGACCTCTCTGTTAGAGCCTTGACTATGTAGTTGAAATTTTGGAACCAAAATAAATGCCGCTCCATGCAAACGTGTACGCATTTGGGCCCAACATCTTTTTGCAGCCCCTGTTACTTGTGCCTTTTCTCTAGTAAATTGGTTAAACTATTTTGTTTGTCTACTAGCTTACGACATCAACCAACCTCTTTTCGTAGCCCCTACTGTTTGAACGCATTTACCTGGAAAGCAATTAGCGGTAGCAGGTAGGGTTTAGGGTTATAAAAGGAGCCCGTGCGGCCATTTTCATTTTGTGGCATAAAACTTGAGCAGTTTGTTGCAATATTGCCCATCGGTGCTTCCTACTCACATTGTCATCGTCAAGGTTGTTGTGCGCCTCCAATATCCCTTCACCATGGCCAACCGTAGGCAGACACTTGCAGGTATACGCAAAAGGTATGCAGATCAAGAGGATCTCTTGCAACGTCATGAGCAACCGAGTATATCATCATCACCAACAACTTATTATAATGAGAAGCAATGATTGACTAGGGGACAGCCCAAGATCAGGAGCCGCATCCTCAAAGACAATGCCTTCCTCGTGAAAGATGAAGGCTCTGTGCCTGTGCAGCATGTTGATGCTGAATCAGCTAGGGATTTGCATATTAATGAAGGTGCCCCGGGCTCTATATAATTTTTTGGTGTCAATAGGCCTTAGGAGCTCCACATAAGGCTTGTTAATACCACATACGTTCTCTATCTTATGCCAAAAAATCAACCATTGGATAAGATGTATAAAAGTTTGGGTAGCACCTTGATAACTTGGATACTTTTAGATCTCTTTCTAGGGCTGTATGTAGGAATTATATAGTTTATATTTTTATACAATCTCAATATACCTCAGAGTTGTCAAAGTAAGATAGTGTTGGCAGTGTCCTGTCCAACACCCAAATCAGCGATAATGCATCTGAGCCATACAGAGTCAACCGTAGTTGTCAAGACTGCCCTATACTCAGCCTCACAACTAGAAGTGGCCACAGTAAATTTCTTCTTTCTCAACCATGATGTACATGAACTGCCAAGCATGAAATAAAAACCACTTGTGAACACCTGCGTGTCAAAACAACCAGCCCAATTTGAGTTCGAAAAATCATGTAAGTCTGGCGTAAATGATCTCCCCTTGGGATAAAACTAGCCAAGATATAAAGTGCCACTCAAGTAGTGGAAAATCCTTCTGAAGTACTACCAATGCTTAGACCCTGGGATATGCATCAATTTGCTGACCTGTGAGACTGCAAACCGAATATCCAACCTCGTGTTGCATACATAAATGAGGCAGCCAGAAACAATTTGGTAAAGAGTGACATCAACAAGATCACCAACATCATGTAGACTTAACTTCAAACCAGCTTCTATGGGAGTGGCAATAGGTTTGCAATCCTCAAGTCCAAAGTTACATAGCAATGTCTCTATGTATCTTCTTTGACACAAGGCAATACCACCATCACACTGCTTAAACTGTATGCCCAAGTAATGATGCAACAACCCCAAATCTTTCATCTTGAAAGTAGCATTCAAATTAGCGTTGAATTCAACAATATGTGCCTCATTGGGATCAATGATCAGCAAATCATCCACATAAAGAACAAGCATGAGAAGTACATTGCCCTCATTCTTGACATACAATGTGCTTTCTATTAGACTGTTACAAAAGCCTTGTTTGACCAAATGAGTGTCAGCCTTCTCATACCAAGCACGAGGAGATTGCTTCAATCCATACAAATCTTTGCTACATTTTCACACCTTATCCTCTTGTCCTTTCTTGACAAAACCGCGAGGCTGCGTTACATAAATTTCCTCAAATATGTCACCATTCAACAAAGAAGTAACAATGTCGGATTGATGTACATCCCAACCAAAATGAGTTGCCAAATGCACATACAAAATGCACAGTGGTCATACAACAATTGGGAACAAAAGTCTCTTCATAATCTATACCTTTTTTCTGTGCATAACTCTTTGCAACAAGTTGAGCCTTATAGCGATCAATCTCACCATCCGGCTTGTGTTTTAACTTGTAAACCCACTTTGTTCCAATTGCCTTTTTTCCAGGAGGAAATTCACATAAAGTCCATGTGTCATTTTCTATAAGTGCATCATATTCTGATTGCATGGCAGCCATCCAATTTTTTGTAATTATGTGCTTCATCAAAAGACAGAGGTTCCTCAACATAATGTAAGCTAGACACAGCCAAAGCATAACAATCTGTTCCATAAGATGCATGGCGAGAGCTTGAACAAGTGCGACTAGACAAAGGTGCATCCAATTTACTATCATGCAATGTATGCACCATCCATTTTGGCAATACCTCTATCCTGCCCATTGTCAGCCCTTTCCTCATCAAGTACATCATGTACATCTGCATCGGTAATAGGATGATGCATAACACTTTTTTAAACCCCCATAGGCTATACATTTGCCTCATTGGAGTTTACATTTGAACTTCCACCACTAAAAAGAGGCAACAAAGTGTCATAAATGTCTTGTGAGCTTACATTGTTGTCTCTGGTACATGACAGCAAGGGTTGAAAAGAATGCTTTGTTTGTGGATGATACAACTTGTAACCTTTTCTTTCAGCACTATAACCACAAAAATACATTTGATAGCGTTATCATCCAATTTTCTACAATATATTTGTGGCACCAAAGCATACGCCAAACAGCCAAAAACATGCATGTGCTCAATAGATGGCTTTCTATCATGCCATGCTTCATATGGAGTCATAGACTACAATGCTTTTGTAGGACACTTGCTGAGTACATAAGTGGCACACATGACAATCTCGAGCCAACATGACTTTTGACCATACATTGTGCCATCTTCATAAGAGACTTCTTTTTCCTCTCAGCAACACCATTTAATGGAGGTCAAAACGAACCTGAATCAAAAATCTGGGTAGACTAAGCTTTAAGAGCTATCCCAAAAACAAAATCAACCTGCCAACGCTCACCAAAGCGAATGCTTAGAACTGAATACGTAGAAACCTTTCCCTGATGGCCATTTTTGAGTCAAATTCCTTAATAATTCTTCTTGCATCAGCAGCTAGGGTTCCCAATTCTTCTTCAATAACTGTAGATACATCCCTTGAGACAATCTGTTTTATGAACTCTGAGGCGTCTATGAATCTCTAATGTTTCTGATTAGCTACATGCTTTTCCACATTTTTTATGCAATGTTCCATTTAATCAGTCAAGAAAAGACATGCATAAACAAGGTCCGTCTCAACATATCTTTTAATTTGCTGCATAAGTCTACTCATAAATAGCTTGAACATAGGATGCCTCAACAAAGAGTTATTTACCATAAGTGAATGTTGGAGACCAACATTATTAAACTCAAAATTAAGCACATCAGATAAGGAAAAGACACGAGGGATGTGGTCTGTCATGGAGCATTTTATAACCAACAACCAAATCATCATCAATAGGCAGCCAGTGAGTAGAACAAAAATAAATTCTTTCAAGCCAGGACCAAGAAGACAGATGAGATTGTGAATGGAAGGTAAATCCTTGGTTTTGGTATGTAGTTTCTAGCCAAGCATTCTGCAAATTACCTGCACTCACCATTTTCTCCCTAGAATTACTCTCTAGCTTGTTAATAAGAGAGCCAATAGAGGTGATATCCTGCCCTGCACATACCATGTTAAAGTCCCAAGCCATAATTCAATGAGATAGCTACAAGCCTACTATCCATTGCCAAAGATCACCCCTAAGTCTAGGGTTATTGTCTGCATAGACATTAATCAACATCATTTTGCCCCATTGAGTGGATATATGAAAAACTGAGCATTGACCATTTAGATGATCCAGAATCCAGATGGGATGAAGAGATGTCTTAATGCAAGTAAGCTCCGGAAATCCCCCTTTCTTTCCTCCATAGAAGCACTCCATACCTCTATAGTGCATAAGTTGCCTTGCCTTGTCTTTCCTTTTATGCTCTTGAACTAAATACACATCAATCTGACTAGAAAACATCCACTTATTAAAATTGTGCAACCTTGAGGGGTCATTCTACCCTCTTACATTAAAAGTTGCAAACTTCATACTATTATGAACCATGTGTGTTTCCTCCTCACTATCTGTTTCTTGCATATGCACTTCTAGATGAATGCCTCATGGGTCGGTTTCATTGTTGGATATTTTTGTTTCTTGGCTAACTCATGGGTTTCCATGATGTTTTCTATGGCTACTGAGGTTTCACGAGATGGCATGTCCTCCATGAGGGCTTCATAATAATTATGTGAGATATACCCCAAGGAGAATCCCCTTGATTTAAATAATTCCCAGGTAGCAGCTGTGAAACCATCCCCATCTACCACTCTCTTGACTTTCTCTGCTGGTTTTGGATTTTTTGAAGATGATGGAATGTTACTCCCCACACTAGGTTTAAACAAAGTCTTGGGTTGGGTGGTTGCCTAACACTAGGTGTCCTTGCATAAAGTGGGGATGATCCACCTCCTTGTTATTGGTTGTAGACACCTTTCCTCTATCAACTTTGGAGACATTTTTCCCAAAGATCTGCTCTTGCGGGACCATATTTTTGCTCCCAGATAAGATGGGATGAGGTGAGAGGCAGTAGATATTGTAGGGTAGTTTTTTGAAAAATGTCGTGAGTTTCCACAATGATATCACGACCCAGCAAGATTCCCCCGATTTCAAGTAAAACACAAGCACTACAAGACGTCTTTAATGTAGCGACGGTCATAGTGCGACGCTCAGATGGGAAAAGCTCGGCCTCGCTATAGGCGTCTCTATGTAACAAAGACTAAAGAGACGCTCATAGAGACGCTTATAGTGACAGTCATAGCGACGCCGACCCTTAAAAATAATTATAGAGCACCAGAAACTCAGATCTGTAGATCTGAGTTTTGGTGCTCTCTGCACAATAGGTATACCTGTCCCCCCCCCCCCCCCCCCCCCCCCCCCCCCTCTGTCTCTCCACACACACACACACGAGGAGAGGAGGGAGGGCCAAGTATGCTCCCTCCCTCTCCCATCTCTCATGTTCCCCCCCCCCCCCCCCTCTCTCTCTCTCTCTCTCTCTCTCACACACACACACACACACACACACACACACACGAGGAGATGAGGGAGAGCGAGGTATGCTCCCTCCCTCTCCTCTCTCTTATATTCCCTTCCCCTCTCTTTGTCTCTCTCCCTCTCTCTCTCTCTCTCTCTCTCTCTCTCTCTCTCTTTCTCTCTCTCTCTCTCTCTCACACACACACACACATACACACAATGTGTGTGTGTGTGTGTGTGTGAGAGAGAGAGAGAGAGAAGTTAAAGAGACATATAAAGAAAGTAGAGAGAGAGAGAGAGGTTAAAGAGAGGGATAACGAAAGTAGAGAGAGAGAGAGAGAGAGAGAGAAATGAAATATAATGATATATTTAACGTCTTCAAAATGCCAAAATCACTTATGAGACCAATCCGATAAACTCCTTGTGGATCTTATCTAATGTTGGGGTACAAACATACAACTGAAGTAAAGTGGAAGACCAAAATCATCATCAATTTTGAACATTGGGCGTTGTTTGAGAAAGTAGTGCATTGGTCGGTGAAGAGCTTCGTCAATGTCCGCCTTGTAAATAGACATAATGTGTGAAGTTGAGGGTTGCCAAAAAAAAATTATGCTCTTCGAGGTCGTACCGATGGAGCTGATGGTAGCAGGTCTTATGGTGTTTGTAAGCGGTGTTTTTGTCATAATTGGAGCAAACCATAGCCAAATCTTGTGCTTCCCCTTCCCCTTCCCCCTTCTTGCATTTCCTTGCTCAAAGTTTTTGGTGCCAATTGTGTGAGTTTGTGTGCCCCCGGGCCATTTGTGTGTGAGGGAGAAAGAGAGAGAGAGGTGTGTACTATAAGATTGCTAAAAACGGGCAAAATCATGATGGTGTGTTGTCTGTCAATTGTGTGGAGTGTGTCTTCATTGGTAGGCGTTGGTGCACCCAAAGTGTGACAACCCTAGCAAAGGACATAGGCAGTGATGTGTATGCTTATAGATGCATGGCAGAGGGCTAGAACATATGGGAATATCCCGGACAGATAGGTGGCAGCAGAGATATATGCTTTATGTGGGTTTTTAGACCCTAAAGGCTAAAAGATGGGCCGGACAAGGTGTAGGTGAAGGAGGCTCAAGGTGATGGTTTCTAGCTCAAAAATGTAGAGCTTGAAGTGCTAAAGGAGCAAGTCGAGATGGCTCATCAAACGGAGCTACAAAGCGAAAGCCATGGCTATTCAAAGTTGAAGGTATTGCAAATCTGAGACGGATAGAGCAGGTGATTCCAGGTAGTCCAAGTCATTTTGGAGCTATGGGTGTGTAGTGCTTGATTTATGGAGCCTGCTGGTCTTTTTAGATTGTCGTTTGGAACTTTGGAGGTCAAGATACTAGCAAATAAAGATTTGTCGGGGGCCAGTTCTGTGTCGGGTTGGTTGCATGGATAGATGTGACATCTAAAATTTTTGAAGCTTTTCTAGGTTTTGTTGAATTTCTATGCAGCAAGTAAAGGCCATGGGAGTTTACGGCTCGTCAATCGGGCACCGGTCGTCACATATTAAAGTTGAAAATGATGGCAGTTGCCGGTCAGGTGGTAGCAAACGAGTTTTTTTTAGGCGCATCATTTTGAGGGCACGGCAAAGCCAAAATGGTAGTGAGGTTTGTACAGTTCCGTAGCCAACAAAGAGATCTATTGGTTGGAATTTGCGGCTCAATCACAGGGTTGGTGTGCACAAAATGGCATCGGATTGAAATGGTGAGAGGAGATCATTTTATGCAATAAAATAAGAGTTGGTGAAGTTTTGACCATTGGGGGGTGATTTGAAGTGGATCTATCACGTATTTGTGGTTAATCCCCCACATGATAAGTACGAGGTTGACTTGGTAGAGTACATAAGCACAAGGAGACGTGCACTTATGTGTCTGGTGTAGGATTTGAGCTCCAAAGACTGTTCACCATGGTGCCTAGAGTGCGCACAGCATTGTTGTGGTTGTGCCTGATGGACATGATTTGACGTGGGTGGTACCTGTGTTTTGTTGAAGCAAGTGGCGGATAGACCCGTTATCGATGGCCGTTGACTCTGCAAGGCATGATGATGTGGTAGAGGGACCATCATGCGCCCGTAAGGGCCAAGTCATGCCTTGGGTTCCCAAAGGAAGTAAAGCCAAGAAGAAAGGGCAAGCCTCACATGCAAGGGATACCAACAATATACGAGGAACCAAAAAAGGGGAGTGCCCACGCTCAAGAGGGGCCCGTTCTTCCATGTGGGGTTCTCTTTTCCGAGGGCAGTGAGATGGGAGGACCAAGATTCTTGAGCCGACGTGTGGCTATGGAGTTTGTGTGGAGCTAAGGGCAACCAGATTTCTCTGTGTTCTACTTGCCGATGCTTATGCGGTCAGAGCTACTGCTGTATATAGTCATCTTTGTTGAAAGAAATCCATCATTATTGTGCATCTGGTGTCGATTCCCCTATCCCTTCTCTTCTTTATTGTGTGCATCTGGTTTCGGGCGTGTGTAGGTAGTTGTGCCCCCTGATGGTCTCTTGTGCACAAAGAGGTTGAGGAGGTTGTGTGTGCGGTGAAGGGATTGAATCGAGCTATACAAGGTGATGGGCTTTTGTTGGTGGTGTCATATAGAGTGTGTGCAAATGGTGGTTCGTCGGTGAGTGTGTGAGTTTTGAAGGTGGACTCTAGTGGATTGGGGTGTGTAGTGATTGTCTTGGTCTACAGAGAGGCAGATTACTTGGGTTTTGGGTGTGTTTTCCCTTCCCCGTATCCATCTTCAAGTCACCACGGAGGAGCATTGATGCTCCGATTTGAAGTTTAAAGTGGTGTTTGGAAGCCGACAAACGGTTAGCAGATGGTCAAAATATTTTGGCGGTTGTGTTTAAAGGTAGGAGAGATGATGTAGTCAAGCTTTGGGCCCATAATTGGAGGTGTTGAAGACCTTAAGATTGGTTGGCAAATTTTGAATTGTGGATGATATTATGCATATGTTGAGACGGATGCGA
>NC_140944.1:25257-64644 GCF_014529385.1 Adiantum capillus-veneris | reverse complement strand
TGCATTCAAAGATAATTGCCTCAAGTAACATTGTCACAGGTGAAGTAAGAGATCTTCTTTTATGTCGTTTGGAGCTCAGAGACTCTAGTTTCACCCAACAAAAAGGAAATATGTCGGAAGAGGATTGGAAGAAAAAGTGTTATCAAACATCCAATGCATCTTCTCGATGAGTCTCAGGAAATTTAAAACCGTTGCTAATGTCTTTTGTGCCTCTCTATTTTCTCAGGTGTAATGTACTCTACTTATAGTACTTGAAGGTATTCCATTTGTTTTACCTCATACAATACCTCTAGTAACTTGCTGAAGGTATATCATTTGGTACATGTAGCAACCTACCTAAGTAAATAGTAGCTTTATTTATGAAAGGTACTCCATTGTATACCTTAAAATGCCGTATGCTTCCACATTAGGTACTCAATAGCACTTTTCATGTGATTGGATACCCTATAATAATGTTCATAGGTCCTTCATCTACCCTATACTACCATATAAGGTACACCATAGTACATTCAATCTGATTGAGTACTCTATAGAACCTTGTGATGTAGGCCAAAGTACATTTATCTACCATATAGTGGCATGTTATATGGAGCACCCTAAAATGTACTAAAGAGTACCATATAATTCCATGTTATGTACTACATAATAACCCCATCCACCCTATAGCATTACTCAAGGTACTCTATAGTACATTTCCTAGTACAAAACCAAAATATATTTTCATTGATAAAGTCTTACAGTACCAAAATTGGTACTATATATACCACCAAATTGGTAAATTTATGGCATCCACCTGGTACCACCATTTAAGGTACTCTTTAAGAATTTTCCAAACTAGTTTCAAACTTGGTATTGAACAATACCAAATTGGTACTCTACTGCACCAAATGGTAAAGTACTAAATAGCTAATGTCTTACTATAACCAAATCTGGTACTGCACAAAATCCAATTGCTAATGTACTCTAAACCAAATATTACAAAAATTGTACGTACAGGTACTATTCTGTACCAAATGGTACTGTACAAAATGGTAATATTTTACAACCCCACGCATTTGCTTATGTACAAACCAAATGGTACTGTACAAAATGGCTAATATTTTACTCTCATAATTTGTTTTGTTTTAATGTCACAGATTGAGTTGTACCAAAGATTCAAGAGGGCCAATCCAGAAGTGGAAATTTCTCTTAGATGTTTTGAGGCTTTAAAGCCTACTTTGTCCAAAAAATGAAGAAGCGTATACGTGTTGCTGTGTATATCATGTCCCAAATGATATATTTTAAAGAGGCATTTAATCAGATGCGACAAAACAATTTTGAGCATTATGGAAAGGATCATGCCTGCACATGTTCCGTTTGCTGTAGTGATGATTCAGGTAAGTGTACTGCAAACCAATTAGTGTCTCATAGAATCAGTGATATGTGGGAATCACTTTTATGTCCAAAGGCTCATGATGCAGAATACTATGCAAAAAAATGCTCGTTTGGATTTGCTCTAGATTTGAATAAACAGGTTGACATTGTGTCCTGATGAAATTTCAGTGTCACTGTGAAGATCTTCACAAATGTTTCAACTGGGCAAGTTGATGCAGGTGGGTCTGAGAAGAAAAGAAAGGACTTGGTATGTGCAACAAATAAGATGCTCTCTCCTTTTATTGACCCATTCTCATCTCATCTTAAGAGCTTCATCAAGCATAACTACATTTTTTTGGTGCAGGCACAACAATTAAAGAGTGCTTACTCAAGTTTCCATCAGATGTTGTTGTTTCGATCATCGAATTTGCCAAGAATTATCGATTTAAAATAGAAAATGAGATAAAGTCCATGCACTAGTGGTCTAATCAGGTTACAATACTTATTCACATTACTTATGTGAGAAACTCAGGAGGTGGTGTTGAAAAAACACTCCATTTTTACATATCTGATGATATAATACATGACACTTTGTTTGTACAACATTGTTTTCCTTCTTCATGACAGTGGTTGAAACAGAAAGGCCATTCTTACGACGTCATTGGGTGTTGTCAGATGGTGCAGTGTCTCAGTTTAAAGCATGAAGACCTTTCTACTTTTGGCTAGGCATTATTGGTTGACAGGTCTGCAATGATGCATAACTTTCAGCATCAGACATGAAAAAGGTGAGCACGATGGAGCAGAGGTAATCATAAAGAGAACCCTCACTCATGAGGAGTTGAAACCAGATGGCTGGCCTATGAAGTCTGCAGCCGATGTAGTCAACTATCTAAATGAAACATTTCAGCATAAATCAAGTACACAAAGAGTTTTTTGGCTAGTTTCAAGGATGATGTGCGACGCAATGTCCAATGGGATTGTCAGTGTATTATAGGTTCATGATCATTTCATTGCATTGATGGATATTCACAGGATAGTCCATCGCTCTACGATATCGTACACTTCTCATGTTTTTGTGATTCATGTATCTGTGGGCAATGGAGAAGATGTTTTTTGGCCTGTTCGGGTCCGTTTGAGGTCATCTAAAGGCCCAAGGGTGCCCAACTAATAAAGCTAAGTGTGGGAACTGAAAAACAAGAGAGAAGAACAGACAACATGTAGAAGAATGGAAATATTTGATAGTCCAAACCATTATTGGAATCAGACGATCCTTGCAGCGATGAAGACGATGATGCCAAATAAAATAATAGTTCTATTTCAATTTGCAATGCATAATGGTATGAAGGGAACCCTGAGTGTTTTCAATGTGTCAATTGGTGACAACCAGGGTAGCAGAGAAAGGACATGATTTCTATTTGATTAAATGCAAACGAAGTAGACAGTGAAACAGTGAGTGAAGGCACAAAAGGAATGCATGGCACAACAAAATTGTTAGAGGAGGGGGAATGTTGTTGAAGGCTTGTACTATGGCCAGTTCAAGGCACATTTTTGATACATACAGCCTTCTAATCATACACCTCTAGTTATGATCTACTCACACCTTGTAAGAGCAATACGGTTTCCCATGGAGCCTGAGCCTATCCCTGGATGGAAAAAATAGATTCAGGTTATCTACTGAAATTTATGAAAACATATACAATAACATGCCGTATGATGAGATGAGAGTGATCAAGATGCACTAATCATGTAACAAACAATACCAAACACATAGGTAGAAAGTACAAATAGATCACTTTTAGGATCTCTTATAATACTTGGGTTAATTACCATATACGCACACATTGCACACTCACAAGTGGTATCAAAGCTTTGATTTCTTGACCTTCTCTTGGACGTACGTGCAAAAGCTTTGAGAGAAGCTAAGGTTCAATACCTTAGCACAAAGCAATAGAATCAAAAAAGGAGGAGGAGGAAATCCACAATCACAGATCTATTGAAATTGACACCTCAGTAAAGGTGTTGGGAGCATTAAACAAAAGGCATTGTAGAGATTTTCTTTAATGAGAAGTGTTTGAACCTCATAAAAAAAAAGAGCAGCACTAGAGACTCTTTCTTTGCAGTAGCGCTCTATGAGGCAACAAAAAAAAACACCATAGTGTTGATGAAAAAAATTGGAGAGTGGGAGCGATTGGAGTTTTGTGAAAACTGAAGGTAGGACAATGTGATGAAAATTTTCAGCGATGAGTACAAAATGCTAGTGAGTTATAGTTTTTCTCTATATAGTGCAACAGAGAGCATGTATGCAACACCACACACACACCACACCACACACACTGTGGTACTTACCTTTGTGATTATGTAGCACAAATAACAATTGTGTTAAACTAGCTTCCTAATTTACCTTATAGGTATCCACGTGGGATATCTCCCTTATAAGTATAATAGGTTTTTAAAAAAAACCCTTAGCTTGCAAATTAAGTGGTTTATTGCCCCCTCTCTAAACCTACCGTGAAGGCGCTATGGTGGTATTTGCCATAACAAAACTGCATGACAATCGGCCATGCTTGATCAGACCTGCAAGAGGGGCTCGCTCCACTCAATACTACCTAAATGCTACACATATTCAAAGATGGCGGGCCTTCCTCCTTCTTTTATTTAAGAGGTTTATTTAGAGGTGAGGGCGCACATTATTTGCCCCTCACTTGAGCTTCTTGAGTTTTCTTGCGTAAAGTGTGAGAACTGTTTATATTTTTTTCTACTGCATCTACAATGGAGCTTGTAACAGCTACAACATAGGTTGGTTACCATGTTTGGCCTCACTGGTTTTGTTTACAATCATTTCTTTGAGATTATTATTATGGTATTGCTCTGTGTGTATGGGTGTGGATTGACTTGGCTTGACAGAGCATGCTATGAGTTGGTTGGTTAATCGTTAAAAAACCATGGTGTGGGATGGCATTGCTTTTTGGTAACACACTAAGGAGTATTGTTAATTGCTATAGCCCCGATTTTTAATGGCTATGCATAGCATCATATGGTTAATGATTGATTCTTTGGGCTTCTTAACTTACTGACATTCTGGCTGCGCTGAGAAAACTGTTTATTTGCTTGTGATAATGGGGTACTACCACATGGCTGGTGGACATGCAATATATATTTTTTCTGCAGACTGTACGGTATAATTTTTAAAAAAGGAAGGGTCTAACCCGTGTGATTACTGGTTTCAGTCACATGACAATGCTTGGAAACAGCTTAATATATGGGGGCATAACCTGCTGTGTTTTTGATATAAAACCACTTTATGGCTGCTTTACTCTAAATGGCACTAACTAAAGGTTTTTTTTGGCTAAACCCCTCAGCTGGGGTTTCGGTTCTTTACAGATAAACGCATATTAGCCTAAGGTAAGGATGCACTTAACAGAATTGTTCTGGAAAGGTTGTACTTAAATGATTGGATGGTAATTGATACCGCTTTACACTTTAAGCTATTCGGTTACTTTGTGATAAATGGCTCACTGGTTTGGTAAAAAGCTCTGCCCATTGTGAAGGTAAGTATCTCGCATTACAGCTTTGGGTACAACCCAGAGGGGTTTTTTCTTGCATATGGATGTGTCGCTATCATTACAGTAAGATGCTTTGGGATGGGGGTATTCCCTGGATGACTATTGGCTTCTATGATTGGTACTGTCGCTGTAATTGGTTGACATGAAAAAAACTGTCTCTTTTTTAAACTGGTATGATGAAACACCTATGGTTGGGTGTACTTTGGAATCCTATTTTGCCGTACATTGCCTGCTAAAACACGCTGTTTTGGGCGACCCTATGGGATTTTTCCCAGTTACACTGCATATTAGCACCTGTTTTTGATAAGACGGGGATAATGCAAAACTCTATTTACATTCACCATTTGATGGGAGTTTGTGACTTATAGTAAATAGGAAGGATCGGATTACGTTGTAAACTATATCAGTTCCGAATTTATTCTACAATGGGTCTATACTCGTTTATAGCAAGTTTTAAACTTCTTCACAGATGGAGCTCCATTAATTTACTCAAAGTTGTTTTGTGATGGGTAACTTACCATTTGAAGTAGTGGGGGTAGTATGGCACTCTACGCTAAGACTAAAATACTAAATTTTTATTTTTTGAACCTTATATATAAAAGAAACATAAGTACTTTGGACTAAGCTCAAATGTTTTTAAAAAATGTTTTAAAAGATGGACATGGATAACAACTGGTATAGTCCATTGATACCTGTAAAACACATCCAAGGATAATATAAATGTTGTCTTGTTTGGATGGATGCTGGTAAGGACTCTATCTTATCTTGGAAGGGTTTTTTTTGGCTTTTTAGCAATTGTCCAATACAGGATTATACATACACCTATTGCAAGGGAAGTACTTCTATCTATATACTGGAATGAGGCTTCATTCATACAAACATTGTACAAAGATAATTCTAACCCTGAGTTGTTTTTGTACTTATCATTTCTCTTTCTCTGAAGCCAGCTGTCTTTTGAATGTAAAAGTTCAAATTATGTCTTATTATTTATGATAAAATAGCTACACACACACACACACACACACACACACACACACACACACTGTGGTACTTTTAATGCTTTAGTTTTTCCCTCCTCCTAAATAAAACCTCCCTCCCCCCCCCCCCTCTGAAGCACTCATGGGATACTGACTCATTACATGCCACTTATGGCCTATGGGACTATGCCCTTGCATAATAATTCTCTCCTAGAATTGGGCGTGAGTAAAAATGCCGGGCTCTCATTGCAAATAGTAGGCGGCCTGCGCATCCTGGGGATGGATCTCCCCTTGCAAGGCTTTCTGTGCATCACTTGAAGATGCTACACAGCAGGGAGGCTTGCCTCTCTCATCGATCACGCTCAGGAAAATGCAGCTCAACCTCTATAAAAAAGGTGAGGGTGCACTTTGCCCCTCACTTAGCTTGTTCGTATTTTTGTTGTTCTGACTAAAGGCAATATACCGTTTGCTTCACTGTCCGAGCTATGGAGCTCACTGTGCAAAATACTCAGGTTTTTCTCTAGGCCTCTTTTTGAGAAAAAAAATCTTTGAGCTTTGGTTATCTGTTGCTTCAAATATTAAAACATTATGTTGGTACTACTTGTAGTAGTTCTCATAGCATAGCGTTGAACTGTATAACATTCATTAGGGGTTTAATTTAAGAATTTCTTTGGGCAAGTACTCTGCGTAGACTGGTTTTTTTCAAAAAACAGTTGTAGCCCTTAAATATGGTAGCAAGGCATCGTCTGACTGATTGAAAGCACACCTAATGGAACCTATTGCAAAAATTGGGGAGATTTGATGTCGACTGGTCTTAGAAAAAAAACTGTGCATCATTGGTTTTCTTGGCTTGGCTTAAGCCGTTGCAGGTCTTGCCGTTTACCGACCTAACTAAGGTATGTTTAGAAAAAAGAAAGGGCTCTGTTTTAGCCGATACATGCTTTTTTTGGGCTCTGTTTTAGCCAACACTGGTTTTTTTGGGCTCTGTTTTAGCCGACACTGGTCTTCTTCTTTTTGCGGGCCTAACAGTAACCGGACATTACAATTTTTTGTATGATGAATCACTTGGGTTTTCTTAAAAAAAAGGGGGGTAAATATATAGCTAATGCATTTTAGCTCTGGCCTATAGCTAAGGCTAGTAACCGCATGGAATGTGAATGAAACCTTGGACTTTCTGAAAGCTTGTGTTTGTTTTGGTGATGAAACTCTGTCTGACATCGACAAGGATACGTTTGGCTTTTCTGTTGTATGCAATATGGAAACTCTTGGACTTCTTCATAATACTTTCCCTCATGATTTCATATGGGGAGAAGGAGTTAAGGTTATTTTAACCCATCTAGCACCCATGACGGTGGAAGCTTGAAAGTATCTTGGAGAAAAACAGGACTGAACAATGCTGAACTGTATTGAATACTAAGAACTTAAAAACTTGAAGTTTTGAAGGTAAGTATATGGAGATTACTCTCAGCTTTGGCGTAAAAAACTGACCTTTGGCTCATGACATAAAGTTCCACTTGATACTCTATTTCTGATTTTGGTAAGTATATGGATGCTATTGTTAGTGTAAGCATAGCTATCAAGCTATGGAGAAAAATTGGGAAGTTTGAAGGTAAATATATGGCTGGTACCCTCAAAACATGGCATAAATACCGAGATATGGCTCACGAAATGAGGTTCCACTTGAAAAAATGGAGTCTTTTTTTGATACTCTATTGATTAGTAAGTATATGTTTGCTACTATGGACTCAAGCATAGCTACCAAGCTATGGCTTAAACTTTTTGGACTTCACCACACAGATTAGAAGGTAGATTGTACCATTGATTTTTGAAGGAATATGTAAAGACTGCTAAAAAAATCTAATAACCTAAGCTTGGCTAAAGTAATTAAAATCTATAAGATGGACATGGATAACAACTGACATGGCCATTGATACCTGTAAAACACATCCAAGGCTAATTGAATTTTTGTCTTGGTTGGATGGATGCAGGTAAGGACTCTATCTTATCTTGGAGGGTTTTCTTTTCTTTGGCAAGCAACATTATTGTGATGAAATACCCACTGAGGAACGGGGATGTTTTTTTACTACCAACCTTACTGAAAGAGGACCTCTTCCCTACAATCATTGTACCTAAATAATTCTGATACTGAGTTATTTTTGTACATATCAGTTCATTATTCCTTGGCCAGCTGTCTTTTGAATGTAAAAATTCAATTATGTCTTATTACTTAAGATTTAAACAGCTACACACACACACACACACACACACACACACACACACACACACACAGGTAGATAGACGGCGTCTATCTGGTCACTTCCTTGACATAGCGAGAACGAGAGAGAGTGGGTCTAGTCTCTCCTCTAGTTTTTTGATTTCTTCTCTTGCATAGATACACACAGAGGTAGATGGAACGAGTCTATCTGGCCACTTCCTCAACATAGCGAGAGCGAGAGAGAGTGGGTCTAGGCTCTTTTCCAGTGTTTTGATTTCTTCTCGTGCACAGATACGCCATGACACACATGGATCCAATGATCTTCTGGAAGTACGTTTTTTTTGACAAGCGACATCGACTCTCGGATGTCTACGGCCACCATGATAGGTACAACTTGACCTTCACAGGGATTTTGTGAGCTAGATTGTACTTTTCCCCGGCACTAATGTCGGAGGAAATGTATGTCATATGCGGACAAGTGGTTTCTTATCCATGTGTCTGGTTTTTGACCGATGAGGTTTTTGATCAACGAGATAGTGTGCAAGATTACAAGTTGTGCATTTTTAACCGACGAACATTCCGGTCGATGCTTTATGCTTTAGATTGTGTGGTTTTTCACAGAGGTTTCCAACACACATTCGTTATGTGTGGAATTTATGTTATGTATGCATATGCTAATACAAATCGAGCTCTTGATAGCTCGTAGGTGATGGATTCACGGGTATACAGATAGCAGAGATGTGGAGTTTCCAAAGAGCTACTCATATGGGAATGAGCTTATGCCATGCTTATGTTGTATGTATGCCACATGTGGATTTTTGATTGAGATGGTTTTGTCTTGGACAAGTTTATGCACTTTTTGTGAGAACTCACAACAATGTCTTGCTTCTATTCATTGAGTTTGGAGAGCATTTGATCACTTTTGATCGTTGTATGACATTTGTGGATGAGAGTCTGAGTCTCTCGTTTAAGCAGAGTGCCTAGTTGGCTTAATTTATACTTCTATGATTTTTTGGCATGCCACTTTGAATGACTAAGTTGTATTTGAGATTTTACTGAAAATATAAGAGAAACTCTATTCCCAAATTCTTGCCATATGTTGCATGTATTTGCAATTTGATTCTAGGATGGTGTAGTGGTTGATTTACTCCCATTTTAACACTGATCAAGTATTTACTCTCACTTTTATAGATTTTGTTAGCTTGGATGTGGATTTAGTGCTCTTGTATCCTCTGTCGTAGGAGTGAGATTTATGTATGCTCATAGTGGCTATAGGTAGATCTATGGTATACATTGTTTTTGATTGACGAACATTCTAATGGTGAGTCTAATGCTTACATTTTACAAATAGTCATTGGTTATAGGTTCTACATGCTTACAAGTATAGATTTATGCAATTGTCAGATTAACATCACTACTTGTGGGACGTGATTTGAGCACAATGTTTGCTCACCACTTGTATATAAAGTTATGCGTTTTATGCTTAGCTGAGATCTATTTATCCGAGTGTTGAGTTGATACTCTTTGTGCTTGCATTATCCCTTGGCGCTTGTTTATGCATGGATTCTAACTACTTCCAACAAGCTTCAAATTCCTCAAGGAAAATAGAAAAATCCTTACTTACTTCTTGGTGTACCAATTTCAACTTAGCACCAGCCTCTGTCGGGGCAATCACCTTTCCAAACTGCTCCAAAAACTGCCTCCACAATTCGTGTCATGAACTTTGATCATCACCCTTCAAATCATTGTACCAAACCTTTGCTTGTCTGCGCATCAGCAACGACACCATTTGCAGCTTTTTCGCATCCGTCTCAACATATGCATCAATATCATCCACAATTCAAAATTTGCCAACCAATCTTCAAGGTCTTCAACACCTCCAATTATGGGCCCAAAGCTTGACTACATCATCTCTCCTACCTTTAAACACAACCTCCAAATATTTTGACCATCTGCTAACCGTTTGTCGGCTTCCAAACACCACTTTAAACTTCAAATCGGAGCATCAATGCTCCTCCGTGGGGAACTTGAAGATGGATAGGGGGAAGGGAAACACACCCAAAACCCAAGTAATCTGCCTCTCTATAGCCCAAGAAAATCACTACACACCCCAATCCACTAGAGTCCACCTTCAAAACTCACACAACTCACCGACGAACCACCATTTGCACACACTCAATATGACACCACCAACAAAGCCCAATCACCTTGTATAGCTCGATTCAATCCCTTCACCGCACACACAACCTCTCTCAACCTCTCTGTGCACAACAGACCATCAGGGGGGACACAACTACCTACACACGCCCGAAACCAGATGCACACAATAAAGAAGAGAAGGGATAAGGGGAATCGACACCAGATGCACAATAATGATGGATTTCTTTCAACAAAGACGACTATATACAGCTGTAGCTCCTAACCGGCATAAGCATCGGCAAGTAGAACACAAAAATCTGGTTGCCCTTCAGCTCCACACCAACTCCATAGCCACACTTCGGCTCAAGAATCCCTTGGTCCTCCCGTCTCACTGACCTCGGAAAAGAGAACCCCCACATGGAAGAACGGGCCCCTCTTGAGCGTGGGCACTCCCCTTTTTTGGTTCCTCGTCTATTTTTGGTATCCCTTGCATGTGAGGATGCCCTTCTATTCTTGGCTTTACTTCCTTTGGGAACCCAAGGCATGACTTGGCCCTTACGGGCGCGTGATGGGCCTCTACCACATCATCATGCCATTGCAGAGTCAACGGCCATCAATAACGGGCCTATCCGCCACTTGCTTCAACAAAACCACCAGGTACCGCCCCACGTCAACATCATGTCCATCAGGCACAACAACAACAATGCTGTGCGCGCTCTAGGCACCATGGTGAATAGTCTTCGGAGCTCAACTCCTACACCACGACACATAAGTGCACGTCTCCCTTGTGCTTATGTACTCTACCAAGTCAACCTCGTACTTATCATGTGGGATTAACCCACAAATACGTGATAGATCCACTTCAAATCACCCCCCAATGGTCAAAACTTCACCAACTCTTAATTTTAATTGCATAAAAATTCTCCTCTTCTCACCATTTCAATCCGATGCCATTTGGTGCACACCAACCCTGTGATTGAGCCGCAAATTCCAAATGATGCGCCTAAAAAACCCGTCTGCTTCCACCTGACCGGCAACTTCCATCTTTTTCAAACTTTAATATCTGACCGACCCGGTGCCCGATTGACGAGCCGTAAACTCCCATGGCCTTTACTTGCTGCATAGAATTCATACAAAACCTAGAAAAGCTTCAAAAATCTTAGATGTCACATCTATCCATGCAACCAACCCGACACAGAACTGGCCCCCGACAAATCTTTATTTGCTAGTATCTTGACCTCCAAAGTTCCAAACGACAATCTGAAAAGACCAGCAGGCTCCATAAATCAAGCACTACACACCCATAGCTCCAAAATGACTTGGACTACCTGGAATCACCTGCTCTGTCCGTCTCAGATTTGCAAATACCTTCAACTTTCAATAGCCATGGCTTTCGCTTTGTAGCTCCGTTTGATGAGCCATCTGGACTTGCTCCTCTAGCACTTCAAGCTCTACATTTTTGAGCTAGAAACCATCACCTTGAGCCTCCTTCACCTACCACCTTTTCCGGCCCATCTTGTAGCCTTTAGGGTCTAAAAACCCACATAAAGCATATATCTCTGCTGCCACCTATCTGTCCAGGATCTTCCCATATGTTCTAGCCCTCTGCCATGCATCTATAAGCATACACATCACTGCCTATGTCCTATGCTAGGGTTGTCACACTTTGGGTGCACCAACGCCTACCAATGAAGACAAACTCCACACAATTGACAGACAACACACCATCATGATTTTAGCAATCTTATAGTACACACCTCTCTCTCTTTCTCCCTCACACACAAATGGCCCGAGGGGCACACACAACTCACACAATTGGCACCAGAAACTTGGAGCAAGGAAATGCAAGAAGGGGGAAAGGGGAAGCACAAGATTTGGCTATGGTTTTCTCCAATTATGACAAAAACACCGCTTACAAACACCATAAGACCTGCTACCATCAGCTCCATCGTACGACCTCAAAGAGGATAATTTTTTTTTGGCAACCCTCAACTTCACACATTATGTCTATTTACAAGGCGGACATTGACAAATCTCTTCACTGACCAATGCACTACTTTCTCAAACAACGCCCAATGTTGAAAATTGATGATGATTTTAGCCTTCCACTTTACTTCACTTGTATGTTTGTACCCCAACATTAGATAAGATCCACAAGGAGTTTATCGGATTGGTCTCATAAGTGATTTCGGCATTTTGAAGACGTTAAATATATCATTTCATTTCATTTCTCTCTCTCTCTCTCGCTGTCTCTCTTTATTTAGCTCTCTCTCTCTCTCTCTCTCTCTACTTTCGTTATCCCTCTCTTTAACCTCTCTCTCTCTCTCTCTCTCTCTCTCTCTCTATTACGGCTTGGGAGAAATCCGGTGGGTCACGCTTCATACATTACACCACCTATATTGCCCCCAACTACAAAACCATGTTCTTCGCTGAGAGAGGAAACCGTACTCACACTTACATGTTTGAGCCTATTCCCTTGTCCGCGATACGCACTATCGCAGCAATTCGGCTTAGCTCCCATTTCCTTCGATGCGAGATAGGGCGTTGGGACAATGGAGAAGAGTCAAATCGATTGTGCACATTATGCTCACTGCAAGTTCGAGAGTCTGAGTACCACACACTACTAGAATGCTCAGCTTTTGATCACATCCGAACTTGCTTCTCTCACATTTTCAGCCATAACTTAGACCTACACACTTTCCTCTCCCAGCCAAAGTGTGGGCTCTCCATTGCGACTCTCATCACTACAATTTTGGAGCATCGAGAGTCACTCATCAGTCATACACATACTACATCACATGTCACTTTGGTCCCATAGGTCATATTTGCCCTCCGAGGACGATAATAAAATCTATCTATCTATCTATCTCTCTCTCTCTCTCTCTCTCTCTCTACTTTCTTTATATGTCTCTTTAACTTCTCTCTCTCTCTCTCTCTCTCTCTCTCTCTCTCTCTCTCTCTCTCTCTCTCTCTCTCTCTCTCTCTCTCTCTCTCTCTCTCTCTCTCTCTCTCTCTCTCTCTCTCTTTCTCTCTCACACACACACATTGTGTGTATGTGTGTGTGTGTGTGTGTGTGCACGCGCACGCGCGTGTGTGTGTGTGTGAGAGAGAGAGAGAGGGGAAGGGAATATAAGAGAGAGGAGAGGGAGAGAGAGAGAGAGAGAGAGAGAGAGAGAGAAAGAGGGGAAGGGAATATAAGAGAGAGGAGAGGGAGGGAGCATACCTCGCTCTCCCTCATCTCCTCGTGTGTGTGTGTGTGTGTGTGTGTGTGAGAGAGAGAGAGAGAGAGAGAGAGGGGGGGGGGGGGGGGGGGGAGGTATACCTATTGTGCAGAGAGCACCGAAACTCAGATATACAGATCTGAGTTTCTGGTGCTCTCAAATTATTTTTAAGGGTCGGCGTCGCTATGAATGTCACTATAAGCGTCTCTATGAGCGTCTCTATAGTCTTTGTTACATAGCGACGCCTATAGCGAGGCCGAGCTTTTCCCCATCTGAGCGTCGCACTACGAGCGTCGCTACATTAAAGACGTCTTGTAGTGCTTGTGTTTTACTTGAAATCGGGGAATCTTGCTGGGTTGTGATATCATTGTGGAAACTCACGACATTTTTCAAAAAACTACCCTACAATATCTACTGCCTCTCACCTCATCCCATCTTATCTGGGGAGCAAAAATATGGTCCCGCAAGAGCAGATCTTTGGGAAAAATGTCTCCAAAGTTGATAGAGGAAAAGTGTCTACAACCAATAACAAGGAGGTGGATCATCCCCACTTTATGCAAGGACACCTAGTGGTAGGCAACCACCCAACCCAAGACTTTGTTTAAACCTAGTGTGGGGAGTAACATTCCATCATCTTCAAAAAATCCAAAACCAGCAGAGAAAGTCAAGAGAGTGGTAGATGGGGATGGTTTCACAGCTGCTACCTGGGAATTATTTAAATCAAGGGGCTTCTCCTTGGGGTATATCTCACATAATTATTATGAAGCCCTCATGGAGGACATGCCATCTCGTGAAACCTCAGTAGCCATAGAAAACATCATGGAAACCCATGAGTTAGCCAAGAAACAAAAATATCCAACAATGAAACCGACCCATGAGGCATTCATCTAGAAGTGCATATGCAAGAAACAGATAGTGAGGAGGAAACACACATGGTTCATAACAGTATGAAGTTTGCAACCTTTAATGTAAAAGGGTAGAATGACCCCTCAAGGTTGCACAATTTTAATAAGTGGATGTTTTCTAGTCAGATTGATGTGTATTTAGTTCAAGAGCATAAAAGGAAAGACAAGGCAAGGCAACTTATGCACTATAGAGGTATGGAGTGCTTCTATGGAGGAAAGAAAGGGGGATTCCCCGGAGCTTACTTGCATTAAGACATCTCTTCATCCCATCTGGATTCTGGATCATCCAAATGGTCAATGCTCAGTTTTTCAGATATCCACTCAATGGGGCAAAATGATGTTGATTAATGTCTATGCAGACAATAACCCTAGACTTAGGGGTGATCTTTGGCAATGGATAGTAGGCTTGTAGCTATCTCATTGAATTATGGCTTGGGACTTTAACATGGTATGTGCAGGGCAGGATATCACCTCTACTGGCTCTCTTATTAACAAGCTAGAGAGTAATTCTAGGGAGAGAATGGTGAGTGCAGGTAATTTACAGGATGCTTGGCTAGAAACTACATACCAAAACCAAGGATTTACCTTCCATTCACAATCTCATCTGTCTTCTTGGTCCTGGCTTGAAAGAATTTATTTTTGTTCTACTCACTGGCTGCCTACTGATGATGATTTGGTTGTTGATTATAAAATGCTCCATGACAGACCACATCCCTCGTGTCTTTTCCTTATCTGATGTGCTTAATTTTGAGTTTAATAATGTTGGTCTCCAACATTCACTTATGGTAAATAACTCTTTGTTGAGGCATCCTATGTTCAAGCTATTTATGAGTAGACTTATGCAGCAAATTAAAAGATATGTTGAGACTGACCTTGTTTATGCATGTCTTTTCTTGACTGATTAAATGCAACATTGCATAAAAAATGTGGAAAAGCATGTAGCTAATCAGAAACATTAGAGATTCATAGATGCCTCAGAGTTCATAAAACACATTGTCTCAAGGGATGTATCTACAATTATTGAAGAAGAATTGGGAACCCTAGCTGCTGATGCAAGAAGAATCATTAACGAATTTGACTCAAAAATGGCCATCAGGGAAAGGTTTCTACGTAGTCAGTTCTAAGCATTCGCTTTGGTGAGCGTTGGCAGGTTGAATTTTTTTTTGGGATAGCTCTTAAAGCTTAGTCTACCCAGATTTTTGATTCAGGTTCATTTTGACCTCCATTAAATGGTGTTGCTGAGAGGAAAAAGAAGTCTCTTATGAAGATGGCACAATGTATGGTCAAAAGTCAAGCTTTACCACATTCATGTTGGCTCGAGACTGTCATGTGTGCCACTTATGTACTCAGCAAGTGTCCTACAAAAGCATTGTAGTCTATGACTCCATATGAAGCATGGCATGATAGAAAGCCATCTATTGAGCACATGCATGTTTTTGGCTGTTTGGCGTATGCTTTGGTGCCACAAATATAGCGTAGAAAATTGGATGATAAGGCTATCAAATGTATTTTTGTGGTTATAGTGCTGAAAGCAAAGGTTACAAGTTGTATCATCCACAAACAAAGCATTATGTTCAACCCTTACTGTCATGTACCAGAGACAACAATGTAAGCTCACAAGACATTTATGACACTTTGTTGCCTCTTTTTAGTGGTGGAAGTTCAAATGTAAACTCCAATGAGGCAAATGTATAGCCTATGGGGGTTTCAAAAAGTGTTATACATCATCCTATTACCGATGCAGATGTACATGATGTACTTGATGAGGAAAGGGCTGACAATGAGCAGGATAGAGGTATTGCCAAAATGGCTGGTGCATACATTGCATGATAGTAAATTGGATGCACCTTTGTCTAGTCGCACTTGTTCAGGCTCTCGCCATGCATCTTATGCATCAGATTGTTATGCTTTGGCTGTGTCTAGCTTACATTATGTTGAGGAACCTCTGTCTTTTGATGAAGCACATAATTAAAAAAATTGGATGGCTGCCATGCAATCAGAATATGATGCACTTATAGAAAATGACACATGGACTTTATGTGATTTGCCTCCTGGAAAAAAGGCAATTGGAACAAAGTGGGTTTACAAGTTAAAACACAAGCCGGATGGTGAGATTGATCGCTATAAGGCTCAACTTGTTGCAAAGAGTTATGCACAGCAAAAAGGTATAGATTATGAAGAGACTTTTGTTCCCAATTGTTGTATGACCACTGTGCATTTTGTATGTGCATTTGGCAACTCATTTTGGTTGGGATGTACATCAATCCGACATTGTTACTGCTTTGTTGAATGGTGACATATTTGAGGAAATTTATGTAACGCAGCCTCGCGGTTTTGTCAAGAAAGGACAAGAGAATAAGGTGTGAAAATGTAGCAAAGCTTTGTATGGATTGAAGCAATCTCCTCGTGCTTGGTATGAGAAGGCTGACACTCATTTGGTCAAACAAGGCTTTTGTAACAGTCCAATAGAAAGCACATTGTATGTCAAGCATGAGGGCAATGTACTTCTCATGCTTGTTCTTTATGTGGATGATTTGCTGATCATTGATCCCAATGAGGCACATATTGTTGAATTCAAGGCTGATTTGAATGCTACTTTCAAGATGAAAGATTTGGGGTTGTTGCATCATTACTTGGGCATACAGTTTAAGCAGTGTGATGGTGGTATTGCCTTGTGTCAAAGAAGCTACATAGAGACATTGCTATGTAAGTTTGGACTTGAGGATTGCAAACCTATTGCCACTCCCATGGAAGCTGGTTTGAAGTTAAGTCTACATGATGTTGGTGATCTTGTTGATGTCACTCTTTACCAAATTGTTGTTGGCTGCCTCATTTATGTATGCAACACGAGGTTGGATATTCAGTTTGCAGTCTCACAGGTCAGCAGATTGATGCATATCCCAGGGTCTAAGCATTGGTAGTACTTCAGAAAGATTTTCCACTACTTGAGTGGCACTTTATATCTTGGCTAGTTTTATCCCAAGGGGGGATCATTTACGCCAGACTTACATGATTTTTCGAACTCAAATTGGGCTGGTTGTTTTGACACGCAGGTGTTCACAAGTGGTTTTTATTTCATGCTTGGCAGTTCACGTACATCATGGTTGAGAAAGAAGAAATTTACTGTGGCCACTTCTAGTTGTGAGGCTGAGTATAGGGCAGTCTTGACAACTACGGTTGACTCTGTATGGCTCAGATGCATTATCGCCGATTTGGGTGTTGGACAGGACACTGCCAACACTATCTTGCTTCCACAACTCTGAGGTATATTGAGATTGTATAAAAATGTAAACTATATAATTCCTACATACAGCCCTAGAAAGAGATCTAAAAGTATCCAAGTTATCAAGGTGCTACCCAAACTTTTATGCATCTTATCCAATGGTTGATTTTTTGGCATAATATAGAGAAGGTATGTGGTATTGACAAGCCTTATGTGGAGCTCCTAAGGCCTATTGACACCAAAAAATTATATAGAGCCCGGGGCACCTTCATTAATATGCAAATCCCTAGCTGACGCAGCATCAACTTGCTGCACAGGCACAGAGCCTTCATCTTTCACGAGGAAGGCATTGTCTTTGAGGATGCGGCTCCTGATCTTGGGCTGTCCCCTAGTCAATCATTGCTTCTCATTATAATAAGCTGTTGGTGATGATGATATACTCGGTTGCTCATGACGTTGCAAGAGATCCTCTTGATCTGCTGACCTTTTGCGTATACCTGCAAGTGTCTGCCTAAGGTTGGACATGGTGAAGGGATATTGGAGGCGCACAACAACCTTGACGATGACAATGTGAGTAGGAAGCACCGATGGGCAATATTGCAACAAACTGCTCAAGTTTTATGCCACAAAATGAAAATGGCCGCACGGCCTCCTTTTATAACCCTAAACCCTACCTGCTACCGCTAATTACTTTCCAGGTAAATGCGTTCAAACAGTAGGGGCTACAAAAAGATGTTGGTTGATGTCGTAAGCTAGTAGACAAACAAAATAGTTTAACCAATTTACTAGAGAAAAGGCACAAGTAACAGGGGCTGCAAAAAGATGTTGGGCCCAAATGCGTACACGTTTGCATGGAGCGGCATTTATTTTGGTTCCAAAATTTCAACTACATAGTCAAGGCTCTAACAGAGAGGTCATGGGAGACTTTGAAAACGGTATGCAAACAATTGCTCTCAGGTGACAAGGATAGAGAAGCTTTCCAACAATGTGTTGATTATGCTAATAGAGAAGGTAGGTTTAGAGATCCGTGCCATATTGAAGCATCAAGAAGCACTGAGCTCTAGCGTGCTGGAAAGAATCTGGGGGAGAAAAAGTGAAACTTCAACACATGGCCCCTTGGGGTGACCATCTTTATCATTTGATCATGCTCCTATGGTAGTAGCCCAATAGGCCTCTTTTTTTTTTCTTTTTGGGAGGGGACGGGGGTTGCCTCTTTTTTTCGTTGTTGGGACCCCTCCTTGGCCCTTCCAAATCCACACTTCCATTGTGTGGTTTGCTTACCTAGTCTACCCTTCGTCTTAATATATCTTGTACACAAACTTTTTGTATGAAGTATACTGCAATTTGATTGTTATTTGGCATTGTGCACTCTTAATTTGTGGATGAAGCACGCCAACGATCACCTTGCCAAACTCTTATGTTCTAGGTCCGAGAGCTTCAATCTTGGCATGTCCAAACACAATTGTTGTATGCGAAGTAGAGTTTTTTGCATGGTCGATATCTAGCCATTACATTAATCTGAGCATTAAAAACGTGTTTCGTCGCTCTGAAACCTCAAAACCTGCTTTGCCTCATGGAAAGCGAAGGACCCATGTGGGATGCATGTTTCATGGAGGCATGATAATCTACAGTACGTTTTCCCTTGATGAAAAAGACGTATGCTACGTGGGACAACGATATGGAAATTTTCCACGTAAAATCAATATTCAAGAGAACGTTTCGGTGGGACCACTTAATTAATGGATGTTAATAAAGAAAATTATATAAACAGGATCATCTTAATTAAGAGAAGCCTGAGGAAACGCGAGCCAAATTCTATTACCATAATCTCATCTAAAGCTGGGTGTCCATTAAGTGAAAAAACTGCAATTGGAGAAATTAAATATTGGAATTTCAATCAGGGATAGAAACTACGTCGACAAGGCAAGTAATGCCATTAATTTGATCCAAGGCAAGTAATGCCATTAATTTGATCCAAGTCAAAGTAATGCCATTAATTTAATACAAGTCAAAGTAAGCTTGTTATACATGATTAATTTGTCAGCAGCACGTGAAGGCCTCCTTAAGAACCAAAACCCTAGCTCCATTATGCAATACAATTTATAGCTATTTTATTTCCTTCCAGTACTTTAGCTGCAGCAATTAACGAGCTTGATTCTAATTGGACCTTCCGGCGTCAATGCGACCCGTTCAATGATCCGGCGAACATCTTTATGCTGGCCTTGCTCAGACGTTGCTGATGAGCCGATCTTCATGTGTCGCTTGATCTGCTTGGATCCAATTGCTGTACTTGCTAGCTTGTTGACGTTGGCCATGGCGTGATGCTGTTGATGATCATCAGAGCCAGCACGACATCGTTGCTTGTATAGCTTTTGCAGCTTGGAATTCGCAATATTATTGACCTCGCTTATAAAGCTCAAGAAGATGGATGCCACCTCCATGTCCTTCAGGATACCATAATCCTTACTTAATATAGAGCTCGGGGCGCCTTCATTAATATGCAGATCCCTAGCTGACGCATCATCGACGTCTTGTTGCACAGGCACAGAGCCTTCATCTTTCGCGAGGAAGGCATTGTCTTTGAGGATGCGGCTCCTGAGCTTGGGCTGTTCCCTAGTCAGCCGTTGCTTCTCATTATAATAAGGCGCTGCTGGTGATGATGATATACTCGGCTGCTGATCATGACGTTGCAAGAGATCCTCTTGATCTGCAGACCTTTTGCGTATACCTCCAAGCGTCTTCCTAAGGTTGGCCATGGTGGAGGGATATTGGAGACGACAATCTGAGTAGGAAGCACCGACCTGCAACTGGTCGAGTTTTATGCCACAAAATGGAAATGGCCGCACAGCCTCCTTTTATAACCCTAAACCCTCCTTTTAGCACGGCTATTGCTAATTGCTTTTCGCGTAAACTTTGCTTTTTATGATACTGGAAAATGCCTTCTAGAAACATTAACGCGGCGCAAACTCCTCCGCTAGCCATTCTTATGCTTTTTTTAAAAGTAAAGCGTGTCGTTAAAGTTAGAGCCAAATTAGACAATGCCACACTAAAACTCTATGGTTAGCAGTGTTTGGAAAAAATCATTTTTCCAAACATACAAAATTCCTTTCTTTCATTTTGTCAAGAGGAAATTTTAGAAAGTTAGGTTGTTTTTTCCGGTTTTTACACTATTTTTCTCTATTTTGGGGCGGTATTTCTCCTTTCCCCCCTGCCCTCGACCGGCATTTTTGAAATTGAAAACGGCACCATATTAAGCTGAGACACATTTTTTCCGAACGCTGATAGTTAGGCATGGCAGCATTCTTGGCCATTTAGTGTCCAACTATGGTATCATCACTTATTGAGATAAAATGTTGGTTATCATAAATCTTCTCAAGTTGGCAAGCCCATGAGTTGTACAAGTTTTCATTCGCCATCATAAGTACTCCCGAGGACTTTTCTACATGTGTCCTAAGATAGATCGGCCCTTATATCAATTACTAGTTGCAACGTGGCTTTTGAGAAGCTCAAATCTGCATTGGTGACACTCCTATTCTGAAAGCACCTCAATGGAGTGGGGTAACATCTTTCATACACATATTGATGTCAGTGACTATGCCACTGGCTACATCTTGGCCCAGCTTGTTGACGGAAATCTAGTTTCTTTCTATTGCATATGCTAGCCAAAAATTGAACCTCGCAAAAGGTGGTCTTCAAGATGTTCTCTAGGTTGGTTCCTAGATGGCTCATCAATCTACAAGGTGTATGATCCTGCATTAAAGGGGAAACTGCTTTGTAGATCCTCACAGGATTGCACGGATGATGATCAGGGCATATGTGAATCAATAGGACTAAAGTGTTTGATTTATGGATCATGTCGATCTTTTCACATCTACAATCCGAACCGGGACGGTAAACATAAGAGCAACTGAAGTTTTGTCAAGGACCGCTTCTACACCATTTTGACTACCTTGGTATATGTGCCATTGTATGTTTTCTCAAGTCTTCAGTGTTTACAGAGGGTGTATAAGGTATTTGAAGCTAGTCAAAAGTGACAAGCCATCAATCAAGGCTACAAGCACCAAGATATTGTGATGGGAAGTTGGCAGTTAGCAATCTAGCAATGAGGTTGCAAGCAAGTGAATTTATCCCATTTTGGGAACTTCTGTTAAATGCCTTTTGGTTTTCAACTTGCAATTGCAATGGGGTTCTAAAAATGGAAAGTCGACAAAGTAGAGTTTCACTACGGCTTTACAAGAGGTCCATCTGACTCTAAAGCTGAAAGTTATTGTGGTTCAAAGTACTACAAAAAAAAGGTTTTCTTTTGAAAATTTTACGGATTCCAATAACCCATGGGGGGGATCTCTCATGGAAGTGGCACATGGTGGAAAAAATCCCACGTACGAGTGTTGGGGATGAGGTGTTAGGGTACTTATACGGGTAGATGGTCTTCATTGAGAAAGGGAAGAGAGAGGAGTTATGGCTCGTTCCCCCTTTCCATTTCATGGGCATTGTGTTGGGTGTTGCATGCATGCACATGAGCCGCATTGATCAGTGATGGTGGCATTTCCAAGTGGCTCCGCTCGATGTAAACGGTAGCTTGGTAGGGGTCAATTCACACAGGGTGGGCATTGGGATCTCCAATATGTACCACCAAGTATGAAATCTTCTTCCGAAAGCCCCTAAGGCCACACGCCTTCGAGATGTAAGCATAGGTTGGGGAAAGGCCTTCTCTTGGTCTATGCCCAAAACCCTAGTGTTGCAACATCCTTGCAAGTTACAAACATATGTAACTACATTCGGAAACATCCTCTGTATACAAACACCCGGCAGCTTCCTTGCAAAGAGGAGATGTTGTTTAAATGTATCATCTTCATAGATTTTGTGGAGTTGCTTGCCTTCTTATGGCCCTATATGGGAGATTTAGCAGCCTCCTTAGGCAAAGTACTCTTTGCCCCAACCATTGATTGCCCAACTAGGAACAAAGTGTGTATTATGTGGCAAACTGACAAGCAAACGGCTGAAACTAGTAGAAAGCTTCAATTTTTCTAGTTCGAAATAGCTAAAGTATACTTCTTAATCTAAGATTTTTTTTGGCTACATTACTCAAGGCTTTAAATAGTTACTTTGACATGGTAACTACAAACTCTATATTTTTTCTAGATAGCAATCCTAATCATCCTAGTCACTCGTCTAAAATAAAATCCATGAATTGAAAGATTTGAAGGAATCCTTCAATCACATACTATACCTCTCCCTTGTCCTCTACCATGTGCCACCCCCCCCCCCCCCCCAACCCACCAAAAAGCCTTGTTTGGCTGCTATACATCGACCAAAGCACCACCAAGCACACCACCTTTGATTTGGTAGCACGTCATGGCCCGCTCTTCCTTGCGGTCATTTACTCCCTCATGGGCCCCTGTGGTGGTGTCCTTGTCTTCATCTAACTTGTCTGATTGCACTTCATTTGACATGCCTTAAAATGTGCGTGTAGCAACCTCGTGCATATCCACATCATAGAACTTACCACCATCTGCCATTTCCTTATCAAACATATGTCCAACCTTGGAGTGCTTGTCTGCAACATGGTTGTCCGTATACTCCTCTTTGACCTCGTATTCTACATAGTTCACCAACAAACAAACATTTTACGATAAGAAAAACCAAAATTTTGTTCAAAACAAGAACGAAGACGGTTGCTTACTTTTCTGAACACGTCCCTTGTTGTGAGCCCAGGTCTTGGCCACTTCGGAGATGCGCTCCTTGCATCCACCTTTCGCACAAATGTCTTTTTTCATTAGAGTGGCAACGAAATAGAGAGGGTGGTATTGGTGCCTACAGCCAGCTACAGCCAGCATGAAAGAACCAACCACATGGATGGAGTCCAAGCACTCCCCACAAGCAACAGAAGATCCTAAAGCATAGATTGTCTTGTCTTCATCCTTGATCTGGGGCCTTGGAAATAATATGAATGTTCTTCCTTAGTTGAATTTTGCAATTATCATTCTGACAAATTCACTCTGGATCTGAGCCTCTTCACACTCAGTTTCGAGGACACCACATTTCCTCTGCATGTCACATATGGAAATGTCATGACAGTGAATATTACCAAAGTAGTGTCCTAGAGAAAAGTAAACAACAGCAAATGTAAATGTCATGACAATTACTAGTACTAAATAGCAGACAATACCAAATGTAAACTGTACCAATGTTCAGAGTACCTAAAGGACCAACTTGTACCAAAGGACAATAATCTAATAAGCACTAAGTAGTACCAAATAGAAAACAGTAACCAATATGGTAAGTAGCAAAACTAGCAGACAATACCTTAAAGTACTTGTTAAGTATATCATGCTCCTACCAAAGCACAACAATCTAGTACACAATAAATAGTACCAAATGTTAAATACCAAATAGTAAATAGTACCAAATAATCAGTATGAAAAGTTCCAAACAATAAAACTACCAGATGTGAAGTACCCAAAGCACAAAAGTAAAAATATAAAGTAACAAAAAGTACAAAATGAGGTCTCCAAAGTTCCCAAACTTGTGGGCATTCAAAGTCAAAGTTTTGGTAGGATTCTCACCTTGACATTGAGCAACTGAGGATGATATTGGTATTGTCTTTAGTCAGAATTTGTGCCAAGTAACATTATGACATAGCGAGGCCACTAGCTTTTTTGAGTTGCTGTTTGTTTTTATGTTGATACTATTCTTCTCACAACATAAAAAACTAAACCAGGATTTTCTTATCAGTTACCGCTGATTA
This sequence comes from Adiantum capillus-veneris, assembly GCF_014529385.1. Taxonomy (NCBI): domain Eukaryota; kingdom Viridiplantae; phylum Streptophyta; class Polypodiopsida; order Polypodiales; family Pteridaceae; genus Adiantum; species Adiantum capillus-veneris. Next base: position 40,300 of record NC_140944.1, on the reverse strand, counting down.
GCAAACCAGGGTTTCGACAATTGCTGTTGTGTCTGTATGCTACTCTGCAACAAAGTTGTATTACATATTATTATCTGATAGCTCTTCCACTTACCTTATTTCCAAGTTTTCTGTTAGTAGAAGCTCATGTTGCAAACACAGGCTTTCATGAAACTGTTGGTGTTTCAAGCTCTTGTATGGGGCAAGGTTTTACATAATAATGGAATTTGGACGTTGGCGCAAAGGAATATTGGAGCTATTGGGATGGAGGTGAAGCTCTTTTTGCATATAGACATGAGCTACCCCTTGGGATTCATCACAACATGAAGAAAAGGCCGAAGTTAGCCCCTGAAACAGTCACAATTTTAGACAGTGAACTCCTTTGAAAATAATGTGGCATATACCGTTTGAAATACGTTTTGGTGTTTTTAAACAAGAGGAGGAAGAAAGGTGCCCAAGGCTTTTTGTGCCTTTTTTGGCATTCCCCAGAGAGAGAGAGAGAGAGAGAGAGAGAGAGAGAGAGAGAGAGAGAGAGAGAGAGAGAGTTTTGAGTTTTTTGAGCCTGTTGTAAAAAGGGCACACATGTTAAACAAGAGGAAGAAAGACATACCAAGTTCTTTTGTGCCTTTATTGGCACTCCCTCTCGCGAGAACGGGAGTATGCATCAAATGGGAGTGTTGATATGGAGGCTTTTTGGGCGAGTGTAGAAAGGGCATGATTTTCTCGAGTCGAGCCATGTGGGTGGAAAGAATAGCTGGTCTCTCTCTCTCTGTCTCTCATTGGAAGGGAGTGCCATGGTTTGCAGAGGCGGAGAGCCAGCTTGTTTACTAAATGGGTCCCTTCATTAAAGGGCCATAGTGACTTCCTTTACATTTTATTTCAAAATGTCTACGGGAGGCTTCACCTTCTGCTGGGCTGCAATAATTGCTAAATATCTTGGGTAGATGCAAGTTCCAAAGTTGGCAATGATGAAGAAACCAAAAACAAGGTTGGAATTTTTGATGTTTTGATTCGTGCTACGAGGTATGAAGCAACCGGAAGTTCTCATTGTATCCAACGCCAACCATTGGGAATTTTGGCAAGGTGGAAGCCTTAGTCCTTTGTTTTTAAATCCTTGTGTGCACAACAAGCCTCTAGGAACCTTCTCATGATGGCACCAGGAATTGCAATTGCAATTGCTCTTATGCTTTTGAGGACTTAGATGCTTCAAGCTTGATTGTAGAGATTGCCCCCCATCGGGAAAGATTAGAGAATATTCATTAGTGTATGATGGCAGAATGGGAGAGTCCATATGAGTGGCAAGGTTGAAGAAAGAATAAAAGTCCCACAAGTGACGAATATGAAAGGTAAAATTACCAATGCCCGTGTAATTCATGAAAAATTACAAAGTATAGAGTTATATAGTGCATACAACATTGTAGTGTAAAGAACTATATACTACCATCTACCACTATATAGCACATAAAACTATATTCCACCATATAAGTATATAGTATCTCATAGTTTACTAGATAACACTACATAGCACATAGAGTTAAATAGCTACATAATATTACAAATAAGTAGGACACTTTATTACTATTTATTACTATGGGAAGTACTTAATGTGTAGCTATATAGTGTATTGTGTAGATGGCTGAAAGCATGGTTTGGTGGTACAATATGCACTGTCAAGGACACTACTTTTTCTTGGGTAGAAAATTAGCATTTTTTGGGGAAGTCTTTTTTATCCACTTTATTGGGAAATTCGTTTTTATCTTTTTTTTTGGGGAATTCTTTTATGTAAAAAAAACATTTGGTTTGTATCAGCATATATAGATCTATGTAATGATTATAGACGAGTCTCTCTCTCTCTGTCTCTCTCTCTCTCTTCCTATCTTTCTTCCTCGTCCACAACATAGCCGATTATGTAGTTGTAGCTCTTTAACTCGCTACACTACCCACACTCTTGCCAGCATGGAATGCACAGATTGACCAGAGAATACAAATGGTTATCCTAGCATGAGAATATGGCTACGTAAACATGGATAATCCTCAAGGCATGGAATTCACAACTACTTCTCCTGGCATGGTGAATGAGAAAGGTTGTCCAAATAGGGATTGGACTACTGTGCAAGGCTGCCTAAACAGGGATTGGACTATGGAGCTGAATGCAAGTGTTCACAGCATGGACACCGCTTCTATGCATGAGTATTGGGCTGCTAAGAAATGAGAATAGAGAAGGAAAGAAAAAGAAAGCAGCAGGTTGCAAGATCCATCTTTAATGGATGAAGCCAAATCAAGAAAGTAGATTTGTTCAGCTAAGGCAAAGTTTTGGCGCACACAGACACTAGGGCTTACAAGAAGTATCCAGACAGAGTTATTCCATCAACACTTGCTCCATCCTACTTTTAAGGATCTGCAAACATCAATAGCTAATTTTGAAAGCACTTTCTATCTAGCATCCGTAACACCCTCAGCCAGCTCAAGGTGCCCCGCTCAACAGATGAGCTCTTCTTTGATGATGGTAATGAATAATATCGATGGCACAACACAAATGAACCATACAAGGATAGCAGGTATTTTGAGTGTTCATCGGAGAAACATTGCTGCAGCCAATTATCGTCTTGAGATTAAAGATGATGAGGAAGTTTTGCCATTGAGTGCATGTCAAAGATAATTGCCTCAAGGTAACATTGTCACAGGTGAAGTAAGAGATCTAGTTTATGTCGTTTGGAGCTCAGAGACTCTAGTTTCACCCAACAAAAAGGATATATGTCGGAAGAGGATTGGAAGAAAAAGTGTTATCAAACATCCAATGCATCTTCTCGATGAGTCTCAGGTAAATTTAAACCGTTGCTAATGTCTTTTGTGCCTCTCTATTTTCTCAGGTGTAATGTACTCTACTTATAGTACTTGAAGGTATTCCATTTGTTTTACCTCATACAATACCTCTAGTAACTTGCTGAAGGTATATCATTTGGTACATGTAGCAACCTAAGGTATAATAGTAGCTTTATTAATATGAAGGTACTCCATTGTTATACCTTAAAATGCCGTATGCTTCCACATTAGGTACTCAATAGCACTTTTCATGTGATTGGAGTACCCTATAATAATGTTCATAGGTCCTTCATCTACCCTATACTACCATATAAGGTACACCATAGTACATTCAATCTGATTTGAGTACTCTATAGAACCTTGTGATGTAGGCCAAAGTACATTTATCTACCATATAGTGGCATGTTATATGGAGCACCCTAAAATGTACTAAAGAGTACCATATAATTCCATGTTATGTACTACATAATATCCCCATCCACCCTATAGCATTACTCAAGGTACTCTATAGTACATTTCCTAGTACAAAACAAAAATATATTTCATTGATAAAGTCTTACAGTACCAAAATTGGTACTATATACCACCAAATTGGTAATTTATGGCATCCACCTGGTACCACCATTTAAGGTACTCTTTAAGAAATTTCCAAACTAGTTTCAAACTTGGTATTGAACAATACCAAATTGGTACTCTACTGCACCAAATGGTAAAGTACTAAATAGCTAATGTCTTACTATACCAAATCTGGTACTGCAAAAATCCAATTGCTAATGTACTCTACCAAATATACAAAAATTGGTACTATACAGTACCAAAAATTGGTACTATACAGGTACTATTCTGTACCAAATGGTACTGTACAAAATGGCTAATATTTTACAACCCCACATTTGCTTATGTACAAAACCAAATGGTACTGTACAAAATGGCTAATATTTTACTCTCATAATTTGTTTTGTTTTAATGTCACAGATTGAGTTGTACCAAAGATTCAAGAGGGCCAATCCAGAAGTGGAAATTTCTCTTAGATGTTTTGAGGCTTTAAAGCCTTACTTTGTCCAAAAAATGAAGAAGCGATATACGTGTTGCTGTGTATATCATGTCCAAATGATATATTTTAAAGAGGCATTTAATCAGATGCGACAAAACAAGTTTGAGCATTATGGAAAGGATCATGCCTGCACATGTTCCGTTTGCTGTAGTGATGATTCAGGTAAGTGTACTGCAAACCAATTAGTGTCTCATAGAATCAGTGATATGTGGGAATCACTTTTATGTCCAAAGGCTCATGATGCAGAATACTATGCAAAAAAATGCTCGTTTGGATTTGCTCTAGATTTGGAATAAACAGGTTGACATTGTGTCCTGATGAAATTTCAGTGGATAGTGGGGAGGTCACTGTGAAGATCTTCACAAATGTTTCAACTGGGCAAGTTGATGCAGGTGGGTCTGAGAAGAAAAGAAAGGACTTGGTAGTGCAACAAATAAGATGCTCTACTTTTATTGACCCATTCTCATCTCATCTTAAGAGCTTCATCAAGCATAACTACATTTTTTTGGTGGCAGGCACAACAATTTAAAGAGTGCTTACTCAAGTTTCCATCAGATGTTGTTGTTTCGATCATCGAATTTGCCAAGAATTATCGATTTAAAATAGAAAATGAGATAAAGTCCATGCACTAGTGGTCTAATCAGGTTACAATACTTATTCACATTACTTATGTGAGAAACTCAGGAGGTGGTTTGAAAAAACACTCCATTTTTACATATCTGATGATATAATACATGACACTTTGTTTGTACAACATTGTTTTCTTCTTCATGACAAGTGGTTGAAACAGAAAGGCCATTCTTTACGACGTCATTGGGTGTTGTCAGATGGTGCAGTGTCTCAGTTTAAAGCATGAAGACCTTTCTACTTTGTGGCTAGGCATTATTGGTTGACAGGTCTGCAGATGATGCATAACTTTTCAGCATCAGGACATGGAAAAGGTGAGCACGATGGAGCAGAGGTAATCATAAAGAGAACCCTCACTCATGAGGAGTTGAAACCAGATGGCTGGCCTATGAAGTCTGCAGCCGATGTAGTCAACTATCTAAATGAAACATTTCAGCATAAATCAAGTACACAAAGAGTTTTTTGGCTAGTTTCAAGGATGATGTGCGACGCAATGTCCAATGGGATTGTCAGTGTATTACAGGTTCATGATCATTTCATTGCATTGATGGATATTCACAGGATAGTCCATGCGCTCTACGATATCGTACACTCTCATGTTTTTGTGATTCATGTATCTGTGGGCAATGGAGAAGATGTTTTTGGCCTATTCGGGGTCCGTTTGAGGTCATCTAAAAGGCCAAGGGTGCCCAACTAATAAAGCTAAGTGTGGGAACTGAAAAAACAAGAGAGAAGAACAGACAACATGTAGAAGAATGGAAATATTTGATAGTCCAACCATTATTGGAATCAGACGATCCTTGCAGCGATGAAGACGATGATGCCAAATAAAATAATAGTTCTGATTGGTGACAACTTTGCAGCCAAGGTAGCAGAGAAAGGACATGATTTCTATTTGATTAAATGCACCAAAAAGAGGAACGAGACAGTGAAGGCACAAAAGGATGCATGGCACAACAAAATTGTTAGAGGGGGGAAAGTTGTTGAAGGCTTGTACTATGGCCAGTTGAAGGCATTTTTGATACATACAGCCTTCTAAATCATACACCTCTAGTTATGATCTACTCACACCTTGTAAGAGCAATACGGTTTCCCATGGAGCCTATCCCTGGATGGAAAAATAGATTCAGGTTATCTACTGAAATTTATGAAAACATATACAATAACATGCCGTATGATGATGAGAGTGATCAAGATGCACTAATCATGTAACAAACAATACCAAACACAGAGGTAGAAAGTACAAATAGATCACTTTTAGGATCTCTGATAATACTTGGGTTAATTACCATATACGCACACATTGCACACTCACAAGTGGTATCAAAGCTTTGATTTCTTGACCTTCTCTTGACGTACGTGCAAAAGCTTTGAGAGAAGCTAAGGTTCAATACCTTAGCACAAAGCAATAGAATCAAAAGGAGGAGGAGGAAATCCACAATCACAGATCTATAGGAAATTGACACCTCAGTAAAGGTGTTGGGAGCATTAAACAAAAGGCATTGTAGAGATTTTCTTTAATGAGAAGTGTTGAACCTCATAAAAAAGAGCAGCACTAGAGACTCTTTCTTTGCAGTAGCGCTATGAGGCAACAAAAAAACACCATAGTGTTGATGAAAAAAATTGGAGAGTGGGAGCATTGGAGTTTGTGAAAACTGAAGGTAGGAAAATGTTGAAAATTTCAGCGATGAGTACAAAATGCTAGTGAGTTTTTCTCTCTATAGTGCAACAGAGAGCATGTATGCAACACCACACACACACACACACACACACACTGTGGTACTTACCTTTGTGATTATGTAGCACAAATAACAATTGTGTTAAACTAGCTTCCTAATTTACCTTATAGGTATCCACCATGGGATATCTCCCTTATAAGTATAATAGGTTTTTAAAAAAAACCCTTAGCTTGCAAATTAAGTGGTTTATTGCCCTCTCTAAAACCTACCGTGAAGGCGCTATGGTGGTATTTGCCATAACAAAACTGCATGACAATCGGCCATGCTTGATCAGACCTGCAAGAGGGGCTCGCTCCACTCAATACTACCTAAATGCTACACATATTCAAGGATGGCGGCCTTCCTCCTTCTTTTATTTAAGAGGTGAGGGCGCAATTTGCCCCTCACTTAGCCTTCTGTGAGTTTTTCTTGCGTAAAGTGTGAGAACTGTTTATATTTTTTTCTACTGCATCTACAATGGAGCTTGCAACAGCTACAACATAGGTTGGTTACCATGTTTGGCCTCACTGGTTTTGTTACAATCATTTCTTTGAGATTATTATTATGGTATTGCTCTGTGTATGGGTGGATTGACTTGGCTTGACAGAGCATGCTATGAGTTGGTTAATCGGTAAAAACCATGGTGTGGGATGGCATTGCTTTGGTAACACCACTAAGGAGTATTGTTAATTGCTATAGCCCCGATTTTTAATGGCTATGCATAGCATCATATGGTTAATGATTGATTCTTTGGGCTTAACTTACTGACATTCTGGCTGCGCTGAGAAAACTGTTTATTTGCTTGTGATAATGGGGTACTACCACATGGCTGGACCATGCAATATATATTTTTCTGCAGACTGTACGGTATAATTTTAAAAAAAGGAAGGGTCTAACCCGGTGATTACTGGTTTCAGTCACATGACAATGCTTGGAAACAGCTTAATATATGGGGGCATAACCTGCTGTGTTTTTTGATAAAAACCACTTTATGGCTGCTTTACTCTAAATGGCACTAGCTAAAGGTTTTTTTTTGCTAAACCCCTCAGCTGGGTTTCGGTTCTTTACAGATAAACGCATATTAGCCTAAGGTAAGGATGCACTTAACAGAATTGTTCTGGAAAGGTTGTACTTAAATGATTGGATGGTAATTGATACCGCTTTACACTTTAAGCTATTCGGTTAACTTTGTGATAAATGGCTCACTGGTTTGGTAAAAAGCTTTGCCCATTGTGAAGGTAAGTATCTCGCATTACAGCTTTGGGTACAACCCAGAGGGGTTTTTTCTTGCATATGGATGTGTCGCTATCATTACAGTAAGATGCTTTCGGATGGGGGTATTCCCTGGATGACTATTGGCTTCTATGATTGGTACTGTCGCTGTAATTGGTTGACATGAAAAAAACTGGTATGAAACACCTATGGTTGGGTGTACTTTGGAATCCTATTTTGCCGTACATTGCCTGCTAAAACACGCTGTTTTGGGCGACCCTATGGGATTTTTCCCAGTTACACTGCATATTAGCACCTGTTTTTGATAAGACGGGATAATGCAAAACTCTATTTACATTCACCATTTGATGGGAGTTTGTGACTTATAGTAAATAGGAAGGATCGGATTACGTTGTAAACTATATCAGTTCCGAATTTATTCTACAATGGGTCTATACTCGTTTATAGCAAGTTTTAAACTTCTTCACAGATGGAGCTCCATTAATTTACTCAAAGTTGTTTTGTGATGGGTAACTTACCATTTGAAGTAGTAGGGGGTATGGCACTCTACGCTAAGACTAAAATACTAAATTTTTATTTTTTGAACCTTATATATAAAAGAACATAAGTACTTTGGACTAAGCTCAAATGTTTTTAAAAAATGTTAAAAGATGGACATGGATAACAACTGGTATAGTCCATTCATACCTGTAAAACACATCCAAGGATAATATAAATGTTGTCTTGTTTGGATGGATGCTGGTAAGGACTCTATCTTATCTTGGAAGGTTTTTTTTGGCTTTTAGCAATTGTCCAATACAGGATTATACATACACCTATTGCAAGGGAAGTACTTCTATCTATATACTGGAATGAGGCTTCATTCATACAAACATTGTACAAAGATAATTCTAACCCTGAGTTGTTTTTGTACTTATCATTTCTCTTTCTCTGAAGCCAGCTGTCTTTTGAATGTAAAAGTTCAAATTATGTCTTATTATTTATGATAAAATAGCTACACACACACACACACACACTGTGGTACTTTTAATGCTTTAGTTTTTCCCTCCTCCTAAATAAAACCTCCCTCCCCCCCCCCCCCTCTGAAGCACTCATGGGATACTGACTCATTACATGCCACTTATGGCCTATGGGACTATGCCCTTGCATAATAATTCTCTCCTAGAATTGGGCGTGAGTAAAAATGCCGGGCTCTCATTGCAAATAGTAGGCGGCGTGCGCATCCTGGGGATGGATCTCCCCTTGCAAGGCTTTCTGTGCATCACTTGAAGACGCTACATAGCAGGGAGGCTTGCCTCTCTCATCGATCACGCTCAGGAAAATGCAGCTCAACCTCTATAAAAAAGGTGAGGGTGCACTTTGCCCCTCACTTAGCTTGTTCGTATTTTTGTTGTTCTGACTAAAGGCAATATACCGTTTGCTTCACTGTCCGAGCTATGGAGCTCACTGCGCAAAATACTCAGGTTTTTCTCTAGGCCTCTTTTTGAGAAAAAAAATCTTTGAGCTTTGGTTATCTGTTGCTTCAAATATTAAAACATTACGTTGGTACTACTTGTAGTAGTTCTCATAGCATAGCGTTGAACTGTATAACATTCATTAGGGGTTTAATTTAAGAATTTGTTTGGGCAAGTACTCTGCGTAGACTGGTTTTTTTCAAAAAACTGTTGTAGCCCTTAAATATGGTAGCAAGGCATCGTCTGACTGATTGAAAGCACACCTAATGGAACCTATTGCAAAAATTGGGGAGATTTGATGTCGACTGGTCTTAGAAAAAAAACTGTGCATCATTGGTTTTCTTGGCTTGGCTTAAGCCGTTGCAGGTCTTGCCGTTTACCGACCTAACTAAGGTATGTTTAGAAAAAAGAAAGGGCTCTGTTTTAGCCGATACATGCTTTTTTTGGGCTCTGTTTTAGCCAACACTGGTTTTTTTGGGGCTCTGTTTTAGCCGACACTGGTCTTCTTCTTTTTGCGGGCCTAACAGTAACCGGACATTACAATTTTTTGTATGATGAATCACTTGGGTTTTCTTAAAAAAAGGGGGGGTAAATATATAGCTAATGCATTTTAGCTCTGGCCTATAGCTAAGGCTAGTAACCGCATGGAATGTGAATGAAACCTTGGACTTTCTGAAAGCTTGTGTTTGTTTTGGTGATGAAACTCTGTCTGACATCGACAAGGATACGTTTGGCTTTTCTATTGTATGCAATATGGAAACTCTTGGACTTCTTCATAATACTTTCCCTCATGATTTCATATGGGGAGAAGGAGTTAAGGTTATTTTAACCCATCTAGCACCCATGACGGTGGAAGCTTGAAAGTATCTTGGAGAAAAACAGGACTGAACAATGCTGAACTGTATTGAATACTAAGAACTTAAAAACTTGAAGTTTTGAAGGTAAGTATATGGAGATTACTCTCAGCTTTGGCGTAAAAAACTGACCTTTGGCTCATGACATAAAGTTCCACTTGATACTCTATTTCTGATTTTGGTAAGTATATGGATGCTATTGTTAGTGTAAGCATAGCTATCAAGCTATGGAGAAAAATTGGGAAGTTTGAAGGTAAATATATGGCTGGTACCCTCAAAACATGGCATAAATACCGAGATATGGCATAAATCTTTTTTTGATACTCTATTGATTAGTAAGTATATGTTTGCTACCATGGACTCAAGCATAGCTACCAAGCTATGGCTTAAACTTTTTGGACTTCACCACACAGATTAGAAGGTAGATTGTACCATTGATTTTTGAAAGAATATGTAAAGACTGCTAAAAAAATCTAATAACCTAAGCTTGGCTAAAGTAATTAAAATCTATAAGATGGACATGGATAACAACTGACATGGCCATTGATACCTGTAAAACACATCCAAGGCTAATTGAATTTTTGTCTTGGTTGGATGGATGCAGGTAAGGACTCTATCTTATCTTGGAGGGTTTTCTTTTCTTTGGCAAGCAACATTATTGTGATGAAATACCCACTGAGGAACGGGGATGTTTTTTTACTACCAACCTTACTGAAAGAGGACCTCTTCCCTACAATCATTGTACCTAAATAATTCTGATACTGAGTTATTTTTGTACATATCAGTTCATTATTCCTTGGCCAGCTGTCTTTTGAATGTAAAAATTCAATTATGTCTTATTACTTAAGATTTAAACAGCTACACACACACACACACACACACACACACAGGTAGATAGACGGCGTCTATCTGGTCACTTCCTTGACATAGCGAGAACGAGAGAGAGTGGGTCTAGTCTCTCCTCTAGTGTTTTGATTTCTTCTCTTGCATAGATACACACAGAGGTAGATGGAACGAGTCTATCTGGCCACTTCCTCAACATAGCGAGAGCGAGAGAGAGTGGGTCTAGGCTCTTTTCCAGTGTTTTGATTTCTTCTCATGCACAGATACGCCATGACACACATGGATCCAATGATCTTCTGGAAGTACGTTTTTTTTGACAAGCGACATCGACTCTCGGATGTCTACGGCCACCATGATAGGTACAACTTGACCTTCACAGGGATTTTGTGAGCTAGATTGTACTTTTCCCCGGCACTAATGTCGGAGGAAATGTATGTCATATGCGGACAAGTGGTTTCTTATCCATGTGTCTGATTACAAGTTGTGCATTTTGTAACCGACAAACATTCCGGTCGATGCTTTATGCTTTAGATTGTGTGGTTTTTCACAGAGGTTTCCAACACACATTCGTTATGTGTGGAATTTATGTTATGTATGCATATGCTAATACAAATCGAGCTCTTGATAGCTCGTAGGTGATGGATTCACGGGTATACAGATAGCAGAGATGTGGAGTTTCCAAAGAGCTACTCATATGGGAATGAGCTTATGCCATACTTATGTTGTATGTATGCCACATGTGGATTTTTGATTGAGATGGTTTTGTCTTGGACAAGTTTATGCACTTTTTGTGAGAACTCACAACAATGTCTTGCTTCTATTCATTGAGTTTCGAGAGCATTTGATCACTTTTGATCGTTGTATGACATTTGTGGATGAGAGTCTGAGTCTCTCGTTTAAGCAGAGTGCCTAGTTGGCTTAATTTATACTTCTATGATTTTTTGGCATGCCACTTTGAATGACTAAGTTGTATTTGAGATTTTACTGAAAATATAAGAGAAACTCTATTCCCAAATTCTTGCCATATGTTGCATGTATTTGCAATTTGATTCTAGGATGGTGTAGTGGCTGATTTAATCCCATTTTAACACTGATCAAGTATTTACTCTCACTTTTATAGATTTTGTTAGCTTGGATGTGGATTTAGTGCTCTTGTATCCTCTGTCGTAGGAGTGAGATTTATGTATGCTCATAGTGGCTATAGGTAGATCTATGGTATACATTGTTTTTGATTGACGAACATTCTAATGGTGAGTCTAATGCTTACATTTTACAAATAGTCATTGGTTATAGGTTCTACATGCTTACAAGTATAGATTTATGCAATTGTCAGATTAACATCACTACTTGTGGGACGTGATTTGAGCACAATGTTTGCTCACCACTTGTATATAAAGTTATGCGTTTTATGCTTAGCTGAGATCTATTTATCCGAGTGTTGAGTTGATACTCTTTGTGCTTGCATTATCCCTTGGCGCTTGTTTATGCATGGATTCTAACTACTTCCAACAAGCTTCAAATTCCTCAAGGAAAATAGAAAAATCCTTACTTACTTCTTGGTGTACCAATTTCAACTTAGCACCAGCCTCTGTCGGGGCAATCACCTTTCCAAACTGCTCCAAAAACTGCCTCCACAATTCGTGTCATGAACTTTGATCATCACCCTTCAAATCATTGTACCAAACCTTTGCTTGTCTGCGCATCAGCAACGACACCATTTGCAGCTTTTTCGCATCCGTCTCAACATATGCATCAATATCATCCACAATTCAAAATTTGCCAACCAATCTTCAAGGTCTTCAACACCTCCAATTATGGGCCCAAAGCTTGACTACATCATCTCTCCTACCTTTAAACACAACCTCCAAATATTTTGACCATCTGCTAACCGTTTGTCGGCTTCCAAACACCACTTTAAACTTCAAATCGGAGCATCAATGCTCCTCCGTGGGGAACTTGAAGATGGATAGGGGGAAGGGAAACACACCCAAAACCCAAGTAATCTGCCTCTCTATAGCCCAAGAAAATCACTACACACCCCAATCCACTAGAGTCCACCTTCAAAACTCACACAACTCACCGACGAACCACCATTTGCACACACTCAATATGACACCACCAACAAAGCCCAATCACCTTGTATAGATTGATTCAATCCCTTCACCGCACACACAACCTCTCTCAACCTCTCTGTGCACAACAGACCATCAGGGGGGACACAACTACCTACACACGCCCGAAACCAGATGCACACAATAAAGAAGAGAAGGGATAAGGGGAATCGACACCAGATGCACAATAATGATGGATTTCTTTCAACAAAGACGACTATATACAGCTGTAGCTCCTAACCGGCATAAGCATCGGCAAGTAGAACACAAAAATCTGGTTGCCCTTCAGCTCCACACCAACTCCATAGCCACACTTCGGCTCAAGAATCCCTTGGTCCTCACGTCTTGAGCCCCCACATGGAAGAACGGGCCCCTCTTGAGCGTGGGCACTCCCCTTTTTTGGTTCCTCGTCTATTTTTGGTATCCCTTGCATGTGAGGATGCCCTTCTATTCTTGGCTTTACTTCCTTTGGGAACCCAAGGCATGACTTGGCCCTTACGGGCACGTGATGGGCCTCTACCACATCATCATGCCATTGCAGAGTCAACGGCCATCGATAACGGGCCTATCCGCCACTTGCTTCAACAAAACCACCAGGTACCGCCCCACGTCAATATCATGTCCATCAGGCACAACCACAACAATGCTGTGTGCGCTCTAGGCACCATGGTGAATAGTCTTCGGAGCTCAACTCCTACACCACGACACATAAGTGCACGTCTCCCTTGTGCTTATGTACTCTACCAAGTCAACCTCGTACTTATCATGTGGGATTAACCCACAAATACGTGATAGATCCACTTCAAATCACCCCCCAATGGTCAAAACTTCACCAACTCTTAATTATAATTGCATAAAAATTCTCCTCCTCTCACCATTTCAATCCGATGCCATTTGGTGCACACCAACCCTGTGATTGAGCCGCAAATTCCAACCAATAGATCTCTTTGTTGGCTACGAACTGTACAAACCTCAGTACCATTTTGGCTTTGCCGTGCCCTCAAATGATGCGCCTAAAAAACCCGTTTGCTACCACCTGACCGCAACTGCCATCATTTTCAAACTTTAATATCTGACCGACCCGGTGCCCGATTGACGAGCCGTAAACTCCCATGGCCTTTACTTGCTGCATAGAATTCATACAAAACCTAGAAAAGCTTCAAAAATCTTAGATGTCACATCTATTCATGCAACCAACCCGACACAGAACTGGCCCCCGACAAATCTTTATTTGCTAGTATCTTGACCTCCAAAGTTCCAAACGACAATCTGAAAAGACCAGCAGGCTCCATAAATCAAGCACTACACACCCATAGCTCCAAAATGACTTGGACTACCTGGAATCACCTGCTCTGTCCGTCTCAGATTTGCAAATACCTTCAACTTTGAATAGCCATGGCTTTCGCTTTGTAGCTCCGTTTGATGAGCCATCTGGACTTGCTCCTCTAGCACTTCAAGCTCTACATTTTTGAGCTAGAAACCATCACCTTGAGCCTCCTTCACCTACCACCTTTTCCGTCCCATCTTGTAGCCTTTAGGGTCTAAAAACCCACATAAAGCATATATCTCTGCTGCCACCTATCTGTCCAGGATCTTCCCATATGTTCTAGCCCTCTGCCATGCATCTATAAGCATACACATCACTGCCTATGTCCTCTATTAGGGTTGTCACACTTTGGGTGCACCAACGCCTACCAATGAAGACAAACTCCACACAATTGTCAGACAACACACCATCATGATTTTACCCGTTTTTAGCAATCTTATAGTACACACCTCTCTCTATTTCTCCCTCACACACAAATGGCCCGGGGGGCACACACAACTCACACAATTGGCACCAAAAACTTTGAGCAAGGAAATGCAAGAAGGGGGAAAGGGGAAGCACAAGATTTGGCTATGGTTTGCTCCAATTATGACAAAAACACCGCTTACAAACACCATAAGACCTGCTACCATCAGCTCCATCGGTACGACCTCAAAGAGCATAATTTTTTTTTGGCAACCCTCAACTTCACACATTATGTCTATTTACAAGGCGGACATTGACGAAGCTCTTCACCGACCAATGCACTACTTTCTCAAACAACGCCCAATGTTGAAAATTGATGATGATTTTAGTCTTCCACTTTACTTCACTTGTATGTTTGTACCCCAACATTAGATAAGATCCACAAGGAGTTTATCGGATTGGTCTCATAAGTGATTTCGGCATTTTGAAGACGTTAAATATATCATTTCATTTCATTTCTCTCTCTCTCTCTCTCTCTCTCTCTCTCTCTCTCTCTCTCTACTTTCGTTATCTCCTCTCATTTAACCTCTCTCTCTCTCTCTCTCTCTCTTTCTT
>NC_140944.1:0-25057 GCF_014529385.1 Adiantum capillus-veneris | reverse complement strand
CTTAGTTGCTTTGGAAAAGTTCAATCTCCTTTCCTTTTTTGCTTGCCCTTCTCCTTCCTATCCTCCGTGCTCGATACCCTTCTCCATCTTCTCAGGGCCGAGAGAGAGATTACCCTTGCTTTGCCGGCCTCTTTATCTAGCTCGGCTTCATCTCCTTCTTCTTGCCCCTTCTCTAGCTATCCTCCTTTCTCGATGCCGTTCTACTTCTTCTGAAGGGCCGGAGAGAGATTACCCTTGCTTTGCCGGCCTTTTTTATCTAGCTCGGCTTCAACTCCTTCTTCTTGCCCTTCTCTAGCTCGGAGAGAGGTAGGCTTTTTATGCAGGCTTGATAGAGAGAGAGAGTATGCCACGTCTCCAGAACTTGGAGACGTGGAGATACTCTCTCTCTCTATCAAGCCTGCATAAAAAGCCTACCTTCTCCGAGACTAGAGAAGGGGCAAGAAGAGGAGGTTGAAGCAGAGCTAGATAAAAGGCGAGCAAAGCAAGGGTAATCTCTCTCTCGGCCTTCAGAAGAAGTAGAACGGGCATCGAGAAAGGAGGATAGCTAGAGAAGGGGCAAGAAGATAAGGAGATGAAGCCGAGCTAGATAAAAGAGGCCGGCAAAGCAAGGGTAATCTCTCTCTCGGCCCTTTGAGAAGATGGAGAAGGGTATCGAGCACGGAGGATAGGAAGGAGAAGGGCAAGCAAAAAAGGAAAGGAGATTGAAGCTTTTCCAAAGCAACTAAGGCGGGAAATTTAAGGTAAGAAAAAGCAAGCTTAAGATGGAGAACTCGGTCGAAGTAGAAGAAGCACAGGATGAGCCTGGTCGAGGCAACCAAGCAAGGGACAAAGTTTTAGCTACCAATTGAAGGGAAAGAAGAAGTTAAAAGCTGTGAATGGCAATTAGGCCAGTGCAAAGCATAAGGAGCAGGAAGCTGCGGAATAATTGCAAAATTGAAGCTTGCTAAATCTAAGGGAACTCGAAGCAAATGAAGCGACAAGAGATATTACAATCACCGTCGACGACTAGTGATTGATTAAATAATTGTTTTAAGCCGATGTCGTTAACGGCCGGTTAATTCTATAAAGCGAGAGCTTAAACTCCTAGTTAGCAGATGATCCAAGTGACGGTGCTCTTAACAACCCGCCTTGGCTAAGAACTAAGTTGTACGCAAAGCATTAATCAATTAATTGTTGGTTACGGTGATTCTAGAGTCAGTTGCATCAATTGTCCTTGTTCTCCCTCTTTCACCACCCCATAGCCAGAGGCCCGACGCCGGCCCGGCTCACGTAGCGAACACATATCCGGACATCTTTGGTGAGCATGACGTGAAACGAGCTAGGGTGGGAGATAAAGATGGAGAATTTGGAGCAGATGATGAAGATGATTGCAGAGTTAAGTGCAAACGGTTTTGATGATAAGTCAATAGTTCCAGATTTTTTGAAGATGCTTCAATGGGTTCAAGGGTGTCTGCTTGAAATAGAGACCGTAAAGAAGAAAAATCAGATGGATGAAACTTTGGATGTAGCTTTAGATGCAGTATATGACGAGAGACTTCTTTTTTATGGATACGATCCAGAGGGCTACCTTGAGTGCTATGAGCTGGAAACCAAGGTAAGAGGGATACCAAAAGAAGTGATGATCAAATCTTTTGAGCAGTTAGTGAGTTTAGATGTGAAGGAGCAGATTCAAAGAAGTTACCAAAGCTTGCAACGATGACTGGGAGTATTTATTTCAAGAAGCTATTGTGCAAGTACGTTCTGAGTAGTATGAAAGCTTCAAGAACAGAGTGCAAGTCTACCGGACTACGCAAATATCCGAGGGACAAGTACGATCAAAGTTAAAAGCTGTGATTGATGAGTTTATTGTGCAAGATGCTACCTTCTTACAGGCTAATGATGAAGACATAGTCAATGCTGTGTATGCAAAGTAGGTTTTGCAGATGTTGTGCATAAAGTAGAGTCCTTGAGTGTCAGTCTCTTACAGCCTCAAACTACGTAGGGTGAATTTTCCAAAGAACATGTACCTATAGGACAGGAAGAAAAGAAATCAAGGTATCAAGACAATGAATTGGCTACGGCTCAGGAAGAAATTGTGCAGGTAAATGAGTGCAGTCATATTCAGGTAGACATGTAGGAAGATTCAGTTATAGCTGATTTTTGCTATTGAACCAGAATTAGAGCAAAATTTTTCGGGTACAGATTCTACCATAGAGGTGATTGAAGATACTGGTACAGGTTCTGCCAAAGAGTTGATTAATGATACAAATGTTAAAGTTCACAGCAGGGCTGCTCTTGAGAGCGGCACGGACCATGGATTTTGGTATACCAGACTTACCGAATTTGGAATGTATATCAGATATTGAGGACTTGGCTAAGCAAGAGTATGTGCTTGATTAAGATGGGGTGCAGACTCCTTCATTGGCAAGCTTTTGTGAATCACAGCTACCAAATTGGACAACTGAACTTGAATGTGATGATGATGAACTAGAGGGGGTGCAGATCCTCCTTTGACACGCTTCTATGACCTAGAGCTATTGATCTAGCAGACTGATCCTGAATTTGATGATGGTGATTTTAGGGGAGGGGCAACTTCTCCTCTATCAAGAATTTTTGAGACAGGACCCACACTATCGCAAAATGATTATGAAATTGATGATGATGTTGATTCAGATAGGGTGCATAGTGAAGTGCAATCTCTTGTTGATTAATATGATTGGTTTCATTGTGCCGATGATACAAACAGGGCAGTAGATGAAATTTTCAATGTGCATGCTAAACTCTGTGCTACAGCAGTGCAAAGATATTTAGCTGCGGGTGAAAGACTTAAAGAGCAGTTTACAACAGATACGTTTAGTATGCATGTCACATGTGGAAATCTTAGTTTACTGCAGCAACCTGAGATGTGCAAGATGGAGGACCTTTTGAAGCAGTGGACCTAGATCTTATGTTCTTATTGGATGAAGCTTTGGAAGGGTTCTCAAATACAAATGCTAAGAATACCAATCAATCTATATCCATGCATGAGAAAGTTTGTTCATATGCAATCGATGATGATCTGATGCAGTTGTTATTAGATGATGCACTACTTGATTGTGCGCCTCTACGAGATAGATAATTGATTTCATATGCATCTTTTGAGCCTAATGAAGAGGATTTTACGAGAGACATGATGTTATTCAGATATGCATGATAGGAATTTATACTAGTGATAATGAAGGTGAACTTCCAATGCTTTTGCCTCTGATTGATGATCAACAATTGGATGAGCCATTTGCACAGGGGATATGGCAGTATTTGGTGCTACTGATGCTATCTGGAATCTGATGTTACCCTATGATGTAGGGATTTTGGGCTAGCTTTAGACCCAGGAGGTGACAAAGATATGCATGGTTCCGAGAAATTGACTTATATGCCATATGATCTAGGCGGCGGTTTGTATGAAGATTTGTGGGTAATGCATGAATATGCTTTATTGATTGGAAATTCTTGAGTTTTTCCTATGATCTGGAGGATGGTGCAAAATTTTTAAAGAATGCTCAGAATGGGACAAATGATTGGTTTCCCGTTTGATCCCGGGGGCTACTGAAGGCAAGTTCAGATTTGAAAAGTACCAGTTATCTGTTGTAGCAGGTTGCATGGTACAAGGTTTTGTTTCTTATATTTATGCTAAGCCAGAAGATTTTTTTTGTAATGCAGTCAATAAGATTACATGGCTGGCTTCCAGCTGACTTTTTTGGACAATTGTTGAAGTATCTTTACATCTTTTGAGTTGGTTCTGCTAACAGAACTTGAAGTAAAGGACTTGACGGCCATTTCGTGTGCAAACAGAGTAAGGCATACTTGAGCTTGACAGGGTTCCTTAACGAGAGCTTAATGGTCAAGTTGTGTGCATCATTAACTGGAGCACTTGAGTCTGGCGGGGTTCACTAAACAAGTTATCCATGATTGAATGCTGTGAAGATACGACAGATACAATTCAGAGATTTTTGATGGACAACTATTTAATGATTAAGCTAGAATATTAATGATAGGATATAAGCCTTATTTCATTTTTTAAATGTTTTCCAGTTACGTGAGTCTGATGATGGGAAAGAGCTTAAGGTACCCATAGTAGTTGCATATTGAAGTGTTGTTGGCACAGACCGGAGGCTGTGCAGGTTTAGAGGGGGTGGATGTCGTGCAGCTCCGCTGCCATAAAGAGAAAAAGAGAAGACAAATGAAATCTAAGATTCTTTGAACCTACACATTTAGTGAGTAGTGATCAGGGTTTGATAACAGGTCAAGTTTAATGATTAATGCATGCAAGATGCGGTTAAAAGGGCCAATTGATGCCTTAATGATGCTAAAAAGGACTATGCCTGAAGTGAGCACAGATGGGAGTTTATGATCTAAAATTGTGGTGCTTGATGTGCTCTACTGGCTTGTCTTTACGGCTCATCGATTGGAGCTACGGTGAAGAAGTTATGGCATATTGAAATTTGAGTCGATTGCAAGATCCGTACCGGATTGGGCAGCTGTAGCTGAGGTGATAGAAATGAAACGAATGCACGGGCCTAAAGTGCTCACTTTGTGGAGCATGTCGGTCCTTTCATATCAATATTCGGGGTTCTGGTCTCCAAGATATTGACTGTTGAATATTCACCGAGGTTGGTTCCGTGCCAGTCTAGTAAGCTCGGCCGGGAGTGCAATCTGGGAGATTTTGGCTCTCGATCGTGTTCCGAATGTAGTCACGTGGACGGGCTATTTATCCCGCAGATCTTTTCGTTTCAGCACACAAAGTGTATCATCAAAGAGGACATGCATCGATTGACCTAGATAAGGGAGCGTGTTGATTGCGGATTTACTTCTGTGCTACTGGAGAAAAAAAAACTTTGTGCTTGGCATTGCCTTGGCCGGGCGGGCCGATATGTATGCCAAATGTGATGCCCTTAAAATGGTGCCCAAGGGCCATAACCTATGGCCGACCACCAAGGGAATGGCCGCCCAAGAGGGTATGGTCAGATGCTGCCCGCCCAATGAGTCACAAAGGCCGCCCAATTAATTGGGAGTTTTTTAGTGTGTAAGGGGAAGAAAGAAGAAAAGCATGGCGAGCGTGGCAGCGCGCAGAGGGCGCAGGCAGGAGAGAGGAGCTCGCACAGGGCTGGAGAGTCCTCGGCTGCGCACGGGCAAGAAGACAAAGTTACTCAGCTCGCCAAGGAGTCCCTTTTTCGCGTTATTTCGAGGAGTCTCCGCGCTGGTCAGGATCCACTTCTGCCATGTCATCAAGAGAGTTCACCCCCCTAGCAACGACGGTGCCTTCGTTGCTTAGGGGGAGAAGGTTTTTTTTTAGGCATAAAAAGAAGAGTTAACGAGGGGAAAAAGGGGGAACGAGGAGGACTCCAAGCGAAGGAAAATTGGAGCTTAAGGAACGAGGAGGGCTCCGGAAGCAAAGCTTGGACGGAAGGGAGTCGAGGGAGGAGGAAGGTCTCCGGAAGCAAAGCTTGGAAGGAAGAGAGTCGAGGAATGAAGAAGGAGGATGGAAGAGAAAGAGGTTGGAAGGCAAGCTTGGGGCAACCTCGCTCTCTCTCTCTCTCTCTCTCTCTCTCTCTCTCTCTCTCTCAGAACTTGGAGACGTGGCGTACTCTCTCTTTCTATCGGGCTTGCATAAAAAGCCTACCTCTCTCCGAGCTAGAGAAGGGGCAAGAGGAAAGAGTTGAAGCCGAGCTAGATAAAAAGGCTGGCAAATCAAGGGTAATCTCTCTCTCGGCCCTTGAGAAGATGGAGAAGGGCATCGAGCAAGGAGGAGGATAGCTATAGAAGGGGCAAGAAGAAGGATTTGAAGTGGAGCTAGATAAAGAGGCCGGCAAAGCAAGGGTAATCTCTCTCTCGGCCCTTGAGAAGATGGAGAAGGGTATCGACCAAGGAGGCTAGGAAGGAGAAGGGCAAGCAAAATAGGAAAGGAGATTGAAGCTTTCCCAAAGCAACTAAGGCGGGAAATTCAAGGTAAGCAAAAGCAAGCTTGAGAAGGAGAACTCAATAGAAGTAGAAGAAGCACAGGACGAGATTGGTCGAGGCAACCAAGCAAGGGATAAAGTGAAGCCCTTAAAATGGTGCCTAAGGGCCCATAACCTATGGCCGACCACCAATGGAATGGCCACCCAAGAGGGTATGGTCAGAGGACGCCCGCCCAATGAGTCACAAAGGCCGCCCAATTTATTGGCGGTTTTTTTTAGTGTGTAAGGGGAAGAAAGAAGAGAAGCATGGTGAGCGTGGCAGCGCGTTAGAGGGTGCATGCAGGAGAGAGGAGCTCGCACAGGGCTAGGGAGTCCTCGACTGCGCACAGGCAAGAAGATGAAGTTACTCAACTCCCCAAGGCGTCCCTTTTCCACGTTATTTCGAGTAGTTTCCGCGCTTTTCAGGATCCACTTCTGCTACGTCATCAAGAGAGTTCACGCCCCTAGCACGATGGCGCCGTCATTACTTAGCGGGAGAACTTTTTTTTAAGGGCATAATTAGAAGAGTTAACGAGGGAAAAAAGGGGGAACGAGGAGGACTCCAAGCGAAGGAAAAGAGGAGCTTAAGCAACGAGGAGGGCTCCAGAAGCAAAGCTTGGACGGAAGGGAGTCGAGGGAGGAGGAAGGGCTCCGGAAGCAAATCTTGGAAGGAAGAGAGTCGAGGAACTAAGGAGGAAGGAAGAGAAAGAGGTTGGTAGGAAATCTTGGGGCAACCTCTCTCGCTCTCGAGCTTGAAGAACTTGGAGACGTGGCATACTCTCTCTCTCTCTATCGGGCTTTCATAAAAAGCCTACCTCTCTCCGAGCTAGAGAAGCGGCAAGAAGAAGAGTTGAAGCCGAGCTAGATAAAAAGGCCGGCAAAGCAAGGGTAATCTCTCTCTCGGCCCTTGAGAAGATGTAGAAGGGCATTGAGCAAGGAGGATAGCTAGAGAAGGGGCAAGAAGAAGGAGTTGAAGCTGAGCTAGATAAAGAGGCCGGCAAAGCAAGGGTAATCTCTCTCTCGGCCCTTGAGAAGATGGAGAAGGGTGTCGAGCAAGGAGGATAGGAAGGAGAAGGGCAAGCAAAATAGGCAAGGAGATTGAAGGTTTTCCAAAGCAGCTAAGGCGGGAAATTTAAGGTAACAAAAAGCAAGCTTAAGAAGGAGAACTCGGTCTAAGTAGAAGAAGCACAGGACGAGCCTGGTTGAGGCAATCAAGCAAGGGATAAAGTTTTGGCTACCAATTGAAGGGAAAGAGGAAGTTAAAAGCTATGGGTGGCAATTAGGCCAGTGCAAAGCATAACGAGCAGGACGCTGCGGAATAATTGGCAAAATTGAAGCTTGCTAAATCTAAGGGAACTCGAAGCAAATGAAGCGACAAGAGATAATTACCATCACCGTCATCGACTAGTGATTTATTAAATAATTGTTAATTCTGTAAAGAAGGAGCTTAAAACTCCTAGTTAGCAGATGATCCAAATGACGGTGCTCTTAACAGCCCACCTTGGCTAAGAACCAAGTTGTACGCAAAGCATTAATCAATTAATTGATGATTATGACGATTGCGAGAGTCAGTTGCATCAATTGTCCTTGTTCTCTCTCTTTCACACCTCCCACAGCCAGAGGCCGGCGCGCCTGCCCGACTCACGTAGCGAACACAAATCCCCCGACATCTTTGGTGAACCCGACGTGAAACGAGCCGGGGTGGGAGGTAAAGATGGAGAATTTAGAGCAGATGATGAAGATGATTGCAGAGTTAAGTGCAAACGGTTTTGATGATAAGTCAATGGTTCCAGATTTTTCGAAGATGCTTCAATTGGTTTAAGGAGCTCTGCTTGAAATAGAGACCGTAAAGAAGAAAAATGAGATGGATGAAGCTTTGGATGCAGCTTTAGATACATTATATGAGGAGAGACGACTTTTTCATGGACACGATCCAGAGGCCTACCTTGAGTGCTATGAGCTGGAAACCAAGGTAAGAGGGATACCAAAAGAAGTGATGATCAAATCTTTTGAGCAGTTAGTGAGTTTAGATGTGAAGGAGCAGATTCAAGAAGTTACCAAAGCTTGCAACGATGACTGGGAGTATTTATTTCAAAGAAGCTATTGTGCAAGTACGTTTCGAGTAGTATGAAAGTTATCAAGAACAGAGTGCAAGTCTACCGGACTACGCAAATATCCGAGGACAAGTACGATCAAAGTTAAAAGCTGTGATTGATGAGTTTATTGTGCAAGATGCTACCTTCTTACAGGCTAATGATGAAGACATAGTCAAAGCTGTGTATGCAAAGTGGGTTTTGCAGATGTTGTGCATAAAGTAGAAGTACTTGAGTGTGAGTCTCTACAGCCTCAAACTACGTAGGGTGAATTTTCCAAAGAACATGTACCTATAGGACAGGAAGAAAAGAAATCAAGGTATCAAGACAATGAATTGGCTACGGCTCAGGAAGAAATTGTGCAGGTAAATGAGTGCAGTCATATTCAGGTAGACATGTAGGAAGATTCAGTTATAGATGATACTTTTGCTATTGAACTAGAATTAGAGCAAACTTTTTCGGGTACAGATTCTACCATAGAGGTGATTGAAGATACTGGTACAGGTTCTGCCAAAGAGTTGATTAATGATACACATGTTAAAGGTCACAGCAGGGCTGCTGTTGAGAGCGGCACGACCATGGATTTTGGTATACCAGATTTACCGAATTTGGATGTTTCAGATTTTGAGGGGTTGGCTAAGCAAGAGTATGTGCTTGATTCAGAGGGGGTGCAGACTCTTTCCTTGGCAAGCTTTTGTGAAGCACAGCTACCAAATTGGACAACTGAACTTGAATGTGATGATGATGAACTAGAGGGGGTGCAGACTCCTCCTTTGACACGCTTCTATGACCTAGAGCTATTGATCTAGCAGACTGGTCCTGAATTTGATGATGGTGACTTAGAGAGGGAGAAAACTTTTCCTCTATCAAGAATTTGTGAGACAGGACCCACACTATGGCAAAATGATTATGAAATTGATGATGTTGATTCAGATAGGGTGCATAGTGAAGTGCAATCTCTTGTTGATGAATATGATTGGTTTCATTGTGCCGATGATACAGACAGAACAGTAGATGAAATTTTCAACGTGCATTTTAAACTTTGTGCTACAGAAGTGCAAAGATATTTAGCTGAGGGTGAAAGACTTAAAGAGAAGTTTACAATAGATGCGTTTAGTATGCATGTCACATGTGGAAATCTTAGTTTACTGCAGCAACCTGAGATGTGCAAGATGGAGGAACCTTCTGAAGCAGTGGACCTAGATCTTATTTTCTTATTGGATGAAGCTTTGGAAGGGTTCTCAAATACAAATGCTAAGAATACCAATCAATCTATATCCATGCATGAGAAAGTTTGTTCAGATGCAATCGATGATGATCTGATGGAGTTGTTAGATGATGCACTACTTGATTTTGAGCCTCTACGACATAGAGAATTGATTTCAGATGCATCTTTTGAGCCTAATGAAGAGGATTTTACGAGAGACTTGATGTATTCAGATATGCATGATAGGAATTTCAATACTAGTGAGAGTGAAGGTGAACTGCCAATGCTTTTGCCTGTGACTGATGATCAACAATTGGATGAGCCAGTTGCACGGGATATGGAAGTATCTGGTGCTACCTAATGCTATCTGGAATCTGATGTTACCCTATGATGTAGGGGTCTTTGAGCTAGCTTTTGACCCAGATTGGAAATTCTTGTATTTTCCCTATGATCCTGGAGGATGGTGCAACATTTTTAAAGGAATTCTCAGAATGGGACAAATGCTTGGTTTCCCGTTTGATCCTGGGGGCTACTGAAGTGCAAGTTCCAGATTTGAAAAGTACCAGTTATATGTTGTAGCAGGTTGCATGGTACAAGGTTTGTTCCTAGATTTATGCTAAGTCAGAAGAGTTTTTTTGTAATGCAATCAATAAGATTACATGGTTGGCTTCTAGCTGACTTCTTTGGACAATTGTTGAAATATCTTTACATCTTTTGAGTTGGTTCTGCTAACAGAACTTGAAGTAAAGGACTTGACGGCCATTCCATGTGCAGATAGAGTAAGGCATACTTGAGCTTGACAGGGTTCCTTAAAGAGAGCTTAATGGTCAATCCGTGTGCATCATTAATTGGAGCACTTGAGTCTGGCGGGGTTCACTAAAAAAGTTATCCATGATTGAATGCTGTGAAGATACGACAGATACAATTCAGAGATTTTTGATGGACAACTATCTAATGATGAGGCTAGAACATTAATGATAGGGTATAAGCCTTATTTCATTTTTTTATGTTTACCAGTTACGTGACTCTGATGATGGGAAAGAGCTTAAGGTACTCGTAGCAGATGCAGATTGAAGTGTTGTTCGCACAGACCTGAGGCTGTGCAGGTTCAGAGGGGGTGGATGTCGTGCAGCTCCGCTGCCATGAAGAGAAAAAGAGCAGAGAAATGCAAGCTAAGATTCTTTGAAGCCTACACATTTAGTGAGCAGTGATCAAGGTTTCATAATAGGTCAAGTCTAATGATTCATGTATGCCAGATGCGGCTTAAAAGGGCAATTGATTCCTTAATGATGCTAAAAAGGACTATACGTGAAGTGATCACATAGTGGAGTTTATGATCTAGAACTGTAGTGCTTGATGTTCTCTACCGGCCTATTTTTACGACTCCTCGATTGGAGCTACGGTGAAGAAGTTATGGCATATTGAAATTTGAGTCGATTGTAGATCCGTACCGGATTGGGCAACTGTAGCTGATGTGACAGAAACGAAACGAATGCACGGGCCTAAAGTGCTCACTTTGTGGAGCATTTCGGTCTTTTCAGATCAATATTCGGGGTTCTGGTCTCCAAGCTATTGACTGTTAAATATTCACCGGGGGCCGGTTCCATGGCAGTCTAGTAAGCTCGGCCGGAGTGCCATCTGGGAGATTTTGGCTCTCGATCGTGTTCCGAATGTCGTCACCTGGACGGGCTATTTATCCCAAAGATCTTTTCATTTCATCACACAAAAGTGTATCATCAAAGAGGACATGCATAGATTGACCTAGATAAGAGAGCGTGTTGATTGCGGATTTACTTCAGTGCTGTTGGAGAAAAAAAAAACGTTGTGCTTGGCATTGCCTTGGCCGGGGCCGATATGTATGCCAAATTTGATGCCCTTAAAATGGTGCCCAAGGGCCCATAACCTATGGCCGACCACCAAGGGAATGGCCGCCCGAGAGGGTATGGTCAGAGGCCGCCCGCCCAATGAGTCACAAAGGCTGCCCAATTAATTGGGAGTTTTTTAGTGTGTAAGGGGAAGAAAGAAGAAAAGCATGGCGAGCGTGGCAGCGCGAAGAGGGCGCAGACAGGAGAGAGGAGCTCGCACAGGGCTGGAGAGTCCTCGGCTGCGCACGGGCAAGAAGACGAAGTTACTCAACTCCCCAAGGCGTCCCTTTTCCACCTTATTTCGAGTAGTTTCCGCGCTTTTCAGGATCCACTTCTGCCACGTCATCAAGAGAGTTCACGCCCCTAGCACGACGGCGCCGTCATTGCTTAGCGGGAGAACGTTTTTTTTTAGGGCATAATTAGAAGAGGTAACGAGGGGGGAAAAAGGGGGAACGAGGAGGACTCCAAGCGAAGGAAAAGAGGAGCTTAAGCAACGAGGAGGGTTCCAGAAGCAAAGCTTGGACGGAAGGGAGTCGAGGGAGGAGGAAGGGCTACGGAAGCAAATCTTGGAAGGAGGAGAGTCGAGGAACTAAGAAGGAGGAAGGAAGAGAAGAGGTTGGAAGGCAAGCTTGGGCAACCTCTCTCTCTCTCTCTCGAGCTTGAAGAACTTGGAGACGTGGCATACTCTCTCTCTCTATCGGGATTTCATAAAAAAGCCTACCTCTCTCCGAGCTAGAGAAGGGGCAAGAAGAAGGAGTTGAAGCCAAGCTAGATAAAAAGGCCGGCAAAGCAAGGGTAATCTCTCTCTCGGCCCTTGAGAAGATGTAGAAGGGCATCGAGCAAGGAGGATAGCTAGAGAAGGGGCAAGAAGAAGAAGGAGTTGAAGCCGAGCTAGATAAAGAGGCCGGCAAAGCAAGGGTAATCTCTCTCTCCGCCCTTGAGAAGATGGAGAAGGGTGTCGAGCAAGGAGGATAGGAAGGAGAAGGGCAAGAAAAATAGGCAAGGAGATTGAAGGTTTTCCAAAGCCGCTAAGGCGGGAAATTTAAGGTAACAAAAAGCAAGCTTAAGAAGGAGAACTCGGTCTAAGTAGAAGAAGCACAGGACGAGCCTGGTTGAGGCAATCAAGCAAGGGATAAAGTTTTGGCTACCAATTGAAGGGAAAGAGGAAGTTAAAAGCTGTGGGTGGCAATTAGGCCAGTGCAAAGCATAACGAGCAGGACGCTGCGGAATAATTGGCAAAATTGAAGCTTGCTAAATCTAAGGGAACTCGAAGCAAATGAAGCGACAAGAGATAATTACCATCACCGTCATCGACTAGTGATTTATTAAATAATTGTTAATTCTGTAAAGAAGGAGCTTAAACTCCTAGTTAGCAGATGATCCAAATGACGGTGCTCTTAACAGCCCGCCTTGGCTAAGAACTAAGTTGTACGCAAAGAGTTAATCAATTAATTGATGATTACGACGATTGCGAGAGTCAATTGCATCAATTGTGCTTGTTCTCTCTCTTTCACACCTCCCACAGCCAGAGGCCCGGCGCCTGCCCGGCTCACGTAGCGAACACAGATCCCCCGACATCTTTGGTGAACCCGACGTGAAACGAGCGGGGTGGGAGGTAAAGATGGAGAATTTAGAGCAGATGATGAAGATGATTGCAGAGTTAAGTGCAAACGGTTTTGATGATAAGTCAATAGTTCCAGATTTTTGGAAGATGCTTCAATTGGTTTAAGGATCTCTGCTTGAAATAGAGACCGTAAAGAAGAAAAATGAGATGGATGAAGCTTTGGATGCAGCTTTAGATACATTATATGACGAGAGACGACTTTTTGATGGACACGATCCAGAGGGTTACCTTGAGTGCTATGAGCTGGAAACCAAGGTAAGAGGGATACCAAAAGAAGTGATGATCAAATCTTTTGAGCAGTTAGTGAGTTGAGATGTGAAGGAGCAGATTCAAGAAGTTACCAAAGCTTGCAACGATGACTGGGAGTATTTATTTCAAAGAAGCTATTGTGCAAGTACGTTCCGAGTAGTATGAAAGTTATCAAGAACAGAGTGCAAGTCTACCGGACTACGCAAATATCCGAGGACAAGTACGATCAAAGTTAAAAGCTGTGATTGATGAGTTTATTGTGCAAGATGCTACCTTCTTACAGGCTAATGATGAAGACATAGTCAAAGCTGTGTATGCAAAGTGGGTTTTGCAGATGTTGTGCATAAAGTAGAAGTCCTTGAGTGTGAGTCTCTACAGCCTCAAACTACGTAGGGTGAATTTTCCAAAGAACATGTACCTATAGGACAGGAAGAAAAGAAATCAAGGTATCAAGACAATGAATTGGCTACGGCTCAGGAAGAAATTGTGCAGGTAAATGAGTGCAGTCATATTCAGGTAGACATGTAGGAAGATTCAGTTATAGCTGATACTTTTGCTATTGAACCAGAATTAGAGCAAAATTTTTCTGGTACAGATTCTACCATAGAGGTGATTGAAGATACTAGTACAGGTTCTGCCAAAGAGTTGATTAATGATACAGATGTTAAAGGTCACAGCAGGGCTGCTGTTGAGAGCGGCAAGACCATGGATTTTGGTATACCACATTTACCGAATTTGGATGGATCAGATTTTGAGGACTTGGCTAAGCAAGAGTATGTGCTTGATTAAGAGGGGGTGCAGACTCCTTCATTGGCAAGCTTTTGTGAAGCACAGCTACCAAACTGAACTTGAATGTGATGATGATGAACTAGAGGGGGTGCAGACTCCTCCTTTGACACGCTTCTATGACCTAGAGCTATTGATCTAGCAGACTGGTCCTGAATTTGATGATGGTGACTTAGAGAGGGAGAAAACTTTTCCTCTATCAAGAATTTGTGAGACAGGACCCACACTATGGCAAAATGATTATGAAATTGATGATGTTGATTCAGATAGGGTGCATAGTGAAGTGCAATCTCTTGTTAATGAATGTGATTGGTTTCATTGTGCCGATGATACAGACAGAACAGTAGATGAATTTTTAACGTGCATGCTAAACTTTGTGCTACAGAAGTGCAAAGATATTTAGCTGAGGGTGAAAGACTTAAAGAGCAGTTTACAATAGATGCGTTTAGTATGCATGTCACATGTGGAAATCTTAGTTTACTGCAGCAACCTGAGATGTGCAAGATGGAGGAACCTTCTCAAGCAGTGGACCTAGATCTTATTTTCTTATTGGATGAAGCTTTGGAAGGGTTCTCAAATACAAATGCTAAGAATACCAATCAATCTATATCCATGCATGAGAAAGTTTGTTCAGATGCAATCGATGATGATCTGATGGAGTTGTTAGATGATGCACTACTTGATTTTGAGCCTCTACGACATAGAGAATTGATTTCAGATGCATCTTTTGAGCCTAATGAAGAGGATTTTACGAGAGACTTGATGTATTCAGATATGCATGATAGGAATTTCAATACTAGTGAGAGTGAAGGTGAACTGCCAATGCTTTTGCCTGTGACTGATGATCAACAACTGGATGAGCCAGTTGCACAGGGGATATGGAAGTATCTGGTGCTACCTAATGCTATCTAGAATCTGATGTTACCCTATGATGTAGGGGTCTTTGAGCTAGATTTTGACCCAGGAGGTGACAGAGATATGCATGGTTCCGGGCAATTGACTTATATGACATATGATCCAGGCGGTTTGTATGAAGATTTGTGGGTTAATGTATGTTTATGCTTTATTGATTGGAAATTCTTGTATTTTCCCTATGATCCTGGAGGATGGTGCAAAATTTTTAAAGGAATGCTCAGAATAGGACAAATGATTGGTTTCCCGTTTGATCCCGGGGGCTACTGAAGTGCAAGTTCCAGATTTGAAAAGTACCAGTTATCTGTTGTAATAGGTTGCATGGTACAAGGTTTTGTTTCCTAGATTTATGCTAAGTCATAAGAGTTTTTTTGTAATGCAGTCAATAAGATTACATGGTTGGCTTCTAGCTGACTTCTTTGGACAATTGTTGAAGTATCTTTACATCTTTTGAGTTGGTTCTGCTAACAGAACTTGAAGTAAAGGACTTGACGGCCATTCCATGTGCAGACAGAGTAAGGCATACTTGAGCTTGACAGGGTTCCTTAAAGAGAGCTTAATGGTCAAGCCGTGTGCATCATTATTTGGAGCACTTGAGTCTGGCGGGGTTCACTAAAAAAGTTATCCATGATTGAATGCTGTGAAGATACGACAGATACAATTCAGAGATTTTTGATGAACAACTATCTAATGATGAGGCTAGAACATTAACGATAGGGTATAAGTCTTATTTCATTTTTTATATGTTTACCAGTTACGTGACTCTGATGATGGGAAAGAGCTTAAGGTACTCGTAGCAGATGCAGATTGAAGTGTTGTTCGCACAGACCTGAGGCTGTGCAGGTTCAGAGGGGGTGGATGTCGTGCAGCTCCGCTGCCATGAAGAGAAAAAGAGCAGAGAAATGCAAGCTAAGATTCTTTGAAGCCTACACATTTAGTGAGCAGTGATCAGGGTTTCATAACAGGTCAAGTCTAATGATTCATGTATGCCAGATGCCGCTTAAAAGGGCCAATTGATTCCTTAATGATGCTAAAAAGGACTATACTTGAAGTGATCAGATAGTGGAGTTTATGATCTAGAATTGTAGTGCTTGATGTTCTCTACTGGCCTATTTTTACGACTCCTCGATTGGAGCTATGGTGAAGAAGTTATGGCATATTGAAATTTGAGTCGATTGCAGATCCGTACCGGATTGGGCAACTGCAGCTGAGGTGACAGAAATGAAACGAATACACGGGCCTAAAGTGCTCACTTTGTGGAGCATGTCGGTCTTTTCAGATCAATATTCGGGGTTCTGGTCTCCAAGATATTGACTGTTGAATATTCACCGGGGGCCGGTTCCATGGCAGTCTAGTAAGCTCGGCCGGAGTGCCATCTGGGAGATTTGTGCTCTCAATCGTGTTCGAATGTCGTCACCTGGACGGGCTATTTATCCCAAAGATCTTTTCATTTCATCACACAAAAGTGTATCATCAAAGAGGACATGCATAGATTGACCTAGATAAGAGAGCGTGTTGATTGCGGATTTACTTCAGTGCTGTTGGAGAAAAAAAAAAAAACTTTGTGCTTGGCATTGCCTTGGCCGGGGGCCGATATGTATGCCAAATGTGATGCCCTTAAAATGGTGCCCAAGAGCCCATAACCTATGGCCGACCACCAAGGGAATGGCCGCCCAAGAGGGTATGGTCAGATGCCGCCCGCCCAATGAGTCACAAAGGCCGCCCAATTAATTGGGAGTTTTTTTAGTGTGTAAGGGGAAGAAAGAAGAAAAGCATGGCGAGCGTGGCATCGCGCAGAGGGCGCAGGCAGGAGAGAGGAGCTCGCACAGGGCTGGAGAGTCCTCGGCTGCGCACGGGCAAGAAGACAAAGTTACTCAGCTCGCCAAGGAGTCCCTTTTTCGCGTTATTTCGAGGAGTCTCCGCGCTGGTCAGGATCCACTTCTGCCATGTCATCAAGAGAGTTCACCCCCCTAGCAACGACGGTGCCTTCGTTGCTTAGGGGGAGAAGGTTTTTTTTTAGGCATAATAAGAAGAGTTAACGAGGGGAAAAAGGGGAACGAGGAGGACTCCAAGCGAAGGAAAATTGGAGCTTAAGGAACGAGGAGGGCTCCGGAAGCAAAGCTTGGATGGAAGGGAGTCGAGGGAGAAGGAAGGTCTCCGAAAGCAAAGCTTGGAAGGAAGAGAGTCGAGGAACGAAGAAGGAGGATGGAAGAGAAAGAGGTTGGAAGGCAAGCTTGGGGCAACCTCGCTCTCTCTCTCTCTCTCTCTCGCTTGAAGAACTTGGAGACGTGGCGTACTCTCTCTTTCTATCGGGCTTGCATAAAAAGCCTACCTCTCTCCGAGCTAGAGAAGGGGCAAGAAGAAGGAGTTGAAGCCGAGCTAGATAAAAAGGCCAGCAAAGCAAGGGTGATCTCTCTCGGCCCTTGAGAAGATGGAGAAGGGCATCGAGCAAGGAGGATAGCTAGAGAAGGGGCAAGAAGAAGGATTTGAAGCGGAGCTAGATAAAGAGGCCGGCAAAGCAAGGGTAATCTCTCTCTCGGCCCTTGAGAAGATGGAGAAGGGTATCGAGCAAGGAGGATAGGAAGGAGAAGGGCAAGCAAAATAGGAAAGGAGGTTGAAGCTTTCCAAAGCAACTAAGGCGGGAAATTTAAGGTAAGCAAAAGCAATCTTGAGAAGGAGAACTCAATCGAAGTAGAAGAAGCACAGGACGAGCCTGTTCGAGGCAACCAAGCAAGGGATATAGTTTCGGCTACCAATTGAAGGGAAAGACGAAGTTAAAAGCTGCGAGTGGCAATTAGGCCAGTGCAAAGCATAAGGAGCAGGAAGCTGCGGAATAATTGGCAAAATTGAAGCTTGGTAAATCTAAGGGAACTCGAAGCAAATGAAGCGACAAGAGATAATTACCATCACCGTCATCGACTAGTGATTGATTAAATAATTGTTTTAAGCCTGGTGTCGTTAACGGCCGGTTAATTATGTAAAGCAGGAGCTTAAACTGATAATTAGCAAATGATCCAAGTGACGGTGCTGTTAACAGCCTGCCTTGGCTAAGAACTAAGTTACGGTGCTGTTAACAGCCTGCCTTGGCTAAGAACTAAGTTGTACGCAAAGCATTAATCAATTAATTGATGATTACGGCGATTGCCAGAGTCAGTTGCATGAATTGTTCTTATTCTCTCTCTTTCACACCTCCCACAGCTAGAGGCCCGCCCGGCTCACGTAGCGAACACATATCCCCCGACAATGTGCCATCATCCACCTACATTAAACACATGGCATTAAGCACACCCATCCACCTGTAATACTTTTTGTAGGGATTGACCCTAGCACAATGTCAATCATGCATACAAGCTGCCCATGGCATACCTCCGTTACTTCAAACACCCATTGGCATACTACCCTCTTAAAATAACCTATCACCGAGCATATCACTAGGCTCCCAATACATACCATTGCTCTCACTAGACATACTTGACTTTCCCACCCAACCATATAAAGTGGATAACTCCTCCACAAACTCCTATTAAAGGTGATGGCAAAGTGCACAACTGCATTCATAAGCAAACCCTTCAACCATAAGATACACACTTATCTTGATGGCTTTGTCTCATCCATAGCTCCATGCACAACCAAAAGCATCTGTTCTTTGGCCAAAATCCCTTCTACCTGCATCAACTCCTCCTCCACTCAATACTTGTGGTAACCTCAACACCCTCCAAGAAAATTGAGCCACACCAGTCCACCAAAACCTCTTGAAGACCGTTTCTTCTACCTGTTCCTCCTCCACAGCTTTAACACTTCTGTACTCGTTGATCAAGCCCCATATCTTTTGCACCACTATAGACCATTCCATAGTTACTTTCATAAGAAAATTCATCAACATGGTGCTGCATAACACTCTCAGTTGCATACTTTCCTCCAGGGGCTCGGACACTTTGACTTGCTCTTCATTCATAGTGGAAACAACCACATCGTCTTGCACATAAAAAGGTAGCTCTACCTTAATCAGCTCAAGCTTTTTGGAATCCATCTCCTCACCATAGGACATGGACTCATCCTCAAAGCTTCCGTCTGTACTCATTTCCAAAAAGCTCAAGCTTGTACTCCCATCAGCATCTGCACCATATGTGGACTAGATACCTGCATCCTTATCCTCTAGCTTCTCCACAAAAACTTCACCACCATCGCCTTAGCTTTGCACACTTTCACCATCCAAATCCACATCTTTAGCACCTATAATTTGGCTACAATTTGCTACCTTTTAATACAATCACTCCCTAAGAACATGCTTCACCTCTTCAAGCTGCACTAGCTAGTTGGCATCAGCTACTT
This sequence comes from Adiantum capillus-veneris, assembly GCF_014529385.1. NCBI lineage: Eukaryota > Viridiplantae > Streptophyta > Polypodiopsida > Polypodiales > Pteridaceae > Adiantum > Adiantum capillus-veneris. The sequence continues at coordinate 6,035 of NC_140944.1, read as the reverse complement.
CTCTTGCTATAGGTTGTCTTTAGAAAAAAGCTCTTCTTCCTTGACAAACTCTTGCAACAATACAATACATAGGAAATCACAAACACAGCAATTCCAAAAGAGAAACAATCAATCATAGGCCTTACCCAAATAGGCTCCACACTTCACACATTTGGCACCTCTCCTTTGGTCCATAGAACACCTTGCCAATGACACATTCACAAAATTTGCAGGCTTTAACAAGCTTAACTCTGGCTTTCTCTTCGCTTTTCTTCTGGTGTCTCTCAATCAAAGTGTGCTAGGTCTTATTTCATAAAATCTAATATCTAACCGACCCAAATGATTTTCTCATATTAAATTGATCACTTAATGTGGGAGAAAACGGGAACAAGTGTTAAGATATAGATATGTGCTTATAGATCTATCTCAACACGGGGCCAATAGTAAAGGGGCCCAAATGGGAGATGGTCTATCAAGAGCAAGGCTAACCAATGGAGCATAAGACCTTAGGGTTAGCTTCATTGAAGACCTCCAATAATGTGTGTAAAAGTCCTTTGACCTTAGGTAAGCTAGGGCCGAGCTTGAGGTGGGAACCCGGCCCAAACTCGAGGTGCTTGTTGTGCTTGAGGTGCTTGTCCTGCTTGAGGTGCTTGTCATGCTTGAGGTGCTTGATTAAGATGCTTGAGGTGCTTGGCTGGCTCCATGCTTGAGGTGCTTGACTTGGTGCATGGTTAAGGTGCTTGAGGTGCCTTGAGAAGCTTGTGGGAACACCCCTACTTCAAGTGCTTAGTCATGCTTGATGACTAAGGGGCTTGCTCATCCAAAGTCAAAAATATCCCTACAAGGAGGGGGGCGAGCCTACAAGGGGGGGGGGGGGGATGAGAGAGAACACACACACACACACACAACACACACACACCCACACACACAAGGAAGCCCCAGCTTGAAGAGGCAGCAAGGACACTTGTCCAGTTCCTCCTCATGTTGCCCTCATGGTCTGCCTGAAACCTATTGGTTGGCCACCCAAGGGGTCCAATGATAATAAAGGATATTTAATTAATTGATTTTGCATTTATCAAGTCCTCTCTCTCAAAGGGGAAAGGGGGACACTTGTCCCAAGGCTATCCCTGTTGCTTGTAATGGCTCTTGCTTGTGATTGGCTAGGCTTGGAGGGGTCCAATGAGATTCAATCATGAGCTACAAGGGGGGGTCGACCCAAGCAAGCTAGGGGGGTGCTTAGGGGGTATACTCGCCCACACACACTCACAAACACTCTCATTGTGTACTATGCAAAGTGCAAGAGCTCCCGCTCTTTCTCAAGCAAGTAGAAGTTGAGAGCCTACACCAACACTCTTGGCTATGGAGTGCAAATCCATCCAAGAGCCATGCTTCAATGCTTGAGCTTGCCATCTATTTCTTCTTCATTACTATGCTATTATGTATGCTAGCACAAGAGTTATGATAAGTGAGGGAACTAGCTCTTTCTCGTATGAAATGTTTCTTCTTCCTCTTCCCTACCCTCATTCCCTACTAGCTCTCTCCACCTTCGAAGGTGTTTGAGGTCTTGGGACTGAGGCTTGTTGGTATAGTTAAAGCTTTCTTCAAGTTTAGGTTATGCTATGATGGTGATGCATGAAGCTTTCCATCTTCATTGCTTCACCTAGGTCACAAGGAACACAAAGAATGTATTGTAACAAGTCTCTCTTTATGGGAGAAATCATAATACAAATGCCTATTGGAGGGGGGACCAGCTCCACATAAATCCGGTCCTCAACTGTTGTCATGTTCTCTAAATTCTCTCTCTTGCAAAAGTATTGTCTATGCCAAGTTAACTAATTGCTATGATTATGTTGCTATCTTCAATTATGTCAACCCGCTATGCTCACAAAATCATTTCTTGAAAGTACTCTCATTAAATTCCTCTACTTCAAATTGAATAGGCAAATTCCATTACATTGGTATCAGAGCATTTGGTTTCTCTTTTCTTGCTTAAGAAGAGAGGTCCTTAAGTAGCCTATAAATGGTTGATGTTGTTAATTATAATAGAGTAAGTGGAACTGGGATCTAATATCGGTTTTGTTAAGCCCACTATGTGGGGGATGGTGCACACCTCGGTAGCTTTGGACTTAATAATGGAGTCATTTTAGACTTGCCTACGGCTTTACCATTATTGAGCCATAAGAAGTCCGAAAGGAGCTAGCCCTTGGCAACTCTGCTATGTTAGACCTACTCCTCTACTCTCTATAATTAACCACTTTGAGCCGTGGGTGTAGATACTTAAGAGCCGATTTTCAAAGGCTAAGAGGAGTGGCAACTAAGGTTTTGTATTGCCAAAGCATACACTAAGTATAAACATAAATTTTGTTAACATGGCTGACAATAATCAAGAGAGTAGAATGAACATTGATAGATTTGATTTTGCACATGAAGGTGCTAATGATGATGCTCCATGTTTGTGAATTATCTCGTCACTAGGTTGCAACAAGCTATGGGCAACCCTGTTTTGCAAGCCGAAGTTACTCAACAACTTCGTGCTTATGGAATTTCCCTTCCTCTCCCAGAGGAGAGAGAGCTTAGGAGGCCTCTTGAAGAGACCCCCAAAAGAAGACTCTCTCCCATTCGAGAGGAGGAATCCAAAGAGAAAGAAAGCAATGACAGTCTAAGTTCTTCTGAAGATGTGGCTCCACGAAGATGGCGGTCTAGACGATCGCCTACTCCTCCCAAGAGGAAAAGAGCAACCCATAGTCCTTCTCCTCATCACTCTGAAAGGCAAGAGAGGAAACAAAGGAAGAAAAGGGCTAGGAAGAGGTCACCCTCTTCACCTTCTTCTTCACCTTCCTCGTCTTCCGATGAAAGTTATGGCTATTTCCTAGAGAATACAAGAGGGGAGGACATCGCAAATCATTTCTTGCATGGCGAAGGTCACAAAAGCTAAAGAAGTTCAAGGAGGGAGGAAAGAGTATCTCTTTTCTCACCTATGATGGCACCTTTGGTGCTACCGACAAAGTGTTGGCTTTCATCCAGCAATTTGATGCGGCCTTTGGGACGAGGGCTTCACAGAGTCCTCCAAGCTACGCCATGTAGCTATGCACTTCCAAAAATCAGCTCGTCAATGGTGGGCTAGCCTTCGTGGCAATGGAGAAGCCCCAAAGACATGGAAAACTCTACGAGTTTCCATCATGAAGCAATTTCTTCCAAGTGATACTAAAGATAAAGTTCTTACCGAATGGCGCGGCTTGAAGCTTCTCTCTCATGAGTCTATCAACAAGTATGTAGACAAGTTTTGGGATTTACATCTCAAAGCTACTGTCTTTCAAAAGATAGACTTTGCCGAGCAAAGACAGCAATTCTGTGCGGGATTACCTGAAGAGATGGCCGAATACATCAACTCTCAATGGCCCGGTACTATTACCGAAGTAATCCACCACACCATGGTTGCTTCACGCATCAATTTCCATCAAGGGGCTAGACGTAATGTCAAGCCCATGGAAAACAAAGATAAAAATGATGCAAAGGGGAAAAACCAATGCTCAAAATAATTCCCAAGGCACTTCCAACAACAACAACAACAATCGGTCCAAGGAGAAGGGAGTTTACAAAGGGTAAAAAACAAACTCTCTCCTGAAGAGCTTGAAGCTTTTCGCAAGGACCATAAGTGTTTCAAGTGTGGGGAGCAAGGACATGGCTATCGTTCTTGCCCCAAGAAGAATACTCGCAATGAGACTCCTAGGGCTTCCACCATCGAAGCTCCAAAAGAGGATGCTCATTGCAAAGGATCATCACTCTCCTATGCTTGGGGAAAGGTAAGAGAGCATGATGCCTTCATCTTGTTTGACCCTGGCTCTACTCTCAACTTCATATCAATAGAGTTGGCCACCAAGTTGGGCATTCAAGCTTTTGAGATGGGAGATATAGTAGTGGCTGATGCAGCTTTCAAGGGACAACAAGCCTCCGTTACTCCCTTGATTGGGAAGTTGAGGCTTCATGTCCAAAGCTATGTCGACAAAGAAGACTTCTTCATCTCTCCTCTCCAACATCAGGATGTTATCCTAGGGGCACCATGGTTTGATCGCATGGCTGCCAACATGAAGTTCCCTGAAAGGAGAATTTACTTCACCTACAGGGGAAAGAACATGTATATAGATGCTAGTGAGCGTGGTCGCACTATTCCACTTGCTTTTAAATCCTCTTTCTTTTGATAAATCAATGAAGAGCTCAGTTTCTGCGTACATGATTTATGTCAAAGAGTCTCTAAAAGCTAATAATGTTTCATCAAATGAAAATGATAGGAATCAAGAAGAGTTAGACTTGTCTACTTTTCTAAAAGGATTCCAAGATGTGTTCATCGATGATATCCCTATGGACCTACCTCCAAAACGAGGGGATGATGACCATCGTATTGAGCTCCTTCCAGGAAGCTCACCGCCTAACAAACCTCCTTATCGAGTCTCACAAGCTCAACAAGAGGAGATTATGAGGCAAGTACAGGAATTGGTAGACAAAGGGATGGTGAGGCCTAGTTCCTCTCCTTTTGTTCTCCAGTCCTTTTAGTGCAAAAGAAAGATGGTACATACCGTATGTGTGTGGACTATCGAGCACTAAACCATATCACTATCAAAAATAGATTTCCTGTGCCTCGGGTAGAAGATTGTTTGATAAGATACAAGGCTCTACCTACTTCAGTAGGATTGACCTTAAGAGTGGCTATCATCAAATAAGGATAGTGGATGAAGATATCCTAAAACCGCGTTTGCACAACATTTGGTCTTTATGAATATCTAGTCATGCCTTTTGGCTTGACTAATGCACCAGCTACTTTCAATCGTCTCATGGAGAAATTTTTAGACCATATCGTAAATTCACTTGAGTATTCTTTGATGATTCTATCTACTCCAAGTCTTTGGAGGAACATAAGCAACATCTCCAAGTGATTTTTCAAGCCTTGAGGGAGAACAAACTTTTTCTCAACCAAAAGAAAGTGAATTCTTCCTTCAAGAGATTCAATATCTAGGTCATATTATCTCTCACGATGGTATTCGTATGGATCCATCAAAGTTAGAGGTAATAAAATCATGGCCTAACCCAAGGAATCTTACATGAGCTAAGAAGATTTATTGGTATGTGTGCATACTATAGACGCTTCATAGCAAAATTCTCTCAAGTAGCAGGACCACTACATGAATTAACAAAGAAGAACGTTAAGTTTGTATGGACTGCTAAGGAGCAAAATGCTTTTGAAAAACTCAAAGAGAAGCTTATTCCCAACCAGTCCTCGTGCTTCGGATCTCTCAAAGCCATTGAGGTCCAATGTGATTCTTGTGGTGATTGCCTTGGAGCGGTTTTTCTTCAAGAAGGGCATGCCATAGCATATGAGAGCCAAAGGCTCAATAGTGATGAACGAGTCTTGGGCATTTATGAGAAAGAGATTTTAGTTGTTCTACATGCCCTAGACACATGGAAGCACTACTATTGGGGACTCCATTTATCCTACGAACCGACACCAAAGTCTCAAGTATTTCATGACGCAAACCAAGCTTTCCGACAAACAAATGAGGTGGGCAAATTTTCTTTCGCATTTTAATTTCCATATTGCTCACATAGCTGGTAAGCACAATCAAGTTGCCGATGCACTTTCACGATGACCAAAAGTTAATGCGGTGTCTATAGCTACTCACAATGATCTATCCTCTATGATAGATGAGTATGCTACTGACCCTGACTTTAGAGACATAATGTCAGCCCTGCTATGGGGAAATAAAGAGGAACCTTCACCTTGCAGGATGGTTATCTTATCCACGGCAATAGGCTATGTGTTACCCATTCCCTTCATGAGAAGGTTATGTATGAATCCCATGCTCCTCCATATGCAGGGCATAGAGGTATTCAACCTACTCTCGGAGGAGTAGAGACGTATTTCTATTGGCCTACCATGAAAGTGGACATACAAGAGTATGTTTCAAAATGTGTAGTATTCCAAAAGACCAAGTATGATAGAGGGAAGCAACGTGGATTTACTCCAGCCATTGCCTATTCCAAATTCACCATGGGAAATTCTA
>NC_140943.1:161171463-161428364 GCF_014529385.1 Adiantum capillus-veneris | reverse complement strand
TGTGTTTTTGAGAGGGGATTGACAACCTCTCATACACTAGTCATGTTGACTCTGTCCCATGATATGACATTTATGATCGTGGTTCTCACTATCACTACAATAAGATAGCGAGGCTGGCATTTGGAGAGCTCACAAGGGACCTATACATAGGGTGTACAACCAAAGTGGGTCAAGAATTTAACTTGGAAACAATCTTCATTTTTTGTTGGAAGATAATAATGATGCTTATTAGCATCTGATCTAAAACACAAGATTTTTTGAAGTTTTCTTGTAGGGACCTTGATCTATGTTATTAAGAGAGTGCATGTGTCAAATTTCAAGCGATTTGAAATAATCTTGACTAAGATTGACATCTGTCTAGTATTTGAGTCAAACTATTAAAAATTGGCAAAAATTATGCAAAACTTCTCTGAAATTTTTAGAAATTGATTTAAAGCTCCTTGTCCATATCCTTGATCAGATAATCAAAAGTGCAAAAAAGTATAGTTTTAGAATAAATTCATGCTTATTATCATTTTCTTCCCAAAGTGAAAACTTTTGAAGTTTTCTGGTTGCTTAGGTGGAGTACATATCCCATAAATAGCTTGCAAAATTCGGAGTCATTAGTGGATGTTGAATCCGCAAATACAACCTTCCTTGAAGAAGAGAGCTCTTGACTTTCTTCGTGCATGATTTTCGGAGTCCACAATCGCCCTTTTACGACGCCATCTCACATGAGACATGAGGGGTAAGTTATATGCTTATCAATGATCAATTCTATATGGTTGGTAGCAAGTCTAGGCTCAAGGAAAAACCCTAGAAACCCAACAGTGCACGAAGTCCTATGACCTAAAATTGACCATAGTGGCCTGTCAGCTCAATCAAATTGGACAAGACTTGAACTGTAGCATGCTCCTATATAATAGAACACTTCTATATCACCAGATGACCATTCGACAGGGGTCGAGAGGGGTCCCAAGTACAAAATCTAGGTTTTTTCTAGATGCCAGAATTGGATTTTGACTCCACAGACAACTTATAGACTGGGTCTATACACAATGTACATGAATGGTTTCATGAAAATAGTCAAGGCAAGCTCTCAAACAACAGAAAATACCTTGAAGGCTACAAAGTGTCAAATTTCACATACAAGGTCAAACTGAATCCAAATGGGCCAAAAATGGATGCGTAGCATCAAGCTATGTAGCGGACAAGTCCATAGCTTCAAAAGTGACTAACCAACTCCACAAGCCATCTAGTCACAAAAATTGGTGATTTTAGAGTCGACAAAGCATGAAGTGATGCTGACACGACCAAACTTTACCAAACTCAATTTAGGACTTGTTTTAGATGTTATAGAATGTGTCTAGGTCATCAAATTATCAAGTTTAGCAAAAACATTGACTACTGTACATAATTGCAATTATTTACTTTTGTGCTTTGTTGGCTTGAAAATGATACCTTCACCTTTTTGCTGCTTCTCCGCCTTCCTCCTTGCTGAGCTCCAATGGTGCTCCCAATACCTGAGATTTGATACCAATTGAAGTGCGCGAGTGGGAGCGTGTATGAGTGTGTGCAACAATGGAGAAGAGAGGAGACCTTGTGTTTGCAGGGGCTAAAACTCACTCTCTACATGTGAGCCCCCTTATTCTATTATGTACATAATGAATAAGTATAGTGGACGGGCACCTGGCCTAACCGGCCACATGGGGCTTTATCCCAACAGAGGTGTCACACTGAACTTGGCAAGAGGCCAAAGTGTCTACACCAGACTTGTCACTGCTAAGTTCCCTGTGTTTGCAGGGGCTAAAACTCACTCTCTACATGTGAGCCCCCTTATTCTATTATGTACATAATGAATAAGTATAGTGGACGGGCACCTGGCCTAACCGGCCACATGGGGCTTTATCCCAACAGAGGCGTCACACTGAACTTGGCAAGAGGCCAAAGTGTCTACACCAGACTTGTCACTGCTAAGTTCCCTGTGTGGTGTGAGAAATCAGTAGCCTGAATCTGGAGCCAGTCAAGGACTGTGTGCTGGGTCCACTCTGTGAGATCCCTACCACACAGTGAAAAGGAGAAACCCACCACTATGTCCAAAGCCTCAATGCCTCTAACTACAAGAAAGAAGACATGGGCTCGAAAACTAGCCTCCTCCAGGTCAGCAAGAGAAGAGTCACCCAAAACCGAGTGAAGCTATAGTTGAATAAGTTCCAACATCTACAAATTTCAAAGCCAGCCTCCTCCAGGTCAGGAGAAGAGTCACCCAAAATCGAGTGAAGCTATAGTCAAGAAGTCCCAGCATCTGAGAATGTCGAAGCTAGACAAACCTCTAGAGACAACTGCAAAGGGAGAAGTATGCACCAAAAAGGCGGCCTCAGGTGGGGCTATCCCTCTCAAGCCACACGGATTGTAGAAAAAGCACTACCAAGATAACGCCTTGCGGCAAAAACGTGTGTAGTATACTTCCTACATCTAAGGAGGAGTGGACGAGGGGTCAAGAGATGAGGTTGTGGGCCCCATCGAGGAGAGGAGAGGGGCAAGAGGTTAAGGTGGAGGTGGGGGGGAGGAAGCGGAGTGGCAACTTCTGAGAGAGGAGGAGGTGGTGGTGGAGGAACTGAAGTGGACGGGGCCTCCTTAGGCGGGTCCTACTGAAGGGGGTCAAAACGGTTCCTAGTCGAAACCCAGTGCTACTGAGTTGCAAAAGGTCGCCCCCCAAGGGGAGCACTGGGGCGAGGCCACCCCTATCAACGAAGGCCAAGCACGTGGTGCCAACCGTCAGCTTTTTTATCACTAGACTCTAGTGAGGTACCAGCCTGTGCATCCTGTGTATCTGGCTGCTTGGTATGCTCAGCCTTGGGAGGATGCACATACGTTGTGGGTCGAGGTCTCCTGTGAGGGCAAGACTTTGCCAAATGGCCCATCTACCTACAAATGAAACACTGGTTTGGGAGACCCAAATATTCTACACTCTGCCTGATCCATCCCCCACTCACTCGAGACAACAATACCACCTTGGGGAGGGTGTGTGTGCCATGAACAAGGATCCGCACAGTAGGTAAACCTGCGGCCTTGGCTACAACTAAAGCTGCAAAGTGCATAGAGACTCCAAAACTATCCCGCACATGGAACCAATCCTGGGGAGGAGAGGGAGGTACTCTCACCTCAAGCATGGAAAATAGACCGAAATTGGCAAATATGCTTGCTCCTCGAGCACATCTATAGTAGGGGCAAAACCATGATGCCAACGTCAGAAGTAAGCTTGAGCTTCTCGGATGCTGAGTGGGCTCATCAAAATCACCTTGGCTGCATATCTGCAGACTTGAACATATCTGCAGACTTGAACTCTACTTGGTGGTACCCTCTCCCGAGGATCTGGACATTGATGATCTTACCCACATCGGAGAGAAGACAGGCCTGTAGTAAATCCCGAACCTCACCCCAACTGGACATATTCCAGTGATCTTACAGATAACCAAAGTTGCTTGCAAGCGCTCCACTTTGGCCATCAAGTTCGCTTGCTCTTCTAGCGAAAGAGCAAGTTGAAGCGTCAGCTCCGTGGTGTTGGGCAAGGAGGATTCAGTGGAGTCCCTCTGAGGTGGAGCAAAAGCCACCATTCTGTGTCTGTTATTACTGAGTCAAGAAAGATGAAGGTGACATGAAACTCCCAGAAGGCTGCAAAGACAAACTCCTACGAGCTAAGAAGTGGGATGGGGGGGGGGAATGGAAGTGAGAACGCGAGGCAGGGACGGGTCGGCTGATGCATGAGGGGTTGGAGTGGGCGTGCTCGAAACTGTGTGCTCAAAACTGGCTACGTGCTTGGCTGGAAGCAGGCAGAGGAGGCAACGGGTTGTGCAAGGCAGGGCAGCACGAGGGAGGGAGGGGGGGGGGGAGAGCGATGGCAAGGAGAGGGTGTGCAAGTGCGTGTGCAGGGGAGGGGGAAAGGGTAGCAACAGCAAGTGATGTTTTTTGCTTCCAATTATCTTCTCAACGTGTATCCAATTCGTCGCTCTATCTTACAAGGCATAAAGCCATTAAAAATCCTAGATTACACATATGGATTCCAACAAGAATCAATTGGCTTCTTCTGCATCCGCGTGGGAGGAGACCATGCAAAAGATTTTAATGATTTAACTAAGGAAGAGTATAGGCCACCTCGGCCTACTTAGTATGAACTTCAAGAGATGCAACATCGAAACCAGGTTGACGAGTGCACAAAGCAGATGATTCAATTTGTGAAAGACCCTCAATTTGCAAATTTTCGTCTCAGCAATCCATCACTGAAGTGCACACTTAGTGGCAGAAAGCCACCGAGCCACCAATCAAATTGGCAATCAAGAAGCCTCCTACTCCGAGAATGTTTACTGAGAAGAAGAACTCCATGGTGCGGTCAGGCCCATATCAATCATCTTCTGGACACGAAGAAGCCATCAGAAAAGCAATTGAAGCAATGTAATAAAGGAACTAATTTCCCCAGTTACTTGGGTCAAAAATCCACTTTTGAAAATGCTAGAAAGTAGAAGAAGCATGTCCGCTTCAAAAAATTTCCCAGTTCATCCTTATCTTCTGACAGCTCGGACACGTCATCTTCTTTTTATTCGAGTGTGATGAGGACAGGAAGGGCAAGAAACAACAGAAAGATCACATGTTTTATGCAAAAAGAAAGCACTTTTACAGAGCCAATCAATATGATTTCCTCGAGGACAAGGGCAAAAAGCCCAAAGAATTCAAAGAGGGAGCACAAACAATAAATTTTGAGCATTTTTTAGGGTTTTGAGATGCTCCCAAGGATTTAGCCTTTGTCCAATAGTTTGACATAGCATTTTCTGGAGGCCTCTATACAGAGCACTCCAAGATCAGACGGGCGGCATCCTTCTGAAAGGCAATGCACGGACATGGTGGTCCACTCTGTTGTTAAGGAAACAAGCCCCAACAAAGTGGTTGAAATCTAAGAAACTCTTTATTTATTCATGGCTCACACAAGAATACAAACAAGACGTGATTATTGACTAGAACCATGTTCGGATAGGTCAAGTCAAAATCTTTGGATTCTTACTGTGAAAGATTCTGGGAAATTTTTCTACCTATTTCATCCTTAAGAAGATTAGTTTTAAGGAGTAGATTGAACAATTTTGTTGTGGACTTCCCAAAGAAATACAAGACTACTGTCTCAAAAGTAAGTTTGAGTCTATACAACAATTGATGGGACACGTGAAGCGGGGATTTGATATACATTTGGGTAACATGACTTACCCATCATATTAACCTTCCACGAGTCATAGCAGAAACAATCGACAAAGAGATAGACGACCTTCACTCACAAAAGACCAAAGAGATGAACATTTCAAAGCCTGAAAGTGTTTTGAATGTGGAGAACAAGGACATATCACTACACGGTGCCCCAAAAGGGCACAAGAATCAGGATAACTAGCAGATTGAAAGGACAACAAGTGTTAGAAGCTGGACACACCCCACGGCATCTAACTACTCGGAGGACTATTATTTTTGTAATTATTCATTCATTGAGGAAAACCTGATTTTTCACTTTGTAATTATTGGGACTTACAGAAGTTTCCAGATTGTATCCCAGTTTTGATAGTTAGATTGAGTAGATGGTTGATTTTGGAACTTTAGGGTTTGAGAAATTGTAAGGTATATATACCACTTTTTGACCTTAATGAAGGACCTTTTGTCATTTTAAATAGGTTTGAAGTTTGTGAGTGAGCGTACTGTGTACGAGAGAGAGTGTGAGCTTCATCTTGACGCTACGTGTGCTCCGGAGGTCGGAATTGAGTGCGGAGAAGTGCAGCGTGTTGCCCCCGACTAGAGCTACGCGCCGATACCAACATTGCGCGTGTACGGTCCGGCTTTGTGAGCTCCTTCTACGAGCTTCATCGGTTGTTTGGGTGAGCATACGTTGTCCGATTTTGCATTGCAGCATATCCACGTGTTCACATTGAGTAGAACTACACATTAGGCACTTTAGATTTCGGAAACGAAGACCTGCAGATTTCGGCCAGACATCCTACGTGTTTCTGCACCAGGTGTTTTGGGTCGGGATTTTGGTTCATAGACCTTAGGGAGAGTGATCTATTGGTATTAGTAGGGTCTCCTTCAAGTTCTATGGTGTTTCGAGATTGTTTGATGGGTGTTCGGCTCTAGAAAGCATTGTAGTAAGTTTCCTCTCTTGCACTCTTGAAGGCTGTGACTTAGACAATTGGTAGAGACCTCTGTAGGAATTAGTTAGGAGTCGGTCGAGTGTAGGTTGACACCTTATACTTGCTTCCACGTGCCTGCGGGTCGAGCTTCATCCTTAGTTGACATTACATGTTAGGTGAGTTCTCGCTGTGCCGATGTCTCGCGGCGTATCCGTCCAACATTGGCGTCGCTACCGGGGATGAAAACCTTAGGTAGGTGACCGAGACTAATCCTTGAGGATTGGGATTTTTGGCTTGCCAAGAGTCTCGCTTTACATTTAGATAGGATCAGAGGGTGGAGGACTCTCTAGGTATTAGAGGGAGTCTAGGAAGCGTGTGTCTGGCCTAGATCCTTCGACTTAGGTAGACGAGGTTGACTTAGGTAGTTTTAGGTAGTAGTCGATTCCTAGAGTAGGGCTTGGGGTGGTAGAAGTGGTGAGAGGAGAGCTTGAGAGTCCGGAGAGGCCAAAAAGCAACCAAAAACACCATTATCACCATTTCACATGATAGGTAGGAGTAGAGTAAGTAGGACATCATGATTCAAGATCTAGAGCATTTCATGCATGTACACTTGCTTGGTAGAATCATTACAAGTTTGTAAAAGACGCAAAAAGACGCAAAAGTGTGTTTGAAAGCCTAATTGAAGTCCAAAAGTTACTGTGAGTGTTTCTGATAGATCTACAGAGCATCAGGAGCATTCCTTTCAGAAAAAAACTTTAATTTTAAGCAGGAGACATCCTACGCGTAGGATGTCTATAGGCTAATCTGGGAGGAATTTTTGGGATTTTGAGTGACCAGTGTGTTCAAAAGGTAGGGTTTACCCTAATTTCAACTGGAAAGTGGAAATTTGGCCATATCTTGACAGGATAAGGCCAGATAGACTGAAATTGCCAGACATCCTATCCAAATAGTGCAACAACATTATTTTGGGACCAAAACCATAAGATGGGTTCATGAGCATGTCTTGCATGATATATTGAGTGACTGAAAGGGGTTTCACCTCATTTGGGTAAGAAAATTGAGTTCAAAGCAGACTTTAGCACTTTTGACTAAAAAAGAAAAAACAATTGAAATTTGGGACTTTTGACATCCAAAACAAAATCTAAGCATACCACTAGGTTACTGACATCAAAGGGAAGCTGTGGGACAAATCTGGGGTCAAACAGGCCAAAAAGACATCCTACGCGTAGGATGTCTTCTGAGTTATTTTGGACTCCAAACTGAATTCTGAGTATACCAAAGTGATCAACAACTCAAGGGGAGCCTGGGCTTTGAGTTTGAAGCCATTCTGAAGAAATAGACATCCTACGCGTAGGATGTCTAATGCAAGAAACTGAAGCCAAACTTTGACTTTGAGCATAGTAAGGTGTCATATAGCCTAAGGCAAGCCTCCTAGTCAATTTTGGTCCAATTTGGAGTTGATTAGACTGATCAATACCATCAACAGGCCGTCGAAACAGATTTCTGACTCTTTGACCAGCTAATAGGTGTCCAAATCAAAAAGTAAAAGTAGATGTAAGCTCAGCACAACAAGAGGAAAAAACAATGCAAAAATCCAGGCAAAACACAACAGGAGACATCCTATGCGTAGGATGTCTATTGGGGCATACTGCAAAGAAAATTTGACCTGGCATAGACAATGAGGTCCCATTTGGCTTAAGGGTTCTAGAACTTCTTTCAGAAGTGAATTTGGACCTTGTTTGCCCATTTGACGAAGCAAAGTCTGAATTCAGACTTTTTCGTGTAAATTGACTAACAACGGAGGGTAGTACAGTTTCAGATTAGCAAACCTAATCCAGAACATCAACAGTGTATAAAATACAGTAGTGGTTGAGATTAACTCTCTAGTTATACCAATCATTACTAAGATAACCACTAGCAGATAAATGCTTTGATTCAATTGCCAAAATTAAAACGCTTGTGTACAAGTATATTCAGCAAACAACAAAGCAAGAAGTTGTGCAGAAACTGACCCCTTGCTAGGTGAGTGGTTGAATTTGTGATAAATTGCATTAATAAGTTTGATGAATTTAAGATCAGGAAGATACATTGTTAGAAACTAGAAAGTGGCAGGTGACCAAGGTAGCTTAGTGTCCACAGAAGAGAGTGTAACTCAGGCAAGGCTAGATCCGCTAGCACCGATTATTGAGGAAGGTAGTGATACTGACACTTCGTCAGACAAATATTTCTTCATGATGGGTAGTCAACAGCCAGGAGGTTTCACCTATGATGGATCTATGTGCGGAGGAAGCACTTCCCAAAATCCTTTGAATGATTCCAGGCTCACGGTGATCTTCTTAGAGGTAACAAACTCGAGAGGAGCCCTAGTCTATTCTGACTATCGAGGCCGCAAGTGCATTTGTATCGAAGAGAGGCTAGCTCAAAGATTGGAGATAATCCGAGTGTATGATGATGGAGATAGATTCCGAGACGAAAAGGGGAACCACTATTTAATAGTTAGTAATTGTGAAGATTACAACAGATATGGAGATAACGTGGCTAAAGGGAAAATGGTTTCAGAAACTCAAGAAATGCCACCAAACATTGATCGACCTGGAGCTGTTTTTATGTATGATAAGAAAACAACCAGGGTTCCAACTTATAACGAGAATGTGGGAATCTACAAACATGAAAGCGAGGGTATAGTCTCTTACTTTCGCAGCAAAGAACCATACGTAAACAAATTAATCAAAGACCAGGTTCTTTACTTATTTTCTTATGAAACTGCTACGGGGAAGGGCATAGTTTTTGTTGATAGATATGGGCGAGAATACCAACGTATTCTCCCAGAGGAAGTAGAGAGAGCAATAGGCCCAGGAGCATCAACATATGCCCTTGAGGAAGTGCCAAGAGCCGCCCACACCCCAAGCAAGTCAACAAATCCTTTTTTAGATGAGTAAGACACTACTTCACATTCCACCCAACCGCAAGCATTTAACAGCCAAGACCAACCAGAAAACCAGCCATCATTGCAGGCATGGCTTCGACAGAGTGCAAGAATGGAATCAGACCGAAATCAAGATGGTTATCAAACCGCACAAGGGCTCGGGGATTTGCAAGAACCACCACACTATTCAAGGTATCAGGCAGAGAGTAAGCCAAAAACACAAGGGTCAATAGATCCTGGAGGACCACCCATAGAACGAGTTCGCAGAGAAGAACCACCTCCAACGAGAACCATTAGAAATTATGGCTTAGGAGCACCATTGGGAGAAGAACCAGCCTATTACAGAAGGCCTGAGGAGGTGTATTGACTGGGACGGGGTGATCCAATGATGAGGTCTGTAGACCATCGCAGAATTAGACCTTCTCAAGTGCAAAAATGGGTAAACAAGAAATACACAGGAAGCAGAGACCCAAGAGATCATGTCGCAGCCTTTGTGCGTGTAATTAGAGCCGAAGAGGTGTTAGATTTTTCCACCAAATTTGCAGGGTTTGGACTAACCCTAGAGGATGATGCAGCCACTTGGTTTGACTCTGTAGAGCGTAGAGACTTTGAGTCGATGGAGGAAGTGTTTGGCGAGTTTATTGAGGAATTCTCTCAAACGGGAATAGCTCATAATACCGTCTCACAAATCCATAAATTCAAACAGAAAGATGGAGAATCTGTACGAAAGGCATCCCTAAGACTAAAAAGATATGTTAAGTTCTGTCCTGTTGAAGAACTGCCAACTCAGTCCAGACTTATGCTGATATTCATCCAAGGACTAAGGAATGCAGATCTCTAGAAAGACTTACATATGAAGAGGAGCACGACGTTGAATGAGTTGACCAAGGAGGCCCTGTACCTTGTGGACAATTGTGCGGTCTATAAAGAGGAGGAGTTCAAGGACCTTGATGACGATTCGTCTTCACAGCAAAGTGGAAGCAAGTCTTCTAAGACATCACTGAAAGGAGAAGTAGCGGTAAACCAGGAGTAGCTTGTAGATGAAGTGCTAAAAAAGATCAACTTGTACACCAAACCCCAGGCTAAACAGCCCAAGTGGTGTGCTATTGAACAAAAATGGACAAACCATGGGACCGAGGAATGTTATTATAACAAGGGATATGTGAGAGAGAGACCTTACGCTCCCCAAGCTCCAGTAGCTTCCCCTCAAGTTCCATCGATGCCTAGATATCAAGCAGGCAGCTTACCAGGACCTGTAGGTGTAGAGAGACCACAACCGGTGTTGGGGCAACAACCACCCCTACCAGGATTACGACCAGTTGGTATAAGATCACACCAACAGTAACTGAATCAGAGGAAAAGGCTTTGGTGCCTATGCATGCGTATTATGAAGATCCCGATGGATATGGGGAAAACCCTGTCTATTATCCACCGGAAGAACCCTCGACACCAGAACCATGGAGCATGATAGGGAATCAAGGACCAGCAACTGCTGCACAGGCCACAAGAGAAGGAAGATATAGCTTAGATGAACGAACACTGATGTTGATAGCCAATGGAGGCATGGGCGGATAGAGACATGCTTACCGACAAAGAGGAGCTCAAGGAGCACCTCAACAACCCAAGGGACCCTGCTACAAGTGTGGAGGAGACTATTGGCTGAGAGATTGTCCTCATGATGAAATCATTAGATTCAATGCATATTGCCCAGAATGTGGAATTACTCATTTGATTCCCGATTGCCCTAAAAACCCGAGCAAAGGAACAAAAACCACCTTGAATATGTTAGAAACAGTACCTTCCAGTGGAGGATCGGAAAATGAAACAATCATACCTATTCAGGCGGTAACACGGGCCCAAGCCCAAAGAAGGACGACTGAACCCATAGTTGAAGAACCAAAAATTGATGCCCAAAGTTCAGAAACGAAAAATCAGAAAAGCACTTGGAAAGCTAGAAAGGCGCGTAGGAAAGCAAGGAAAGAACGAGAGCAAATAGTCCTATCCGAGGAGTTGAAACATACCAAAGACAAATTGGAGCGGTTAGAGGATCTAGCTAGCTTAAGCTCACACACCACAGCATCCATAACACCCAAGGAAATAGCAGAACCCAAAAGTGTGGGATCAGGAGGATCTGTACTTGCAGACAAGGTAAACGAGCAGTTCGATGCGCTTCTAAAAGCTTATGATGCTCGACTTAAAAAGAACCAAACCTAGGAGCAAAGGTGGATGACTTATCCATATGCAGAAATAGAAAAACAAAGGTTGGATATGTGTAAAAAGATGATCGAGACGGCTCAATCATTGATGGAAGAACCGCTGGATAAACTTGCAAATTGGCATGAGGCACCAGCTCCAACCCCTATCCAACCAACGCTAGAGAAACATGAGGAAACAAAGGAAAGACTCACTAATGAATATGAGTCCAGAGGAGAGCCTATCATAGTGCCAAATACCACCGATGGGGCAAGTGACGGGTTCCAGCCTAAAATATTGGCAGAAATGGGTAAGGACTGTAAAGGTCTAGATGATCTGTGGAAGCAAATCCATGAGGCCAACGAGGCTAATAGGATGAGTAACCACCTGAATAGCGCGAGAAAAGAAAAGAATGTGATCTTACCTCCTATTGAAGAATTTGAGGCAACGTCACAAATGAACTTTGAGATACATTCACAAGGGGGAGATCAAGGATCAATTAGTTCGGGGCACAGTCAACCAGACTCTTTGAGAACTTTACCCTCTTACCTAGGAGAGTACGAAGCTAAGTCAGAAGTGAGAGCAATCCCATCTCAAAGACATTATTCTAACAAGGTGATGGATTCGCAAGGATTGATTGAGTTGTTATCCACTCCGGTGGCATGCACAATCACGTTAGCAGAACTCCTAAGGTTAAGGCCAAACATGTGGACCACATTAGGAAAATGCCTAGAAAAATTTGGAGTGAAAGACCCCACCTTGAAGCTACAAGAAGGGATCAAAGATTTAGACAGGCCTCAACTAAACACTAGGCCAGTACCATTGAATAAGGTTGGAGAATATTGCGAGGGAGAAGACGGAAACACCACGCTACCGGTAGAATTCCAAGGAGTAGTTTCCAAGGCTATTCTTGACAGTGGAGCGGGGGTTGCAATCGCCACCAAGGAAATCTAGAAAAAATGGGGAAAACCAGCTTTGAGGGCTACTAGAATGAAACTGCAATTGGCAGATGGGTTCATGGAGAAGCCATTAGGACTCTTAGAAAAAGTGATTGTCACTTCGTGCGGAATTGAGTATGAGCATACATTTGCAATAGTCGATTTTGACAAAAAGAACAATTATGAGATTATCTTGGGACGACCATTCATGCGACAACTGAAGATGGTCCAAGATTGGGGTTTTGGCCACATATACCTCAGACATGGCTAAACGACAACTAAAATACATCTGAAAGACCATAGTTACAAAGATGTCAGCCAAACACTTGTGGAAGAGTTTGATTCGGCTACAGTAGTAGGATCAGAACTACCAGCATGGTTAGGGAAACCAAAAGAGCTATGGATGTGTCGAGCTTCACATTGTGGAAGCTTAAGAAGAGAGGAATGCGTCTTAGAAAGAGCAATTGAGGACAAGGAGTATATTCCGGAACCTTTCCCTGAAGATGCCTTGGAACCTCTAGAATGGGAACACATACTGGAAACATTGGATGTCTGTACCATTACCGACAGTCCAACAACAAAATTTTGTGATAAGGATGGCTATGATGTGTTACCCTATTACATGGTAAGCATTGTACCAGAAAAGGAGACGGTAGAACCACCGGAACAAGAAGAGTTTTACAACTCCTCTGAACAATTGGAAGTAAATGATGATGCAGATAATGAGTATTCAGACACCTCAAGTGAGTGTGGAAGGGAAGCCGAGAATATCAAGTTTTATGATTTTGCTAACCAACACCCTAGACGCCAAGAACACTATAGGAGGAAACGAGCAGGAAACAAAGTGAGAGAGAACCTGATGCCCAGGATAAAAGGTAAAACTCACTATTTGATGCTTGTAAAAGCAGAGGATTGTGTAAAAGATCAAATATCAGGAAAATTCTCAAAAAATCGAATAGAACGAACGCGAGAGGAAATAAAACAGGTACTAAAAGCTAAAACCGAAACAAAATCACAAAAATCTGAGAAATAAAAAAAAGAAATAACAAAGGACCAAGAGTGGACCAAACTGGAGCGTAAACAGAAATACCAAGAACTGAAACGGTCTTTGAGAGAGATATGGACTACGGAAGAAGATAGTGATGGTAAAGGGGAGTCAGAAAAGGGGAACATGAATGTACCATCACACTATCGAAAGTTTACTATCCAGGACAGAAAAATCATCATGACACCACCAGTCAAGGAAAGAACCAACCAAGAATCTTACGATGGGCCTGAAAATGCAAAAAAGATAGACCTCGAAGAACCAGGTGAAAAGCCTCAGCCGGTCTATATAGCTAACGATTTAGAGCCTGAGGAGGAAGCACAACTAACACAAGTTCTCAAGAAGTATAAAGATGTGTTCGCTTGGTCCTATAAAGACCTCAAAGGAGTTGATCCATTGATATGCCAACATACAATTCCTTTGAAATCGGATGTAAAACCTAGCAAACAACGTCCTTATACATATAATGACACATTTGCTAAACGAATCAAAGAAGAGATTGATAAACTGATGGAAGCTGAATTCATCTATGAGATCGAACATACAGATTGGGTGTCACCAATTGTGGTAGTTCCCAAAAAGAATGGAAAACTGCGCGTGTGTGTAAACCTCAAGAAGGTGAATGCTGCAACCATAAGGGATAATTATCCCTTGCCGATCATAGAACATGTACTTGAGCGAGTGGCCGGGAAACGGGCTTATTCCTTTCTGGATGGGTTTTCAGGATACAACCAACTGGCAATAGCAAGGGAGGATCAACACAAAACAGCGTTTGCCACAGAATGGGGGATTTATGCGTATTGAGTTATGCCATTTGGCTTAACTAATGCACCAGCCACTTTCCAGAGGTTAATGACTCACGCATTCAAGGAATACCTAAGAATATTCTTAGAAATTTACATGGATGACCTGTGTATACACTCTCTTCTGCGAGAGGAACATATGGACCATTTGCAAAAGGTCTTTGAAAAGTGCGTATTTATGGTTAAGCAAGGATGAATCTTAGGACACATTGTCTCAAGAAATGGCATAACCACAGACCTAGACAAAGTCAAAGTCATTGTAGACCTTCCTAGGCCTACTAATGCGAAACAAGTGCAATCCTTCATGGGACACTGCGGATATTATCGAAGATTCATATACATGTATGCGGTTATCGCACAACCTCTGTATTGTTTGCTAGTCAATTTCAAGTGGACCAAGGAGTGTGAAACTTCATTCCAAAAGCTGAAGAAAAACCTTATATCAACACCTGTACTAAAGGCACCAGATTGGGAAAAGATATTCCATGTGCACATTGATGCTTCAACATATGCCATTGGAAGTATTCTAGCTCAACTTGGAGATGGAACAATGGATTTTCCAGTTTGCTATGCGAGCCGACAGTTAAACAGTGCAGAAAAGAACTACACAACCACCGAGAGGGAAGGGTTAGGAATGATTTATGCTGTAAAGAAATTTCGGCATTATTTGCTTGCAAACAAATTTGTGTTCTTCACAGATCCTCAAGCTCTTTTGTACCTAGTAAATAAACCTTACAATACAGGGAGAATCGTACGCTGGTTTATTATATTGCTAGAATTTGACTTCACAGTGGTGGTCAAAAAGGGTAAAACCCATCTACGAGCGGATCATCTTTCAAGAATACACAACGGGGAAGCTCCTAAAGGAGTAGATGATGACATACCACATGCTTATCTTTTCAACATTGAAATGGTACCCAAATGGTCTCAAGAAATTGTTAGCATTCTTTCCTGTGGAAGTAGGTTTGATAATACTGATTGCAGATCCAAACAACAAATAATTCGACAAACATAAAACTTCCAGTTGATAGCAGGACGGCTGTATCATCTTGGATCTGACCTAATCCTACAATTATGTATAAATCCAGAAGAATTAGAGTTCTACCTTGAAGAGGCACATGTCCAAGGTTGTGCATTTCATTGTTCAATAGTGAAGACACACCAGAGACTAAAACAGTTAGGGGGTTACTGGCCAACTATGTATGCGGATACACATTCTTATGTTACCAATTGTACGATATGTAGTGCCAAACGACCAGTGGATCACGCAACTTTGTTTCAGGTAAACATAACACCTGCATGGAGTCAATATATCATTGACTTCTTAACCACCAGGACGTTCCCTGAGAACATCACAAGAGCACGAAAAAAAGCTATAGAGCTGGAAGCATGTGACTTTCAGTTAATTGGGAATCAACTCTATAAGCGGGGAAAGGACAATCAACTTAGAATCTGTGCAAGTGAAAGCAAATACCTGCTGATTCTAGAACATGCACATAGCGGAATAAGTGGAGGCCATTTTTCGGGCGATAAGACGGAAAAAATTGTCTTAACCGCAGGAATTTGGTGGCCTACATTGCACATGGATGCTGGAGAGTTCGTAAAGCGTTGTGACGCATGTCAACCCACCAAGATGCCAATAAAAAGAGATGAGATGCCATTACGGCCAATGATGGGAGCAAGAGCATTTGCAAAATGGGGCATTGATTTTGTGGGACCTATATCACCCCCTGCATATCGCACCCATACCCAATTATTCATTGTGGCTACGGACTATCTCACAAAATGGGTCGAAGCCAAAGCAACACAAAAAGCTAATGCACGCACCACGGAACAATTTTTGTATGAGAATGTTTTTGTACGTTACGGGTTACCAATAGAAATTGTCAGTGACCGTGGAACACATTTTCTCAATGAAGTAATTGAATATCTGCTAGAGGAATTCATGGTCATACATAGGAAATCCACACCATATCATCCACAAGCCAATGGGCAAGCTGAGGCCACAAATAAAACACTATGCACGGTTCTCACTAAAATAGTGTCAGAATCAAGAACAGATTGGGATCAGCAGCTACACTCAACACTATGGTCATACAGGGTAGCTTACAAAACATCAATAGGAACAACACCATACAACATGGTATTTGGCCTAAATGCTATACTACCCATAGAGTTTTTAATCCCAACTCTACGAGTAGCGAAAAGGTTGGAATGGACAGGGCATGATCTCTGCACGAGGATTGATGATCTTGAAAAGCTAGATGAACTCCGCTTACGAGCTGTCGCTTCAATCTATGCTAAAAAGAGAAGACAAAAAGAATTTTTTGACAAATATGTGCGTACCAAAGAGTTCAAAACAGGTGATTACGTACTTGTTTATACCTTGAAGCAACATGCCAAGAAACTTAAAAAGCGAGGGATGGGACCATTTGTGATTAGTGATCTATCACAAAGTGGAGTTGTCAAGCTTGCTACATTAGCAGGTGAAGAAATGCCAAACTGGATTAGTGGATGTTGACTGAGGAGGTATCATCTACCACTCACACAGGAGATGCTCCAACAAATTCATCAAGGAAAACAAAGAATGAAGGAAAAACAGCGAGTGCGGGAGGAAGCTCAAGCCGAAGCACAAGAACGCATTGCAAAAAGACGGCTTCTGCGACAACAACAACAAAGTGGACCACCATTGAGAATAAATGCCATTCGACTGACGAAGTTGGAGGAGGAAACAGTGGAGCCAATAATTACGGTAACAGTGGGCAGCAATCAAGTTGAATCAACAACATTGCTTGATTCGGGTGCTCAAGCAAATTTAATCTCTTACGGATTATACCAACAGCTCAAAGTCACAGATCAACTTCATCCTACTCCTCAAGTACTGGAAAGTAACACATCACACCCATTGAAAACATTGGGATGGACTATATTGCCTGTACAGATACATCAATATATTTACCCACACAAATTCTATGTGGTGACAGATGAAAGCACACAACACCAAATGATGCTACGGCAACCTTGGCAAAAAGCATACAATGTGCAGATAGATTGGAAAGCAAAGGCGGTCAAAATTCAACATGAACATGAACAACAGCTGATAGCTTTTGCTCAGCAATACAAGCATGATCAACTGCATGCCATGCAATCACTGGAAACAAAGCCCAAAGCACAAATGATATTAAAGAACAGGATACCCGCGACAAACAATCAAGTAAAAGCCAACCATGCTAATTGCAGACATATGAAGTCACCGGCCGCAATGCAAAGATCTAGGCTACCAAAACCCGGGAAACAAGTATGGATGCGGAAGGACAGAAATGATAGGGCGGACACACAACAATGCAACCACAAAATTCCAACAAAGTAGATGGTTCAATCACAACCTAGGGTCATAAAACATATATGGATCCCAAAGAAAATGCTTAGCCATAACCCAATTGTCACTCACATTTGGATACGAAAGCAGAAGCAAAAGGAATTACCTTCAGTACAAGCAACAGTGGAAAGCAGACAGCGGCATTTCAAAAAGGAAAACCGACATATGTGGATGCGGATGAAAGACAAACCGGCGGCAAACAAGAAAGAGCCAAACCATCTACAAAAATCGGCAGCAACAAAATACCAATGGAAAGCCAAGGTCATAAGGCCCATAGCCATTACATCCTAGCCAATTCTATCCTTAGAAACAGCTACGATTCCATCAACAGTGTCAGCAAAGCAATTGCCTTTTGCAAAAAAGACAATTAAACAGAGAGCAGTAGAGTTATAGCTGTTACTTGCAAAGAAAGCAGAAAACCTCGACGGCGAATGCCAATAAGCATCTTGCTTATTCCATTCTCTTGCACAACATTAATTTTTCCATGCATTGACAGAGTATGCATAAAGTAGGGCCACATTAATCGGCCAGGCATTGGCACAACTTTTTTAACCTATGCACGGCACACACTCCGAGGCGAAACCTTGTCGTCTGGGAGGACTCCGACTAGGAGGGGGGGAGGCATTCTAGAGGCACTCTCAAATGCGGAACCAATGAAAGAAACAACAAAAAAAGGGCATGATTTTCGACTATTTTAAGGGTGATTGCGAAATTTTTTGGAGTAACCCAAGTACATATGCCCTTATACAGCATGAAGCTACAGGTATATGGGGCCAAACGCCAAATCAAGCCCCTAGGTGTATGTATATAAGTAGAAATAGCCATTTTTTCAGGCAAAATATTGGTAAAACGGAGAAATCCGGCCATAAAAATTACATGTGAGTGTATATAACGTGTTGCGGTCATGTTTGTGATTTATTATGATTTTTGGGGATTTTTTGGGTTTGATTTGCTATTTTTCTTTTAATTTTACTAATTTTCGACAGAAAAACTTCAAAAATACAAAAAGCAGGTGAAAAACAGTCGTAATGAAAAAAAAAAATGGTGATGACCAGTGACTATAGGACAACCTATGGTACAGTGGGGGTGCAATTATGAGACTGGAGCGGAAAGCGTGTTTTGGCCAGGTTTTGACCGAAATGCCAAATTTCTGGTAAACAAAGCAAATGGAGTCCAAATCAAGAAATTTTTGACCCTAAACCGCATCTCGCAAGAAGATAGGAGCACATGTCAAATTTCATGAAAAGTGGTTCGGGGACCTCCATTATAAGAAATTTTCACCCCATTTTTAGCTCATTCTCACTATTGACTTTGTGGAGAGAGCTTCTGCCACCTAGAGAGGATCGACCTTCCAGCAGCTTTTACGACGTGCACGACTACCCGACTAGTTCCAGACATGAGAGGTAGGCTCACCACCTTGAGCTTTTCGCGCATGTTTGTGATTATGTAGCGAAAACTAGCGTAGGAGTTACACACAAAGCGAGCGGTAGAGACCTACAAGTAGAGACGGCGGCCTAACGGCTAACCTGAAAGCAACAAGACTTCATCGACAGCTTACCCTAGTCTAGGAGACCAATCCTGGATGTCCAAAGGCAGTAGGAAACCATCGGGAAAAACCCTAATTCCCAGAAACCCTAATTCCAAGAGGCCACCAAATGGGAAATCAGCAAAACGGCGACCAAATGCTACCAAAATTCATGGGTAGGAGCATCCCGACATGCTCGACAAGTCTATATGACCCGCATGACCAAAAAGTGACCCGAGGCGGCACTAAACTTCAGAAACGGCATCAGACACACAAAGCGTCAAATTGCACTTGCGGCCAAACCGCAAGTCCGTTTTCCACCAAACTTCACGAGCGGCTTTCCTAGACCATCAACAACCAAATCCTATGGTGGTAGACCACCACAAATCATCAAAGGTATGTAAACGCAACCACGGGTGCTTCTAGAGCGACAAATTGCCAAATGGAGCTCCAGTGAAGCCAAAGTCGACGGAAACCATACGGCAAGGATCCCCGAGGGGTCGGGAAGCTATGGAGATCAACATCGAGAAATTTCATCGCCAAAAAGCAGTCCAAAAGTTAGAAAATGGCTCGGAGGCTCTGAAGTCCACACAGAGAGTTATACTCTATCCACTTGACTTTTTTGTTGAAATTAGGCTCAAAAGGGACTTAGGGGAGCAAAGGGCAAACACTGGGAGCACTAGCACTGAAAAAATCACAAGGAGACATCCTACGCGTAGGATGTCTCAAGGGCACTTTTTGGCACAAACTCCAACATTTTTTTATCATGCACATGTTTTGAATGACATTTACAAGCCATACACCAAGTCTCATCACATTTGGACCAAGCTTGACCTCATATGCATGGAAAAACGCAAAGTTACGGTATAGAGGCAATAATGGGCCAAAGACCTACTAAATCTTGTCCAAATCCCATGAAACTTGCACAACACATTCACCAACACATCAGCAAACAATCTGTGTGGTCAAAGAGAAAAAATGATGAAATAGACATCCTACGCGTAGGATGTCTAGTTGACCTTTTTGGCATGCAAGGGATGTTTTATCATTCTAGATCCAATTACCTCATCATCAAGAGCCCATATGTCAAGTTTGAAGCCATTCTAATCACTTTTGACCCCCAACACCTTCAAGATACACTTTTTGAGCCCAAAAATACCTCACAGAGCCTTACAAGCATCAAATCTTGTCCAAATTCAAATCCAAGAACATGGCCATGTTCCATAGGCCAAGGACAACCCACAAAACAAGTTTGATGTCATTTTGATGAAAAAGACATCCTACGCGTAGGATGTCTCAAGCATAAATTTAGCCTTCTGTGCAAAGAATGACATCATGGGAGCCAAGCCCATGGTGCAATGAGCCCATATACCAATTTTTAACCCATTTGGACATCAATTGCTACCTATGATGGACACTCTACCCCAATTGTGACCTAAAACCCGATTCAGTCCAAAAATCAACTTTTTTGATATCCAAATTCAAATCCAAGCCTATAGCCATGTTCCATGAGCCTTACACTACCTGCATGTCAAGATGAACCAATTCTGATGAAAAAGACATCCTACGCGTAGGATGTCTAGATGGAAATTTTTTACCAGATTGGCACTATGAGCACATGCACAGCTTCACAAGTTCCTTTTAAGCTTTAATTTCAATTTTCAAGTCATTTGGATAAGTAAAACTCAGTTTCGCAGCTAATATAAAAAAAACGCTAACTTCGGACTACTGAGTGCAACAGGATCTATGGCAGCCTCGAAGTCACCGGTAAAGAGGAAAAGAATGACCATCAAAGATTATTTGGACAAAGTGAAACCCTTTGTGATTCCAGAGGGAACACTAAAGCCCACCAACACCTAGATACAAGAAGATTTGTTAAAGTCAAATGACCTAAAGATCTACCAGGGAGTGTTCAAAGACAATGAAGGCAATGTAATAGAGCTACCAATGCTACCAAGAGAACTCAATGAATTTGTACGAAGCAAAATGGCCGGCTACTTGGAGAAAATTGACCTCCACAACTACTTCGAAGCAATACCAGCAAGAGTGGACATCAAAAGAGTATGGGAATTTGTAACAAGCATCAAAGAGGATGGAGTGTCCAAGGTAACAGATTTACAAGGCAGACCAGATACAGAGATCATAATCACGGAGCAGGTTGTAGCCCATGCACTAGACCTCTCCAATTAGGGGGACAACGTCACAAAAAGAAGGGATGAAGTCAAAGTGTACAAAGAGAAAAAGGCAAATTACACCTTTGAAGACATTGCCAACCCAAAGGTGGAAATTTTGAGCCAGTTGTACAACCAGTACTTCCACATGTGCCGAAGAGGCCACAGAAGTACAGGATGCCGCCAGGTGCAATTGCCACAACGTTTACTTGGGCAATGACGAAGGGCACCCCAAAGATAATCAACTATACGGCATACATACATGACAGCTTAGTAAAGATGGGCAACCAAAATCCAACATACATAGTGTCAGGAGAACTGATCACCAAGGTGGTTTATGGGGCACTACACGCTAAAGGAAGGTGGCCTTACCCCCCATCTCAGAATGAATGGTTGAGAGTAAAAGAAGACAAAGAAGATGAGCCGCAAAGGGCACCAAGGGTGGCTACAAGATTGAAGAGACGGCTAGAGCCAGTTGAAGAGGAGCAACCAGAGCAGAAGAAAGGAAAGAAGGAGCTTGCTCAAGTGCCGGCCAAAGAAACCAGGTCTCAGAAAGCGGCAAGACTCAAGAGGCTGATGGAGAGTTTCCGAGCAGAAAGAGCCCTCAAGGGTGATTTAAACGAACTCTGGAAGCCATCTCTCGAGTCTATGTCTGGATATTCCAGAAGAGTGCAAAGGGACCGCTTTGAAGATTATATCAAGAATTTCGAGATTCTTGATGCTGCAGTGGAAAACATTCCCCATGTCCATTTCACCGAGGAGGAAGTGGAGCAGATAAGGCAGACACTGCTAGATGAACAAGAAAGCCAAGAAAGAGAAAGAAAAACAAAAGCAGACAGGGACTTAAAGGGCAAACCGGCAGCTTTACCAGATAGCCCTAAACCCAGCCCACAGCCATCTCCACCGCCCTCACCACCTCCCAGCAGCCCTCCACCAGAAGATAAGGAGGCTGAGGACAAACAAGATGAAAGGCAAGCTGAGAAGCAAGAGCAAAGGCAGGAACCTGAACCAAAAGAAGAGGCAAAGCCTGAGTCTGAGCAAAAAGGATTAGATGAGGCCTACTACGCATTCTTGGACCTGCTACCTGCAGGCTATACAAAGGAAGAAGCCGCCACAGTCGCATTCGACTTGGCGAGGATAGGGCATAAAGAACAGATGCAAGGCATCCAGCTAGTGGAACTAAAAGAAATTGCTACCGACACGATAGACCTACACCCGCCCTCCAATGACTGGGACGTGGTGATAACAAAGCTAGCTGGATTGAGGGCACAATCCATGGCTTCAAAGAAAGAAATGACCACTCTCAAAGCCACTGAAGAACAGATCAAAAAGGAAGTAGATTCTCTGCAAACACAAAGCCAAAGGCAAAAAGAGAGAGAAGATGACCTACCGGCCAGCTTGGCAACAGCTCTACAAAACTACCAAGCAATGGAAGAAGCAAATGAGGCAGCAACAAAAAGAATACAAGCAGCTAAAGAAGAGTGTCTGCAGCTCAGCAAGTCATTGCGAGATGCCGAAAGAGAAAGGGATAATCTGACACTACAGCTGGCCGAAGAATCGAAAGAAGTAGAGGCCATGAGAAATGCCAAGGAAAAAGTAGAGATAGAACAAGAAGCAAGCCTGTATGAAGTCCTTGAGCTCAAGGACCAATTAAAAGTCAAAGATCAAACCATCCAGAGGCTGCGAGCATCACCAGCTAGAGTCAGAGCTACAAGCTCGACTTAAATCATTTCCGAGAGTCAACTATATGAAGAGAAAATGCAGGAACTTCAGAAGGAGCTGACTCTCAAGAAAAAGCAGAGGTTAATGATGGCTGAAGGTTCTATCGTAATGCAAACAAGAATGGAGGAGGTCCAAAAAGCCCTGCAAGAAGAAGTGGAAAACATAAAGAAAAAGCTCGAGGAGGCGAAAAGAGTAAACACTGAACTTAATGACCTCCTTGTGCATATGGACGGAGAAGTTGAAGCGGAAAAGCAAACACCCCTCAGGCAAATTGAGGAGTTGAAAGGCCAACAAGGAGGAGAGGCAGCAAGCTCAAGGCCAGCCGCCAATGAGGGCATCGACCTCGAAAATGTGGCAGATCCTGTGGACACACACATGCAAGAGGAAAGCATAGCAGGATCCTCTCAAGAGCCACAGGATCTAACACAAGAAGAGGAGGAAAAATTGCGTAAGGCAATAGAGGAAGAGCCGAGAGAAAGCACGAAGGAAGCCTTGGAATGGGAGCAGAGGGTCTTCAAATCTATGACAATTCAGAAGATCGACGCCAGTAATCTCAGGTGCAAGTGGCTTCAACCCTCTCTCCCATATCCATTGCTGAAATATGAGGCAACAACAATAAACAAGCGGATCAGAGAAGAGCCAACGGAACCTCTCTACAATGCAGACACCTCAAAGCCAGAAGAAGTTAAGCTTATAGTGGATTCTCAGCCAAAGTGGAGGAAGGCTTGGCTTACCAAGTACCCACAATACCTAATCCACCTGGTAGAGGCACCTAAAGATATCAGAGACAATCTCAGCTTCTGTCCCCTACCAAGGGTTAGGACGTGGAAGGCACAAAAAATTTTACAAAGAAGCCAACCCACTTGGTTGAATTACCCAAAGCTGGCGGGCGTGAAGGTAGGTGAGAGAATAAATGTCCAATACATGGTGAAAACCCTAACAGGCGCCATAAAGTTGTTCACTGGCTCACCTGACCTTACATGCATTAGGATGAGGAAGATTTGCAGAACCATCTTAGCAGTGTTTGAGACCTGCAAGCCAGACCAGGTGACCGACAACATATTCTTCTTCTAGGATACATACAGATGTGCTTATGATCTGTCAGGTCAGCCTTCCACAAAGGTGATACATGCGCTGTATCAAAGAATCATGTTTCTACCATCCTGCCACCTCCAAGCTTTTGAAGAAGCATTCTATGCCGGGTTCTTCACCATGAATACAGATATCTTTGGCCCAACAATGCTGAACCTACATGCCACGTACAAATCACTGCTAAAGATGAGGGAAACGATCAGATGAAGCAGCAGATCAAGGCCATGTCGGGGACGACATGAGCAAGAAGGGGGGGAGTGTTAGAAGCTGGACACACCCCACGGCATCTAACTACTCGGAGGACTATTATTTTTTTAATTATTCATTCATTGAGGAAAACCTGATTTTTCACCTTGTAATTATTGGGACTTATAGAAGTTTCCAGATTGTATCCCAGTTTTGATAGTTAGATTGAGTAGATGGTTGATTTTGGAACTTTAGGGTTTGAGAAATTGTAAGGTATATATACCACTTTATGAAGGACCTTTTGTCATTTTAAACAGGTTTGATGTCTGTGAGTGAGCGTACTGTGTACGAAAGAGAGAGAGAGTGTGAGCTTCATCTTGACGCTACGTGTGCTCCGGAGGTCGGAATCGAGTGCAGAGAAGTGTAGCGTGTTGCCCCCGACTAGAGCTATGCGTCGATACCAACATTGCGCGCGTATGGTCTGGCTTTGTGAGGTCCTTCTACGAGCTTCATCGGTTGTTTGGGTAAGCATACGTTGTTCGATTTTGCATTGCAGCATATCCACGCGTTCACATTGAGTAGAAATACACATTAGGCACTTTAGATTTCGGAAACGAAGATCTGCAGATTTCGGCTAGACATCCTACGTGTTTCTGCACTAGGTGTTCTGGGTCGGGATTTTGGTTCATAGACCTTAGGGAGAGTGACCTATTGGTATTAGTAGGGTCTCCTTCAAGTTCTATGGTGTTTCGAGATTGTTTGATGGGTGTTCGGCTCTAGAAAGCATTGTAGGAAGTTTCCTCTCTTGCACTCTTGAAGGCTGTGACTTAGACAATTGGTAGAGACCTATGTAGGAATTAGTTAGGAGTCGGTCGAGTGTAGGTTGACACCTTATACTTGCTTACACGCGCCTGCGGGTCGAGCTTCGTCCTTAGATGACATTACATGTTAGGTGAGTTCTCGCTGTGCCGATGTCCGTCGCGGCGTATCCGTCCAACAGCAGGACAAGGTGATACTTGTTTCAGAATAGATTTTTGAACTAGCATTATTTTGCTTTATGAATTTATAAAACATGACTTTTTTGAAATATGATTTTAAATTTTGAATAGAACTAATGTTTTATGACAGAATTTGTTGATTCTGGAAAAAAAGAGCAGAGCTAAGAATG
Source organism: Adiantum capillus-veneris (assembly GCF_014529385.1). NCBI lineage: Eukaryota > Viridiplantae > Streptophyta > Polypodiopsida > Polypodiales > Pteridaceae > Adiantum > Adiantum capillus-veneris. The sequence goes on along the minus strand of NC_140943.1, from coordinate 161,403,079 downwards.
AAATGGAGCAGTGATAGCTCCTGAATGAACCTGATAATGAATCATGAATCACAACTGACTGAATGGAATGAATGAATGGACCACTCTATTCAATATAAACTTAATGATGGATTGGGATCCTTGGAAACGATTCTCGTACACAACAGTGCTTGAGGCAAACAATTCTTGCACAAGACAGTGCTTGAGGCGAATGACATCTAGTAAAGGGCTACACAAGTTACCACCAACCATTTTTGATTTGAAGGCTTAGAGGTAGGACCACTCTAGGAAAACAACTGTTCAGAATAATCAAAGAGTGAAACCAACAAACTTTAAAAACACAATGGGGATCCACATGACCACTTAGCTAGCTTTAGGCAAGTGTTGAGAGCTGAGAGGATTTTTGAATTCCATACTCAATTTGAAGGGTTTGGAATGACACTAGAGGGTGAGGCTTTGAATAAGTTTTAGACCATACCTCATGGAAAAATTAAGATCTAATCACATTGGCTAAGAGGTTGGTTGCTACTTATTCAAAAATGGGAATCAAGCATAGCATGATAGCACAAGTCTATAGCTTCAAACAAAACTAGAGAGAATCTATGTGGGATTGTGTTAATAGAATGAAACAATAAATTGATAGATTCCCAGAGTTGGAAGTTTTAGCTAAAGAAAATCTTGTCTCATAGTTCCTAACGGTCTACTCAATAAACTATTGTACACTATGATTTATTAAAAAACACACAAGCTTGAAGTCATGCATTCTTGATGCAATAGACTAAGGGGTTAATTGTGAAATCTTTGAGGAGAGCACTATGAGAGACACACAAAGTGAGAGAACTACATCTACTATGCTAGATCAAGTAGGATCAATTGTGGTGGCTCCTCTAAATTCCATAGAGTATATGCTAAAGCGGATGAAAAAATGATGAGCGATATGAAAAATTTACAAATGAGGGGGCCAAGATAAGGACCACCAAAATGACAAGCAATGGGACCAATGAAGCCCACCTAAATGGTATGCCATCGAGGACAAATGGACAAACCATAAGACAAATGAGTGTTATTACTAACCAAAGTAAGACGAGAATGTTCACTAGTATGTGCCAATGAAGAAACAAGGGAAACCTATGTATAGGTATCCACCCAACATGGTTTAAACAGTAGTAGGAGACCATGACCTGTAGTAGGTCAGTAACAACCACCACTAAGGAAACAATACAATACTAGCCAAGTATGCATCCTAAGGGACAAGCGGATGAACACGACTTAGTTTTGATTACAACATATAATGAAACAAGCTCATCTACCATGGTAGGTAAGGGAGATTGGTATAATCAACCACCATCTTCCATGGCTAAACGAGTTTATCAAGCACCTCTTGAAGCAACACCTATGTACTTTATTATCAAGGGCCTAGACCATGCATGATGAAATATATGATGAAACCAAAAATGGAAAATTGTCACCATTGGGATCAAATGATCATTGGAAAAATGATTATCCTAAACTTGATAAAAAATGCCAAACCTATTGAGGCTTATTGCATGCAATGTGGCAAAAGGGGGATCATTATCTGCAGGATGGTCCTAGGAATCCAACAAACAAAGGGAAAATGACAATAAACATGGTCAATGTCTTCCCTAATAGTTCCTTTGATGTTAACTTTTAGTCTAATCAAAGTAATCACAAGAGCATTAACAAAGAAGCACAAACAAAATAGTGCACATTGAGTGGAAAGCAATAAGAAATTCTCACAGGAATCCAAGAGAAAGAGACATCAACATTGTGAGATTTGAAAATAGAAACAAAAAAGAAATCGAGGAAATATATCAAGGTTTGGTCCAGGATAGAATAAAATCAACTTTGATATCTAGGAAACAAAGATGAAGGTGAGTCAAACCATGGAAACTAAATGGAAAAATTATTCAGCTCTTGATATGGAAATGACTAAGCTAGAAGCCTATCAAAATCTAGTGAGAATCACTCAAGCAATGATTGAAGCATAGAAACCAAAAGTTATATTAATTGGAAATTAGGCTGAAGTTGACACAAAATTAGGTCCAACAAACACTCCTAGTGGAGGAAGATTGGTCATGGGAGAAAGTAACAAAGGTTAATGATGGAAACTTGGCCCTAAAATCAACCCCAATTGAAGAGGTATGACTAGATCATCCACCTATGGAACTGAGAAAAAAACCTTTATATGGAGATTGGGGATGAAAAACGTTAAGCCTCTCTAAGAACCCATAGATTATAAACTCCACCCTTGTATTTGGGTGAAATAATATGCGGTGTGTAAGACCACGAAATTGAGCTGATTAAAGCAAACCTTAAAAGTGGGAAACATTCAATCAATAATGTTGACACCCATTTTGTCTGCCATTATTTTACGTGAAAAATTGAAGATCTAATCACACCTATGGAGAGATTTGCAAAAAACTTTGAAAAGTGGGAATTTCTCGGCTAATAAAAACCAAGGAGTTCAAATAAGAAGAATCTTCAGATAAACTTATCAAATCTATTTCAATGAACAAAGTAGGAGATTATTGCATAGGAAATGAAGGGAACACAACACTTCCTATGGAATATAATGAGTTCAAAATCATGGTAGTACTTAACAGTGGGGTTGGAATTGCCATAGCCACCAAATTTATATGGGAAGCTTGGGGTAAGGGAAGTCAATTGGAATTGACAGCTCAATCAGTCATCGAGCTCACGGTTGCCAAGATACGATGAATGGAAGTCGGTGCCAATTGTTAATGATGGCAGATAGTTTTTTCCCTTTTTTTTTGGCCTTGGTTGGCAGCTTTTGTGGAGCTCAAAGGTGGTGAGGCTTGCATGATTTGAAGTTGGAAATGAAGAGTTCTGGGCAAGCTTTACGGGATTGGGAACTAGTTCACTAGGCATCAAGCTGCAATTTTTTGAAGTGGTGGGGTTGAAAAAACCCTTTTATGTGCATTGTGGTGGTTTTTGGGGGGCTTATGAGCTTGGACCACCTTGACAGTGCCACGTGGCTCTAAAGATGGTCCCGTATGTGAAACACAAGCTTTGGAGGTCACTACATATATATAGGAGCACGCCCCATTAAGGGCATCACGGAAGAGAGAAGGCTCCTTGGAGCTTGAAACCATGGCACGTGTAGCGAGCAGTTCTCGCAGCTTTGTTGGGTGGAGTTGGAGGTGGCTTTTGGTTGTTGACAACGAGGGCGGTGGTGCCGTTGGCTACCTTGGGTGGTGTGGTTTCTGCTTTCTAGTGCTGACATGGCATGCTCATAAGCGGCTTGTCCCACTCCCATAAGAATCCCAATTTTTGAGAGTAAAGAAAGAAAGGGGGACCCCCACGAAAACTAGCACTAATGCCTTGGGGAGGGCCGTTTGCTCGGTGCTGAGGCAATGAGAGAGAAAGGAAGAGGAGTTGACAGGTCCACTCAAGAGACAATTCTCATGAAAAATTTCCAAATTGAGCGAACACTTGTCCGTTGCTCATCTACTTGCCAAAAAAGAACTGAGGTAAGTTTTTTGTGTTGAATGAAGTGAAGGATTTCCCGATAGTTTGTATATGCCCCCACCTTCTTATCTTTTTTGCTATGTCTCTTTGTGTGTTGTTGGTGCCGGTGGATGTGTGTGCCTATAGATGACTTTGTGTGGTGCAAAGAGAGAGAGAGAGAGAGAGAGAGAGAGAGAGAGAGAGAGAGAGAGAGAGAGAGAGAGAGAGAGAGAGAGAGAGAGAGAGAGAGAGAGAGGAGAGGTTTTTTGTGTGCATTGGTGGCATGTGTGATGGAAATTGTGCAGATGTTGTGAATGCGTGTGTGTTTGTCTTGATGAGCACGTTGACACATTGATTTGTGTGCGACCGGTATTTTTCTTGTGCGAGTACGTTGTTTGGAGGTGTTTTTTGAGAGGACAGAGGTGTTGTGAATACCCTGGGCTATAGAGAGGCAGTTGTGTGTCTGCTGGATGTGTTCCCCATGCCCTCTCTCCATCTTTTGGTGCCCCCATGGAGGAACATGCAGCCAAAAGTGGAGTTTGAAGCCAAAAGATGGCTGGCGGTTTGTCGAGTGGAATGTGTAGTGATTGGATTTCAACTTATTAGATATGGAGAAGCCAAGCATTTGCCCCATTTTCATAGAAATTGAAGACTCAAAGGATTGTGTAGCAAATTTTGAGTTATGGATGTTGTCTATGCAGATGGTGAGACATGGAGAATTTGCAGACGGTACCACTATTGATGTGAGAATGTGCAAAAGTCTAGCTTGATGCTCTAAAGAGTGGTGATTGAGGCTCATGGAAGGAGCTGCAAAATCAAATTTTTGAGCAGTTTTGAAAGGTGGTTTCTCCGATGGAAGCTGGTGTGAAGCTGAAGGTGTTGCATCAAGATTTCTCGTTTTTTCTTGATCAATTTGACGCTTGCTGGAAGCAGCTGGAGGTTGTTGCTACTGGGTTTAAAGACAACCAGTACTTCAAGCTGGTGCTTGTTGGAAGCAGCTGGAGGTTGCTACCGGGTTTAAAGACAACCAATACTTTAAGTTGTTGAAGCTCCTTGATTGCTTGTATCCAAAGATTAGAGAAAATGTGCAATTTGGTGTGGATAGCTATGGAGTCATGGTGTATTTGGCCAAGGTGAAGAGCAAGAAGTTGAGACAAAAGTTGGAGTTGGGCTTGCTAAAGCCTACGGATTATATACCTATTGAAACGGCAAGGTATCCTATGGTTCAGCTGAAGGTGGTGCCTTGGATGTTTCCTATTTATGATGTGCATGTGCTGATGAAGGATGAGCTTGTCCACAAGGACGAGAATTTTGTGGAAGAGAACCTATGTGCTAAAGAGCTAGCTGATGTTGAGTCTCAAGACACAAGTAAGGAGGTAAGAGAGCCTCTTTTTGTAGAGATTATGCATGAAAAGATAGCAGAGTGTGGCCAAGTTGCAAATGCCAAGAGCTTGAACGAGGAGGAAGAGCATGCACAAAGTTAAGATGGTGGTCAAGCTTTGTGGAGTATCAAGATGATGAAGATGCAGATACAAAATTGGTATATGGTGCTGATGATGGTGAAGATACATGCTCAAGCTTTCAGGATACAAGCAAGGAGGATATAGCAAATGGGTCTACATCCTAAGGCGAGTAGATATGTTTTAATGAGCCTATGTTGGTAAAGGTAAAGCTACCTTGTTGTGTGTTTGATAAAATGTGATAAGATCAGGTTGCAGTGCCAAAGCTGGTGAATCCAAATATGCAATTGAAAAGGGCATGCAACACCATTTTGATGACCATGCTGATGAGGGTTGCAATGGAATGTGTTGTAGAAATGCAGCTGGTTTGTAGCTTTGCAGAGAAGGATAAGGATGTGCCCATGGATAGCCAAGTGGGCCTGCAAGATCAACAAGAGGACGGTGATAAAGTGGTAACCAAGGAATTTGGACACTTTTCTTGTGCTCATGATGTGCCAAATGCTGAATAAAGGGAGCAACTATTGTTGCCTATGGATTGCAATAAGGATTCCATAGATACATTTTTTTTGGATCATGTATGCATTGATGACAAGTTGAACTAGGGGTTCGATGATCCAATGGTTGATATGGATGAGGAGTGACATATGATCGTGGGTAAAAATTTGGCCATGATATAAACAAAGTGAGGGTTTTCCTGGAGCTACCTTGGAAGAGATTGTCTAATACTATGGTTATGTTGGTAGAGATAGTTGGTAGAGGCAGCTTTTTAGAGGAGATCTCTTGCATGGAGGTTGTTTCAATACATGGTTGGGCGAGAAGATCAGGTAATTTTTTTTCATGTGTTGATATGCAAGACGAGGTTCTAGCTAAACATAGTTGGAGAGAGCAGGTTGGTGATTGGGTGAAGCATTATGGGAAGGTGTTGCAGGTGAAGGATGAAGGCCAGGTTTTCCTATTCAACCTAGGAGGTGGTGGTGGTTGTTTGTGTGGTGCCACAAGTGGTTGGCCATTTGACCCAGGTGGGAGCTATGTTGTGATGCAAGGGGTGGGACAACCCACTTGAGGGTTGACAGTAGAGTAAGCATGAATAAGGTTGTGTATACATGGTTTTTTGGGTTTTCTCATAGTGTTTGTTAGTTTTGTAGTTTGTAGAAAATAAAGGCTTCTTGTGGTTGAACATAATTTCTCAACAACGGGGGGTTTGGGCAATGATGGTGCATACAAAGTTGGTCGATCCTAGAAGTGGTGCCAAGCAATGCCACTGATGTATACAGGTGCATGAAAATGGTTTAAAGCAAGTGTGGAGGTCTTGGGTAGGTAGGTGGTAGTGGTGATGTATGCATGATGTGGCTTTTTAGGCCAAAAGGGCTCCAAAATGGGCCAATAGGGTTGACAATTCTAGAGGCAAAAAGTGCCAAAATCATACCATGGAATGTTGAGCTTGAGATGTTGTGTGAGCCAATCTTGACGGCTCTTCAACAAAGCTATGGATTACAAGCTATGGTGGTTCAAAGTTGGAATGGTTTGTAGATCCCCCATGGATAGAGTAGGCAGAGACAAGTGGCCAGAGTTTATGTGAGAAAATAAGGTTGGAGTGCTCATGTTGTGGAGCATGCCGATCTTCATGGATTGTCAATTAGAGCTCTAGAGGGCAAGTTTTGGTCAATTGAAACTTTGCCAGGGGCTAGTTACGAGGCAAGTTAACAACATTGGTAGATGTGCCATCCGATGTTTTTTGAGCCTCATCAAAGTTTGAAAAGGTAGCACGCAATGTGGGAAGTCAATCAAAATTGACAGGTTGTCCATCGAGCTCATGGTTGCCAAGATACGACGGGTGGAAGTCGATGTCAGTTGCTAGTGGTGTGATGTCAGAAAATTTTCTCCCATTTTTTCAGCCTCGGTTGGTGGCTTTGTGGAGTTCAAAGGTGGTGAGGCTTACATGGCTTGAAGTTGGAAATGAAGAGTTTTAGCCGGGCTTTATGTATGGGGAACTCGTTCACCAAGCATCAAGTGGAAATTGTCTGAAGTGGTGGGTTGGAAAAACCCTTATAGGTGCATTGTGGTGGCTTATGAGCTTGGACCACCTTGGCAGTGCCACATGGAACTAAAGATGGTCTTTTATGTGGAATGCGGGCTTTGGATGTCACTACATATATGTTGGAGCGCACCCCATGAAGGGCATCACTTGTGGGGGAGAGAGTGCTCCTTGGAGCTTGTAGCCATGGCACGTACAACGAGTGGTGCTCATGGCTCTATCGAGTGGAGTTGGATATAGTTTTTGGTTATGTTAGGAAATAAGACGTAGCTAAATAGATAATTGAGTAGATTACTTAATGGAGAGAGACAGATTTATATACACGAGATTATAGAGTAGAGAGAGAGAGAGAGAGAGAGAGAGAGAGAGAGTACACACGATATACGTGGTTCACCCAATGTGGGCTACGTCCACGGGAAAGCAGCCACTCAATGGCTTTAGTACTTCAAAACAAGAAGTAGTTTACAAAGGGATTATACCCTTAATGGAGCTCCCGCTTTGCTTCACTCTCACCACCTCACACTCACCTTGTTGCATCAACTTCACACTATCAAATGTGTGTAGAAATGGCCTCCTTTTATAGGCCAAAAGGGCTGCCCTCTCTTATGAGAGACAGCCATGTGTAGCCGCCCTTGTGCGAATAAGTCCAAATCGGACCCTCCAATCTGCCCATGTGTGGCCGCCCTTGAGAAGACAAGTCCGCTTTTGAATTCGACCACCGGCCATTGAATTCGGCCACCGGTCACCGGCCATTGACTTCCGACCACTTTCCGGCCGCCGTCCGGCCATAATATTCCGGCGAAAAAAAAAGTCTCGGGGGCCTCCACCCCCGAGGCCTTTAAAGTTGCCCTTGATTCTTGTCCGTGAAAATTTTGGTTTCCGGTGAGTGATTTTCCTTCACGTACGATGGCTTCTCCTCATAATGGGGGCCTTACAAATGTGCGCTTTTACCACAGAAAATTACAAGGGTAAATCAGGCTCCATACTTAACAATCTCCCACTTGGAGACTGATCTCCAAACCAAACCTGTGACTGCTTTCCATTCTGGCTTCTTATCCTTGAATGCCGATTGAAGATGAGCAAAAGATCAACTTCTCCTTGTTGACCACCTTTGTAAACATGTCTACAGGATTTTCACTTGTATGCACCTTTCCTAGCTTTAGTTGTCCCTCTTCCAAAAGAGTGCGTATGAAGTGATATCTCACCTCAATGTGCTTTTTCCTTGAATGAAAGGCTGAGTTCTTCGCAAGATGGATAGCGCTTTGGCTATCACTGTACAAGACACAATTGTCTTGTTTGAATCCAAGCTCTTCTAAGAATCTGTGAAGCCACAGAATTCTGTGAAGCCACAGAATTGTCTTGTTTGAATCCAAGCTCTTCTAAGAATTCTGTGAAGCCACAGAATTTCTTTGCTTGCCTCCGTCATTGCTACATACTCTGCTTTCGTGGTAGAAAGTGAAACCACTTTCTGCAGCTTTGAAGCCCAGCTTACTGCTGTGCCTCCAACCGTGAACACATAGCCAATAGTGCTCCTTCGAGTATCTTTGTCACCTGCCATATCTGCATCAGCATACCCTTCTAGAAAAATATCAGTTCCTCCAAAATACAAAGCATTTGTTGTTGTCCCTTTTAGATACCTAAGTATCCACTTCACAGCTTGCCAATGCTCTTTACCTGGGTTGTCCATGAACCTACTCACAACTCCCACTGCATGTGCAATGTCTGGCCTTGTCCAGACCGTAGCATACATTAGAGAACCTACCGTTGCAGCATATGGAACTTTAGACATATAGGCTATCTCCTCTTGTGTCTTTGGACACATATCCTTCGTTAGTTTAAAATGACCAGCCAAAGGTTTAGAAACTGGTTTTGCATTTTGCATTGCAAACCTTTCTAGTACCTTCTTGATGTAATCTTCTTGAGATAGCTTTATTGTCTTCTTCGTCCTGTCCCTTGATATTTTCATACCAAGTATCCTCTTTGCAGCACTTAAATCTTTCATTGAAAAAGATTTAGACAGCTCCTCTTTTAGGTCTTTGATGTCTTGCATGTTAGCACTTGCAATCAACATACAACATTAGGATGATGAATTTCCCATCTCCCAAATTCTTCGTGTAAACGTAGTGATCGGAGTTGCATCTTGTGAATCCATGATCCAACATCCATCAATCAAACTTCAAGTACCATTGTCTTGATGCTTGCTTTAAACCATACAAGCTCTTCTTTAATCTGCAAACCATTTTCTCCTTACCTTTTACTTCATACCCCTTTGGTTGAAGCATGTAGATTTCCTCCTCTAAGTCACCATGAGGGAATGCCGTATTTACATCCATTTGCTCGAGATTTAGATCATGAGCAGCCACAAGGCTTAAGACAAGCCTAATTGAGTTCATTTTTACAACAGGAGAAAATATTTCATTGAAGTGAATACCTTTCTTTTGAGAAAAACCTTTTACCACAAGCCTAGACTTGTACCTTTTCTTCCCACCTTCTTCTTCCTTTAGCTTGTATACCCATTTGTTTTGAAGTGCCCGCTTACCTTTAGGCAACTCAACCAACTCCCATGTTTGGTTGCGATGTAGTGAGTCCATCTCCACTGCATGCTCTTCGTCCATTCTTCTTTGGATTCATGTTGCATAGCTTCTTCATATGATTCCGGCTCTCCAGAATCTGAGATCAAGAGATGGTTGAAGGAAGGAACAAACCTTTCTGGAGGTCTACTTGCTCTTGTAGATCTTCGGGGAATAGGTTGAGGCTCCTCATTTGGTTGACGTTGTTGCACATTGTCACCGTTTGCAGTCCTTGAGTCTTCACCGTCCTCAAGCTCCATGTACTCATCACCTGTTTCTTTTGTTTGTTTTCTTTCCAAGTAATCTTTGTACATATTTTGTTCGTTAAAAATTACATCCCTACTCCTTAAGATTTTACCATCTTCAGGATTCCATAGGCGATACCTGTTACCATATACATGTGGTAGTGATGTGTGTGAACACACTAGGACCGCCGGGGCATTTTTTCCCTCTTTAGGAGGTTTTTTCCCCCGTGCATTGTATATACGCCCATCACTCTAGGGCTATCTATCTTTCCATTGCACACTAAGGAATACACTCTCTATTGTGTGCCTTGAGCTTCCTTCGTCTTCTCCAAGCTGTGTGTGTTTCTCTGCAACCCTAATTCCAACAATTGGTATCAGAGCAGGTCACGTCCTCCCGGGCTTAGTCGCCAGCTGCTCCAGCACACGCCTGCTCACTTTCTCCGATTTCAGTGAGCTTTGGCAAGTGTTCGCAGGTCGACAAATATTTTGGGCGAGCTCGAAGAGCTCGGTCTGCTCAGAATTTTGATTTGGGCTCATTTCGGCCTCCGTTTCCACTACGGGCAGTACTGCACAGGCTATTTCGTCATTTTGTACAGATATTTTGTCAGTGCCGTTTTCTGCATAACAGGTGCCTTATAGTCTTCTACGGTTTGTGCTATATAGCACAAGTTGTTCCCGCTCCATTTCTCCTATTTTCGGGCAGTTTTCACATCAGGTGCAGCATTTACCATGGCTGACAACAACAACACAGATGTGTTCAAGATGTTTGCTGCTGAGGACAGGTTGGATGGGGACAACTACCCTATGTGGGCTTATATGATGCAACACGTTCTTGTGTCAAAAGGTGTCTGGAACATTGTGCAGGGCATTGATGTACGTCCTGGTTCTGAAGATGTAGGCGATATTGAGGATGTTGCAGGTCTTGCTGCAAGGATTGCAGCTGTTAGAGTTGTTTTGCCTACAGCAGAACAAGCTCGTTGGGATGTTAAGGATGCGCAGGCTCATGCATTGATTGCGTTGTCTGTGAAGCGCACCATTATTCCTCACATCCGTTCAGCAAAATCTGCAAAACAGGCTTGGGATATTCTAGCAGGTCTTTATGCAAGCCGCAATGAGGCTAAAATTGCTTTGCTGCGTAAAGAGCTAGAGTCGAAGATTATGCATGAGGAAGATGATATGGACACTTTCCTTGCTAGTGTCAAGGATATCAATGAGCAACTCATTTCTGCAGGTGAAGTCATTTCTGACAGTTCCCTTGTGCAGACTGTTCTTGATGCCTTACCAGATTCCTACCAGACTTTTGCTAGTACTTGGAGACTGATGACCCAAGGAAATCCTGAAGTTGTCAAGTTTGATGCATTATGCACATTGCTGTTGCAAGAGTCACTTTCTAGAAAAAACAGGACTAGGCAGCGTGCAGTTGAACAGGCTTTTATTGCCTCTCAAAGAAAGGGTGGTAACAGTAATGCAGCCACTTCTTATGGTTCTGCTGCGAGTGGCAAAAATTCTGTTCCTAATGCTTCTGTTGGCAGCACTTCGTCTGGCAATTCTGGTGATAAGGGCAAAAAGAAGATGCGTTGCCATTATTGTAAAGCCAATGATCACTTGATCAAGTCGTGTCCTAAGTTGAAGGCCAAAGAGGCTAAGAAGAAAGAGGGTGGTTCCACTGCAAATGCTGGTTCCACTACAAATGCAGCCATTGTTGAGTCTTCTGTGAAAGGAGATTGTGATGCTGATGTTGATGCAGAATGGGCTTTTAGCGCAGAGTGCACTTACAATCCTGCTGTCCATGATGCATGCTTGTCAGTTGCTGCAGATTCACATGTGTGGTATTTCGACAGTGGTGCTACAAAGCACATTACCTCACATCGTGAATTGTTTACCTCTCTCGAGTCTGTCCCTCATGGGAATTCAGTCACTTGTGCCAACAACGCCTCTTATCCAGTTCAGGGAGTTGGAAAGATTGTGCTCACTGCTGCTAATGGCAGTTCCTTCACACTTGTTGATGCACTTTATGTACCTGGGATCAAGAAGAATCTATTGTCTGTATCCGCACTTGCTAGACTTGGACTTGTAGTCAAATTTGTGGATGACAGATGTACAGTTCATGATCTCAGTTTTGGTGATGAAATTGTTGCATCTGGGCTTTTGTGCCGTGGGCTGTATAAGCTCACTTTGTATGACAAGTGTGGACAAAATTTTGCAAATGCTGTTGCAGATTCAAGGGCTATTTCAGATGCAAAACTTTGGCATGCACGTTTTGGTCATCTGAATTTTGCCAGTTTGCTGCGTTTGCAAAAATCTGATATGGTTGCTTCTTTGCCGCCTCTTGAAGCACCTATCAAACATGTTTGTGAAGGCTGTATTCTGGGTAAAATGCAGCGTTCTAAGTTTCCAAAGGATGGTTCAGTTAGGGCCACATGCAGGTTGCAGCTTGTGCATAGTGACGTTTGTGGGCCCATGCAAACTCCGTCCTTGGGCAATTACCTGTACTTCGTGACTTTCATTGATGATTACTCCAGGCATGCGTGGGTATTTCCGCTTAAAGCGAAGTCCGAAGTTTTTATGTGCTTCAAACAATTTTTGGCTATGGCTGAAAATGTCTCAAAATGTACTATGGGCACCCTCCGTTCCGATCGAGGGGGGGAGTATATGTCTCATGAATTTAATGCATTTCTGGCTAGTCGTGGGATAAAACACCAATGTACAGTGCCTTATACACCTCAGCAAAATGGTGTTGCTGAGAGGAAAAACAGGTCACTAACGGAAATGGCACGATGTATGGTCAAAAGTCAAGCTTTGCCGCATTCTTTTTGGCTTGAGGCCATCATGTGTGCCACTTATGTACTTAACAGGTGTCCTACGAAAGCTTTGCAGTCTATTACTCCATATGAAGCATGGCATGATAGAAAACCTTCTATTGAGCACATGCGTGTTTTTGGCTGTTTGGCATATGCTTTGGTGCCACAAGTGCAGCGCAGAAAATTGGATGATAAGGCTGTCAAATGTATTTTTGTTGGTTATAGTGCTGAAAGCAAAGGTTACAGGTTGTATCATCCGCAAACAAAACGTATTTTGGTTTCACGGGATGTAGTGTTTGTGGAAGATTCTGTTCAACCCTTGCTGTCATGTACTAGAGACAGTAATGTAAGCTCACAGAACATTTATGACACTTTGTTGCCTCTTTTCAGTGGTGGAAATACGAATGTAAGTTCCAATGAGGCAAATGTACAGCCTATGGGGGTTTCTGAAAATGTTTTAGAACAGCCTATTACTGATGCAGATGTACATGATGTACTTGATGAGGAAAGGGCTGAAAATGAGCAGGCTAGAGGTATGCCAAAATGGCTGGTGCACACTTTGCGTGACAGTAAATTGGATGCACCTTTATCTAGTCGTACTCGTTCAGGCTCTCGCCATGCATCTTATGCATCAGATTGTTATGCTTTGGCTGTGTCTAGTTTACATGATGTTGAGGAGCCTCTGTCTTTTGATGAAGCACAGAATTCAGAAAATTGGATTGCTGCCATGAAATCAGAATATGATGCACTTATAGAGAATGACATATGGACTTTATGTGATTTGCCTCCTGGCAAAAAGGCCATTGGTACCAAGTGGGTTTACAAGTTGAAACGCAAGCCGGATGGTGAGATCGATCGCCATAAGGCTCGACTTGTTGCAAAGGGTTATGCACAACAAAAAGGCATAGATTATGAAGAGACTTTTGCTCCCACTTGTCGTATGACTACTGTGCGTTTTCTATGTGCATTGGCAGCTCATTTTGGTTGGGATGTACATCAATCAGACATTGTTACTGCTTTCTTGAATGGTGACATATTTGAGGAAGTTTATGTAACGCAGCCTCGCGGTTTTGTCATAAAAGGACAAGAGGACAAAGTGTGCAAATGTAAGAAGGCTTTGTATGGGTTGAAGCAATCTCCTCGTGCTTGGTATGAGAAAGCTGACACTCATTTGGTTAAACAAGGCTTTCGTAACAGTCCAACAGAAAGCACATTGTATGTAAAGCGTGAGGATGATGTATTTCTCATTGTGGTTCTTTATGTTGATGATTTGCTGATCACTGGACCAAATGAGAGACATATTGCTGAATTTAAGGCTGATTTGAATGCTACTTTCAAGATGAAAGATTTGGGGCTGTTGCATCATTACTTGGGTATACAGTTTAAGCAGTGTGATGGTGGTATTGCCTTGTGTCAGAAAAGTTACATAGAGACATTGCTATGTAAGTTTGGACTTGAGGATTGCAAACCTATTGCCACTCCCATGGAAACAGGTTTGAAGTTGAGTCTACATGATGCTGGCGATCCTGCTGATGTCACTCTTTACCAAACTGCTGTTGGCTGCCTCATTTATGTATGCAACACGAGGCCAGATATTCAGTTTGCAGTCTCGCAGGTCAGCAGATTTATGCATAGCCCAGGGTCTAAGCATTGGCAGGCTGTCAAGAGGATTTTCCGCTACCTTAGTGGCACTTTACATCTTGGCTTGTTTTATCCCAAGGGGGGATCATTGCCGCCAGACTTACATGCTTTTTCGGACTCAGATTGGGCTGGTTGTTTTGACACGCGAGTGTCCACAAGTGGTTTTTGTTTCATGCTTGGCAGTTCATGTATATCATGGTTGAGCAAGAAGCAACCTACTGTGGCCACTTCGAGTTGTGAGGCTGAGTACAGGGAAGTCTTCACAGCTACGGTTGAGTGTGTATGGCTCAGACGCCTTATGGCTGACTTGGGTGTTGGACAGGACACTGCCAACACTATCTACACTGACAGTCAGAGCGCATTGGCAGTTGCGAGGAACCCAGTTTTTCATGCTCGCACAAAGCACATTGAGGTGCATTACCACTATGTCAGGGAGAGGCTCTCAGTAGGAGAGATCAGCTTGGCTTATGTGCCAACACAGGACAACCTTGCAGATCTTTTCACAAAGGCATTGTCTCGTGAGAAGCTTGAAGCTTTCCGCAAAGCTTTGGGCTTACTCCCCTTTGTGGACTGATCCTGTCCTCAGGGCATGGCACTTCCCTTTACTCATGTGCCAGCTCTCGTTCACCGCATCACTCCAGGGGGGATTTGTTACCATATACATGTGGTAGTGATGTGTGTGAACACACTAGGACCGCCGGGGCATTTTTTCCCTCTTTAGGAGGTTTTTTCCCCCGTGCATTGTATATACGCCCATCACTCTAGGGCTATCTATCTTTCCATTGCACACTAAGGAATACACTCTCTATTGTGTGCCTTGAGCTTCCTTCGTCTTCTCCAAGCTGTGTGTGTTTCTCTGCAACCCTAATTCCTTCGTCTTCTCCAAGCTGTGTGTGTTTCTCTGCAACCCTAATTCCAACAATACCCAAAGTCTCCTTCTCCATAGTCAATGAAGAAACACTTTTTGGACTTTGCATCTAACTTTGATCTTAGGCTTCTATCTATGTGCATGAAAGCCTCACACCCAAACACTTTGAGAAATGCATAATTCACCGGTTTACCTGTCCATGCCTCTTCTGGAACTCCCCCATCGAATGCCGTTGAGGGTGACCGATTGATTAAGTACACAGACGTACTTACAGCTTCCGCCCAAAGCTCAAGCGGTAGGCCTGCATGTAGCCGCATGCTTCGTGCTCGTTCCATGATTGTCCTGTTCATCCTTTCCGAAATCCCATTTTGTTGAGGTGTCCTTGGGGTTGTCCTTTGCCTCCGAATGCCATTGCTAGCACAAAAGCTTTCAAAATCCTGGCTGCAATATTCGCCTCCATTGTCGGATCTGAGGCATTTAACCTTGGTACCTGTTTCATTCTCCACAAAGGCTTTCCACCTTTGAAATATGGAAAATACATCGGATTTATTCTTCATGACATAAACCCATGTTTTTCTAGTCGCATCGTCTATGAATGTTACATAGTACAATGAGCCACCAAGTGATGGTGTACTTGCAGGACCCCAAACATCAGAATGAACCAACTCAAGTTTTTTATTTTTTCTTTCATTTCTTGATTTTTGTAATTTTACCCTCTTTTGTTTACCATAAACACAATCTTCACAGAACTCTAAGTCCACTTCTTTCAAACCTGGTAGAAGCTTCTTTGTTTGAAGGATTTGCATTCCTTTGGCACTCATATGCCCAAGTCGGTAGTGCCACACCGCACTGTCAACTTCTGTAGTTGCTGCACAAGCTGAAGGTTGCGTGCTAACAGTACACAAGTAAAGTGTACCGACTTTTTCACCCTTGGCAACCACCAAAGATCCCTTTGAGATCTTCCACCGTTTGTTTCCGAATGCAATGTTGTGACCTTCATCGTCCAATTGTCCTGTAGAGATCAAATTTTTGCGAAGAGAAGGAACATGCCTAACATCTTTAAGCTTCCATTCATTTCCGTTAGCAGTTTTGACAGAAACTGTACCTTTGCCGACAATCTCACAAGCTTCATCATCTCCCAAGTATACATACCCAAAATTACCTTTGGTGTAGTCTTGGAAATGTTGCTTGTGTGGTGTCGCATGGAATGAAGCCCCGGAATCTACTATCCAGGAATTAGACACATTGTCTAATGAGAGAATTAGAGCATCTTGCTCTACTTTACCTGCCGTATTGGCCTCCGATGTTGGCTTGTTGTCTTGAGACTCTGTCTCCTTCTTCTTCTTGGACCAGCAATCCTTCTTGATGTGGCCCTTCTTGCCGCCGCAGTTCCAAAATTCAAGAACTGACTTTGTGCGTGACTTGCTCCGCCTTGAGCGATCACGACCCTTTTGGTTTTTGAACCTCTCCTTAAGCCTTCCTCTTGTTTCCACTGATAGTGTAGCACTTGATGATTCTCCTGTGCTTCTCCTTCGCATTTCCTCGCTTAGGAGAACACCCACAACATCATTAAACTTAAGAGTATGTGTGCCAGAGATAGAATTACTTACAGCCATCACAAGGCTGTCCCAACTATCCGGTAGAGATGATAGTATAAAGAGAGCTCGCACTTCGTCATCGAAATTGATTTTCACTGATCGAAGTTGACTTATGTTTGTGTTAAAGTCATTTAGGTGTTCTGCAACTGAACCATTCTCTGCCATCTTTAGATTGAACAAGCGCTTCATAAGAAATACCTTATTGGATGCCGATGGTTTCTCGTAGAAGTCGTCAAGTGACTTCATCAAGTCCTCCGTGGTCTTCATCTCCGAAACATTGAAGGCCACCGTTGACGCCAAGCTTAACCGGATTGTTCCCAGTGCCTTTCGATCAAGGACAATCCATGCTTCATCTGCCATTGTTGCGGGCTTCTTCGCAAGACCGCCTAGTGGCAAATAGAGGTCCTTCTGGTAGAGATAGTCTTCAATCTGCATCTTCCAATGTTGGTAGTTTTTGCCGTTGAACTTCTCAATCTTGAGCTTCCCTTCCCCCGCCATAACTCCCACTCAATTCAAGGAATCCTTTCCTTGAGATAATTAAGTAAAAACGAGAAAACCTTGCTCTGATACCAGTTGTTAGGAAATAAGACGTAGCTAAATAGATAATTGAGTAGATTACTTAATGGAGAGAGACAGATCTATATACACGAGATTATAGAGTAGAGAGAGAGAGAGAGAGAGAGAGAGAGAGAGAGAGAGAGAGAGAGAGAGAGAGAGAGAGAGAGAGAGAGAGAGAGAGAGAGAGAGAGTACACACGATATACGTGGTTCACCCAATGTGGGCTACGTCCACGGGAAAGCAGCCACTCAATGGCTTTAGTACTTCAAAACAAGAAGTAGTTTACAAAGGGATTATACCCTTAATGGAGCTCCCGCCTTGCTTCACTCTCACCACCTCACACTCACCTTGTTGCATCAACTTCACACTATCAAATGTGTGTAGAAATGGCCTCCTTTTATAGGCCACAAGGGCTGCCCTCTCTTATGAAAGACAGCCATTTGTAGCAGCCCTTGTGCGAATAAGTCCAAATCCGACCCTCCAATCCCCCCATGTGTGGCCGCCCTTGAGAAGACAAGTCCGCTTTTGAATTTGACCACCGGCCATTGAATTCGGCCACCGGCCACCGGCCATTGACTTCCGACCACCGGCCAACCGACCGGTTGTTTTTCGACCACTTCCCGGCCGCCGTCCGGCCATAATATTCCGGCGAAGAAAAAAGTCTCGGGGGCCTCCACCCCCGAGGCCTTTAAAGTTGCCCCTGATTCTTGTCCGTGAAAATTTTGGTTTCCGGTGAGTGATTTTCCTTCACGCACGATGGCTTCTCCTCATAATGGGGGCCTTACAAATGTGCGCTTTTACCACAGAAAATTACAAGGGTAAATCAGGCTCCATACTTAACAGGTTATTGACGGCAATGGTGGTGGTGCAATTGACTGCCTTGGATGGTGTGGTTTCTACTCGTAAGTGATGACATGGCATAATTGTAAACGGCTTGTCCCACGCCCGTAAGAAACCCAATTTTTGAGACTAAATCAAGAAGAGGGACCCCCAATAGAGCTAGCACTAGTGCCTTGGGGAGGGGCCTTCTCGTAGTGTTGAGGAAATGAGAGAGAAAGGAAGAGGAGTTGGCAAGTCCAATCAAGAGGTAGTTCTCATGAGAAATTTCCAAATCCAATGGACAGTTTTCCGGTGCTCATCTACTTCCCAAAGAAGGATGGAGGTCCCTATAAAACAAAGTTTTTAACCATTTTTTGGAGCTTTTTGCTCGGTGATCAAGAGGATTCACAATCAGATGTGTAAGTTCTTTGTGCTGAATGAAGTGAAGGATTGCCTGATAGTTTGTCTATGACCCCACCCCCTTCTCTTTCTATTGTGTCTCTTTGTGTGGTGTCTGTGCTGACATGTGTGCCCGCGGATCGCATGCGTGATGGAAACTATGCAGATGTTGTGAATGCACGTGTGTTTGGTTTTGGTGAGCACATTGGCATGCTGATTTGTGTGCAAATGGTGGTTTGCTTGTGCAAGTGCATTGTTCGAAGGTGTTTTTTGCGAGAATAGGGATGCTTTGAATACCTTGGGCTATAGAGATACATTTGTGTGTGTGTTGGGTGTGTTACCCATTCTCCCTCTCCATCATTCCCAATCTTCCTAGGAAGCATCTTCAACAAGATAAACCTTCCATTGGACCAAAACCTCCCAAATTGTTTGGTGTCATAGCTTTGCTCCTTCATGTCTAAAATTTGCTCTCCCTCCATTTGGAATTATTTTGTGTGATAAGAATAGTATCATCATCATTCAAGATATGAAGAGGATATACAACATATCTTTTGAGTAAGCTAACATGAAAGACATTGTGCACATGCAAGTAAGGGGGTAAAGTGACTTTGAAATATTGGTCCCCTATCCTTCTCAAAACCTCAAAGGGTCCACAATATCTATATGCTAACCTCTTATATTTTCCTTGTTTGAGTAAACTTCTCTTTGGTTTGACTCCAAGGAAAATTTATCTCCAGCCTTGACAATCCTAGGAGATCTATGAAAATAAAAAAAACTCTTTTACCTGTCACTTGCTCTCTAAAGGTTCTCCCTTATTATTTTGATTTGGCAAGCCATTTCTTCAAGGGTATTCTTGGTTGCAGGCACTAGGAGACTTGGGTCAACCACTCTGAGAGGAATGAGACAATCTTTTCCATAAAGTTCTTTAAATGGGGACATTCCCAAGATTCTATGGTAAGAAAAATTATAGGAAAATTCCACTAAGGGTAAATATTTGATCCAAAGATGAGGTGTCTGACTTCAATATGATCTTAGAGTATCTTCAAAGACTCGATTAACTCTTCTAGCTTATCCATCTACCTATGGGTGATAGGCTAACGTTAGGTTTAATTGAGTGCCTAAGGATTGGAACATGGCCTTCCAAAACTTGGAGGTAAACTTGATGCCACCGTTCACTGATTATCCTAGTAAGGATTTCTATGTAATCCGACAATTTCTTTTACAAAAACTTTAGCAATATCGGTTGCAAATGCAATGCTTTTGATTGGAACAAGGTGAGCTACTTTGATAAGTTTTTCCACCAGCAAAAAAATTGAACCAAAATTTCCAGTGTCTTGGGTAATTCTGTTACAAAATCCATACTGATATACTCCCACTTCATTGCAAGTATATCTTATGGTTGTAGCTTCCCAGAGACCTTAATTCTTTCATCTTTAAACTTCTCTTCTTAACATACACTATGATATCCTTTTCATCTTAGGCCAATATAGATTTTTAAAAAGAGAAGCAAACATTTTGTGATAGCCTGGGTGAGCTGCAAGAGGGGTTTCATGAGCTTCCTTTAAAATTTGCATCCTTAACCATGTAGGTATGCATAATTGATTACTACAAAATTATAATGCATCTTGAAGAGAATTGTCTTCCAAGTGTCTTTTTGAATTTGAGCTTGGGCGTCTTGCATTAATGGACCAAATTGGTCATCAGTTTGGAACTTTTAACCTCTTCTAGTAGGGTGGAATAGACTAGTGAGATGGCAAAGGCCACTACCCATAGGCTTAGAGCATAAATGGCTTAGTTTTAAATGCTTGGTCTAAATTTGATCTCAAAAGTGAATTCTTGTAGAAATTAAACCCGTCGCCTTTGTCGCATATTGAGATCTAACTGGGTGAAAATCCACTTGAGACTTTTGTGGTCGGTAACAAGCTCAAACATTTGACCTAAAAGATAGTGTTGTCACTTTTGGAGGGCATGAAGTACAACTAGTAACTCAACATCATGGGTGGGATAATTATTCTCATGGATCATGACCTGTGGGGATTCATAAGCTACGGGATTACCTTCTTGCTATAGGATTCCACCTAAACCTTGTTTGCAAGCATCCACTATCACCTCAAAGGTTTCCTCAAAATCTAGAAGTTTGAGAGAAATATCATTGGCCATGATCTCTTTTAATTTATTGAAAGCTCCATCTCTCTTATCAGACCAGATAAATGATTCCTAAGTTCTTGGTGATTTTAGTGAGAGGACTTGCAATGAGTGCATAGTTTTTGATAAATATTCTACACCGTCCTATGAGGCTGAAAAATCCTGGGACTTCTAAAATAGCTTGGGAATGGGTCATTGGATTCTAGATTCCACCTTAGCTGGATTTGGAGAGAGACCATTTATGAAGATTATGAATCCCAAATAGGCAACCTTTTCTACAAAGAAAGAGCATTTACTCTGCTTGGCATAGAGTGGCTTTTTTGAGAATTTCCAAGAGATGGCATACATGTAGTTCATGATCTTCTATCGTCATTGAATATACAAGAATGCCATCAAATAAGTCTATAACAAAGTCATCTAGCTCTATCCTAAAGAGGTCAGTCATGAGACAATTAAATGTGGCAAGGGAATTAGTCAAGCCAAAAGGCATGATAGTGAACTCATAATGCCCAAACCTTGTATTGAAAGATAATTTAAGAATATCCTCCTTTTTTATTCCAACTTGGTAGTAGCCTAAGTTGAGATCAATCTTGAAGAAATATTTGGCACCACCTAGTAGATCAAGTAGCTCGTTGATGTGAGGCAAGGGGTACTTATTCTTGACAATGCACTCACTTAATCCTCTGAAATGTATGCAAAGTGTGAACATTTCTTCTTCTTTTGGACGAGTACATGAGCATCCCAAGGAGAGAAACTAGGTCTAATAAATCCTTGTTCTAAAAGTTGTGTCAGCTGGTTCTTTAGCTCTATGGATTCAGAAGGTGACATCTTGTAGGGGGCCCTTATTATTGGTCGAGTGCTAGGAATGAGCTCAATCTCATGCACTACCTCCCTAGGTAGGGGAAGATTAGTTAAATCCTCCAGAAAAATAAGTGATATTTGTTTAGCCATTCAGGCTCTGATCCTTTAGGTTCTATTTTTTGTTTATTGAGCTTTATAACACAGAGTGATAGTCCTTTCTTTAATCCTTTAACTAAACGACTGACTTTGAACACCTTCAAGGAGGCTCCTTGTACTAAGACTTGTTCGCCCCTTGAATTTGAGAAAGAGATGTCCCTTTGCTACAATGGATGTTTGGTTTATTTTTGCTCAGTCAATCCATCCCTATACTTCTTTCAAGTTGGCCCATCTTTAGAATTCTGAATCTTTGCTGGGTAGAGTGGCCTTCTAATTGAAAGGATAGATCTATCATTTGTTCATCTTTCAAGATGGTGGACCTGTTGCTTGTTGCATTCTCTGTGTCTACAAGATATATCTCAAATCTGTTTTGAATTTGGACTTGTTTTGATAGGTCAAATGCCCAACCCTATGTTTATTCTACTGTTTTCAATATGTCTCTTGTTTTGATGCCTTTTGACCCAAATTTGCTCAATTTTTCCAAAATTGAACTTTGGGATATGTTTGGTATATGCACTACAGTTTGGGAACGCTTCAGGTCAAGCTATTAACATAGGTACATGGATTGCGATCCGTGTTTGGAGGCCAAATTCAATTTTCTTGGTACCATTAGGATCAACAAGATTACTAGATACTATGGTCTCAAAACTTTTAGATTTAGACCTCTACATTGGAAATTAGGTGAATGTTTGCACTTGCTTCAAATACTTGAATAATTTTGGGATTTTAACTTGCGTTTTGATGTCCAAATGAGATGAAACTTTGGGATTAGGCTAGAAATAGCATGTAGATTGCAGTGGCTAGGTTTTAGCTCAAAAATATTGGAAAGGTACATCAATTTTGATCCATGTTTGGAGAGCTTTTGACCCAAAATTTTAACCACCTTGTAGATGGTGGGAACAAATGCTAACTTAGCATGTGGTTGGACTGGTAAAAGGTAACTCCCATGAGCAGTTACTGTAGTAACTTGTATAGTGTATAGTCTATCAAAAGTCTAGTCAAAAGACTATAAATAGGTCCCTTTACTGAGTTTCTTGGATATTGATCTCTTGTCTCTCTTTTAGAAGGTAGTGTTGGATCTCTATACGCTCTTGTATCTTGTAATCCTAATTAAGCTCTGAGCATACTTGACTCATTTTTGTACTTGTATCTACTGATTTGAATATAAATTCTAGTTTAAGACTCCAATTCTAGTGTGTAGTGTCATTTCGTATTCCAGTATCATATTTTCAGTTTTGATTTGAAGTGCTAAACCGATCTGAAACTAACTCTAACCACCAGCCTAGAATAGTTTTCATAAGTGTTCAGCTCATTCTATTTTGGCGATCATGATGGTTTGAGCTAGATTGATCTTGACAAAAAAACTACCGCCTAGTTGGTGTTAGACTCATCAAACACGGGATAGAAGGCCAGCTACCAAATTCATGGGTGATCCAAATCGTTGTGAAGGATTGGGGGGCTCGCCTCTACAACACCTGAAACCAACACCAATAAAAGATGATGGAGAGAATAGCTCTCTTAAGATGATATGGGCTGATCTTGTCTCACAAATTTTGACAGCCTCACTTGCACTCAGCCTCGACTAGCTTCGACTAGCTTCCCTCTACACCGCTACAACTCCCAATTAAAGGAAGCAAGAGAATCAAGAAAACCAAAGAAAAAAAGTAAACAAAAACAATGGAAAGCTGCAATTTTCCTTATAAAACAAAGAGCTTCACTTCTTTTCAAATGCCCTTCCATGTGCTAGTAGAGACTCCATAGGTGCTCCCATATATACACATAGTTTAACCAAAACCCATCCAAATCAAGCCCAATTTGAAAACCCACAAAGTTCAACAACAAAAAATAAAAAAAATTGATGGAAAACTTGGGAAAAACCTTGGCCTTAATATGTACAAGCACATAATTGCAACGCATAGTCTACCCTTGACTAGCTGCACCACAGGGAGCTGCACACAACATAGTTGCCATACCTCGAACCAAGATGAAGAGAGGTCAATATGAAATGCTAAGAACCCACTTTCATCATAATATTGAGGAGATACACACTTTCAACTCACCACACCAGGCTCTCGCAAGGCAAGAGAGGCACCCCTACACCAAAACCCCCACCCTTCGATGCAGGCTACATAAACACAGAGTTTCTTCTTTACAACTGAATATAGGGCCCTCTTCACTCACGACCCCAAGCTCATGAAAATTCAATTTTCTTAATATTTTTAAAGCACTTACTCACTCCTTGAACTTTGAAGTCTCAACACTTCTATGTACAAAAACAATAAAAGTATGTATCCCGCACAACTCACCCGCATACATAGAGACAGCTGGCATACACCACCTTTGTACACTTTGTACAAGCATGCTTTATTTACATCTAAGGGTTGTGAAAGAATCATAAAAAATCTCTCAAAGAATTTGGGGTGGACCGCACCATTCCAAAAAAAACAAGTCACACTGTGTCAAGCCAATCCAGGAAGAATGAGAGCGATGTTACCATATACATGTGGTAGTGATGTGTGTGAATGCATTTAGGACCACCGCAACATTTTTTCCCTCACTAGAAGTTTTTTCCCCCTGTGCATTGTATATACACCCATCATTCTAGGGCTATCTATCTTTCCATTGCACACTAAGTAATACACTCTCTGCTGTGTGCATTGAGCTTCCTTTGTCTTCTCCAAGCTGTATGTGTTGTGAGATCCCCAACCCGCCAACACCAAAATCGGGACAGGATCCTTGACAAGTCTCTAGGCCTAATAAAAATCAGAGTATCTAAACAAGAGAAATCCAGGGACTAGACCTTTACCATTGACAATGGCTTGGGTCTATAGCCCTAGAAGAAGACCTAGTCCTGTCTCACAAGCGGAAACAAAACATTCTAACATTTAGCTAATTATCATAGTTTACTTATGATGTATATTAACTATGATAAATAGGATATAGTTATCTAACTTGATTAGCTAGTTTTCTCTCTTTAATTTTAGCTAAAAGTAGTCTATTTTGACTTAAATAAATAGCTAAAATTAATGTTTTTACATTAAGCTAATTATCATGGCTTACTTATGACATATATTAACTCTAAGAAATAGAAAATACTTATCTAACTTGATTAGCTAGTTTTTCCCCTTTAATTTCAGCTAGAATTAGTTTATTTTGACTTAGATAAATAGCTAAATTAACTATCTGACATTAAGCTAATTATTATGGCTTACTTATGATGTATATTAACTCTAGTAGATAGGACATACTTATCTGACTTGATTAACTAGTTTTTCCCCTTTAATTTTAGCTAAAACTAGTCTATTTTGACTTAGTAAATAGTTAAATTAATTCAAAGCTTACTTATGATGTATACTAACTCTGATAATTATAGTATCATGGCTTAGATATGATGTATAATAACTCTACTAGATAGCACATAATTATCTAGCTTAGTTTACTAATCCCCCTCTTTAATTTGTGACTGAAAAAAACTATTTTCAGCTTAACTAAATACTTAGACTAACTTTTAGTTAATGAGATAATTACCACGTGTTCCTAATAGTATTTCATAATTGTGATAATTAACTTAGGAATATTTGAGTTACTTAAGTAGGTTTTCCATTAGTTTTTTAGTTAAAAACAATTAATTTTGACTTAATTACAAAGACTAATCAAAACATTATGATATAATTTTATAGCTTCTTAATAGTCTAATCAAGCTCTAATAATTATCTTATACTATTCTAAGCTTAAATAGTATATTTATCCTTAATTTAGGAAGATTAATTTCAACCCTAATATGGCTTGATAATTAATTAGATTAATATTCCTAGTCTTAATCTAAGTAATTAACATAATAATAAGAGTTAAGAGAGTAATTTATAATGTGAAGAGGTTTAATCTTCTTAATTAATTAAAAGGTGAATTAGTATAATTTTACTAATTAAAAAAGGATTAGGCTAATTAATGTTGATAATCAGCTGGAGTTTTTTCTCTATAGTGATTTTGAGTAGAGTTTCTCTGTACATGACAGAGAAATGACCAGGACTCCGAGTCTGAATGAAAATGTAAAGTAAGGGGATCCTATTTATAGGTTTATGGCACTCACAGGCTAGAAATGGCAGTAACTTGCATCCCAAGGCATCCCTACAACTCTCCTAACATCTCCTGCTGCTATTCCTATCTGTGGCAGGTCAGTGATGACCCCTCCTAGCACCTATCAGCTTTAAAAATCAAATCTACTAAATTTTGACCTATTTTCTTGCTTAATGGATAAATATCTGTAAATATTTGGGAGGCCTTAGTAAAAGTCTATGCTTAAATGATTATTGCAACCATCCAATTTTTCTTAGCAAATTAATTGACATTGAATCTTTCAGGGGGACTAGCGGGGTTCGCGAGGTGCACTATGTAATCATGTTAATGTATAATGTGAGTTCGAAAGGAGGGGTTTTAAAATACAAAAAATTTAGGCAATTTAACAGAGATACATTAAAATAAGGGGTTTTTGTATTCAATTTTGGGAAAAAAATCCTAAAATAAGGAGTCATTTTATTCATTTAGACATTTTAAAATAGGGGTTTTTTTAATACCCCACGAACGCACGTTATATAGGGGGGTCCTGAATGGTGCACCCCTCGAGTAGCGGGGTCAGTTTTTATTCGAACTTAATTCTAAAAATTTCTAGCCGTGGGTTTACTGTGCTTAATATTCCAAAAATACCATTTTTAAATTCTTTCAAGATAGAGTTTTACCTATTTGTACGCCCAATGCTTTCTCCTAAAGCTTTGAGTTCATTTCCTTACAGCTAGAAAGGTGGAGACCTTACATGTGTTCTCCTGCAACCCTAATTCCAACAATTGGTATCAAAGCAGGTTGCGTCCTCCGGGCTTAGTCGCCAGGGATGATAAGGCTATCAAATGTATATTTGCTGGTTATAGTGCTGAAAGCAAAGGTTATAGGTTGTATCATCCATAAACAAAGTGTATCTTGGTCTCACGGGATGTTGTGTTTGTGGAAGATTTTGTTTAGCCCTTGTTGTCATGTATGAGAGACAATAATGTAAGCTCACATGCCATTTATGAAGGCTTTGTTTCCTCTTTTTAGTGGTGGAAGTTTGAATGTAAATTCCAATGAGGAAAATGGACAACCTATGAGGGTTTCTAAAAATGTTATAGATTAGCCTATTACTGATGTAGATGTACATGATGTACTTATGCATCAGATTGTTATGCTTTGACTGTGTCTAGCTTACACGATGTTGAGGAACCTCTATCTTTTGATGAAGCACATAATTAAAAATATTGGATGGCTTCCATGCAATTAAAATATGATGCACTTATAGAAAATGACACATGGACTTTATGTAATTTGCCTCCTGGCAAAAAGTCCATTGGTACAAAGTGGATCTACAAGTTGAAATGCAAGCCGGATGGTGAGATTGATCGCTATAAGGTTTGACTTGTTAGGTTATGCACAACAAAAAGACATAGATTATGAAGATATTTTTTCTCCCACTTGTTGTTTGACTGCTGTGCATTTTCTATGTGCATTGGCAACTCATTTTGGTTGGTATGTGCATCACTCTGACATTGTTACTGCTTTCTTGAATGGTGACATATTTGAGGAAGTTTATATAACGCAGCCTCGCGGTTTTGTCAAGAAAGGACAAGAGGATAAAGTGTGCAGATGTAAGAAATATTTGTACTGGTTGAAGCAATCTCCTTGTGCTTGGTATGAGAAGGCTGACACTCATTTGGTCAAATGAGGCTTTTGTAATAGTCCAACAAAAAGCACATTGTATGTAAAACGTGAGGGTGATGTACTTATAATTGTGGTTGTTTATGTAGATGATTTGCTGATCACTGGACCAAATGAGAGACATATTTTTGAATTTAGGGCTGATTTGAATTCTACTTTCAAGATGAAAGAGTTGGGGCTATTGCATCATTACTTGGATATACAGTTTAAGCGATGTGATGGTGGTATAGTCTTCTGTTAGAAAAGTTACATAGAGACATTGCTATGTATATTTGGACTTGAGGATTGAAAACCTATTGCCACTCCCATGGAAACAGGTTTGAAATTGAGTCTTCATGATGCTGATGATCCTATAGATGTCACTCTTATGACTCATTTATGTATGCAACACGAGGTCAGATATTCAGTTTTCAATCTCACAAGTCAGTAGATTTATGCAGAGCCCAGATTCTAAGAATTGGCAGGCTATCAAGAGGATTTTTTGCTACTTGAGTGGCACTTTATATCTTGGATTGTTTTATCCCAAGGGGGGGATCATTGCCGCTAGACTTACATGCTTTTTCGGACTTTGATTGGGTTGGTTGTTTTGACACATGAGTGTCCACAAGTGTTTTTTGTTTCATGCTTAACAGCTCATACATATCATGGTTGAGCAAGAAGAAACCTATTGTGGTCACTTCTAGTTCTGAGGCAGAGTACAGGGCATTCTTCACAGCTACGATTCAGTGTGTATGGATCAGATGCCTTATGGATGATTTGGGTGTTGGAGATGACATTGCCAACACTATCTACACTGACAATCAGAGTGCATTGGCAGTTGCGAGGAGCCCAATGTTTCATGATTGCACAAAGCACATTGAGGTGCATTACCACTAGGTCAAGGAGAGGCTCTCAGCAGGAGAGATAAGTGGCTTATGTGCCAACACAAGACAACCTTGCAGATCTTTTCACAAAGGCATTGTCTCGTGAGAAGTTCAAAGTTTTTCGCAAAGCTTTGAGCTTACTCCCCTTTGTGGACTGATCATTTCCTCACAGGGCATGACACTTCCATCTACTCTAGGTGCCAGCTCTTGTTCAC
This sequence comes from Adiantum capillus-veneris, assembly GCF_014529385.1. Taxonomy (NCBI): domain Eukaryota; kingdom Viridiplantae; phylum Streptophyta; class Polypodiopsida; order Polypodiales; family Pteridaceae; genus Adiantum; species Adiantum capillus-veneris. Next base: position 161,374,695 of record NC_140943.1, on the reverse strand, counting down.
CACATCACTCCCAAGGGGGATTTGTGTGTAAACACACTTAGGACCGTTGGGGCATTTTTCCCTCACTAGGAGGTTTTTCCCCTGTGCGTTGTATATATGCCCATCATTATAGGGCTATCTATCTTTCCATTGCGCACTAAGTGATACACTCTCTGTTGTGTGCCTTGAGCTTCCTTTGTCTTCTCCAAGATGTGTGTGTTCTCGTGCAACCCTAATTCCAACAAGCGAGGCTTTGAGACTAAGAGAGAACCTAGGAATGAGATGGATGTACCTATAGGGCTAGGAACAATTGATGAATTGCAGGATTCTTAGCACTCAACTCATTCTAGACGTAGACAAGTAGAGCAAGCAGAACAACAAAACTGGTCTCATGGTTCTCAACACAACAAAAAACATACTAAACAAAGTGACGATATCAAGAGAAGTCATCAATCATGACACAAACTAGCAAAAAAGATGACAGTGGACATAACGATAGAGACTGAAAAAGACAATGAATGGGAAGCCAACACAGACCATTATAGTAAAAGGAGATCCACAGACAAGAAACTAGTTCACAAAACTAGAACTAGTCACAACAAACATTCCACTAAACTGAAAATTTTATTTTCAATTTTCAAAGGATTCAAGAAGGATGACCGCGATGTCCACATTCAAGAATTTGAGAAATATTTAGAGCTCAAGGATATTGACGAAGATGAATGAGGGGAGTATTTTTCCTAGATGTTGAAAGAGGTGGCTAGGAAATGGTACTACCATTACTCAACTTTCCAACTAAGGTCATGCAATAATCTCATTGAGGCTTTCTAATTGTAATACTCAGATAGCAAGGGACATGAGAACATCTTGTGTGAGCTAGACAAGATCAAACAAGGCAAGTTGTTAGTCCAGGAGCTACGTGGAAAATATAAAAGAATTAGCTAGACAACTGCAAGAGCCTCCATCTGAGAAATGAATGAGAGATTAGTTTTTGAATGGTTTAGAAGTAAAAAATTAAGGAGGCAGGAAGTCTGACCACCTACAAAGAAGTTCAATAATTTGTTGCAAAGGGCATTGAAACTACAGCAGCATGCCAAGAAAGAGAAAGGTCACAAGAAAAGACAATCCAACGGTAGTGAGTCGTGACTGAGGAGTCAAAATCCAATAACAGTTCTAGTTCATCTGAGAGTGAGTCAAACGACAAAGGAAGGGGAAAGAAAAAGGGATCATGGACCAAAAAACTCAACAAAATGTCAAAACAAATTTCCAAAATGGCCACGATAAGACCCTCAATTAAGAAAATGGAGATTTCGTCCTCAAAGTGCAGGTCTATATCATCCTCTGAGGCTGAGAAATCCCTAAACTTCTAAAATAGTCTTGGGAATGGGCCATTGGACTACAAGTTCCACCTTAGTTGGACTGGGAGAGCATAAGCCAAGAAGCCCAAACAAAATAGTGCATATGGAGTGGAAAGTAGTAAGGAATCCTCATAGGAATTGAAGGAGACATCAACATTGTGAGATTTGAAAATAGAAACATAAAAATAAATTGAGGAAAAAGCTCAAGATTTGGTCTAGGAAATAATGAACTCAACTTTGATAGAGTTCAAGGAACCAAAGCTGAAGGTGGGCCAAACCATGGAAACTAGTTGGAAAAACTATTCATTTTGCTATATGAAAATAGCTAAGCTAGAAGCCTATCAAAATCTAGTGAGAATCACTCAAGCAATGATGAAGCATAGAAACCAAAAGTTGAATTAATAGGATTTTTTTCAAAAGTTGACACAAAGTTAGGTCCAACAAAAACTCATAGTGGAGGAAGATTGGCCCAAACACATATGGGAGAAAGTAAGAGAGGCTGATGATGGAAGCCTAGCCCTAAAATCAATGTTGTACAACCCAGGATAGGTATTGGAGGAAACGAGAATCCAAGATGCTAAAAACCAAGCCTATGCCAAAGATCACGAGAAAAATGCATCAATGGTAGCAAATGACAATAATTGTGCTAAAGAAAAGATGATTGGTAGATACCTTGTCCTAGACAAAGAAATAAATCTTAGTCAAAGGCCAAGCCAAAAAAGAATGCACAAAGAAACTCAAAATGGACAGTAAAGAATCCTCCATGACACAAAGCGAGAGGAGATATAAGTACCAAGAGTTAAAACAAACCTTGAAAAGAGGTATGAACCATAACATTAGGAAGAGAATGGAGTTTAAGAGGGTCTCTTTATTTGGCAGTTTAAGAGAGTCAAACCTTTAGTGTTAAGAAAGCACTCAAAGGACAACTTTTGAATTCAACAGGTAAAATGGCTAGTTTATTTGAATTCAAATTCCCCCCCCCCCCCCCCCCCCCCCCCAAAATGAAATCTAGCTGGCAAACGTATATCATGTGACATATCTATGGAAAGAGCTCAGTGTGTAGATTCCTGATTTACAATCTCCGCTCAAATCAGAGATCATATGTAGGAGTTATGAAAGACCGAAAATCACAAGTTTCTCACCGCCTTTTTGGGGGAAAAAGTGCATCCTTTGACCACTCTTACACCTTTCATACACACCCACCATTCTTGCACACATGGCATGCATCCATTCGTCAAAATGTTGATCACCTCCATAATCTCATGGCAAATAAAGAGGCCCTCTTAGAGCCCATCCTCTTCCTAATGGAAATGGAGTCACAAAATGACAGACAATGATGCCATGAGTGCTTCACCTCATTATAAGAAATGCTACAAAAGATACATGGATCGTAGTGGAGAAACTCACTAGATAGCCTAAGGAACCATGGAAGTCTTATGAGGGACCAGAGAATGCTAAGAATGTTGACTTAGTAGACCCTAAGGAAGAAGTCATATGAGGGACTAGAGAATGCTAAGAAGGTTGACCTAGGAAAACTTAGGGAGGAACCAAAACCTGCATATATTGAAAATATTTTTTCTCCAAAAAAAGAGGAAACTATCATGAGCACTTTAAAAGAATATAGGAATGTCTTTGCATGGTCATACAAAGATCTCAAGGGTGTGGATCCTCACATTTTTTAGCATACATTACCTTTGAGAGATGATGCCACTACACTTACAATGAGACGTTTTCCAAGAAAATCAAGAAGGAGATAGAGAAGCTAAAAAAATCCATATTCATCTATGGAAAAGAACACATAAATCGAGTATCTCCAATGTGCGTCAATCTAAAAAAGGTGAATACTAAAACCATTAGAGACAACTATCCTCTTGTTGTTACTAGTTAAGAAGAGTGGTTGGCACAGAAGCCTATAGCTTCTTGGATGGATTTTGAGGTTATAATCAACTAGCCATCAATCCAAAGGATCAACATAAATAGCTTTTTCTATTCAATGGGGGGATATTTGCATATAGGGTCATGCCTTTTGGATAAACAAATGAGCCAATTACATTTCAAAGGCTAATGAGTCATTCTTTCAAGGAATATCTTTGTAACTTCCTAGAGGTTTACATGGATGACTTATGTGTGCACTCATCAAAAGAAACAAATATTATGAACACATCAAAAAGATCTTTGAGAAATGCCACCTACATAGTATGTGCTTAAATCCTAAGAAGCGTGTATTCATGGTTAGGTAAAGCAAAATTCTCAAACATAGTTTTCAGAAAATGGGATTGCTATAGATATGGATAAAGTTATAATCATATAGCTATATTCATATAGTCATGTATGGCTTGGTCAATCTATTTGTTTGAATAAGGAGGCTTTGTCATGTGCTCCAATATTGAAATCTCTAGATTGGAAAAAAAAAATTCCATGCGTATGTTGATGTAACCAATTTTTTGATTGGCTGCATACTAGCTTGACTAGGAGAGGGAGCTATGGTTTTCCTATCTCTTATGCTAGTAGACAATTTAATACAACAAACAGGAACTCCACCACAATAGAAAGAGGGGGCCTTAAAATGATTTATGCTATCAAAAATCTAGACATTGCTTATTGGCAAAGAAGTTTGTACTCTATCTAGTCAACAAGGCATGTAATATGGGCAAGGATGTAATATGGTTCATCATTTTATTGGAATTTGATTTTATAGTGGTTGTTAATGAGGGCACCACACATCAAAAGGTTGATCACTTGTCTAGGATCAACTCTAGATAACCTCCCATGGGAGTTGATGATGATTTTCCCAATGCTTATCTATTCTTCATAGAGATGATCCCTATATGATTAGAAAATATGGTTACTTTGATGACTATAGCACAAGTAGATTCCTAGGTTTCTCTTCTTATAACACAAAAATTGGTTGAGCAATCTGCTAAGTATCAATTGTTAGTACAAAGACTATACAAGAAAAACAAGGATAAAGTTTTTCTTTTGTGCATAAACCTAGAAGAACAAGCTAAATACTTAAGCTCACACCACAATAATCGAAAAATATTTTGTGAAGAACCAAACGATGAGAAGAATTAAATGGTTGGGAGTATATTGGCCATCCATGAGATTAGATGTTAACAATTATGAAAAATGTATGCACAAACAAGTCTTGGGTTGATGTATGTGATAACAATGTGGTTCCTACTTTCTCCCTCATGCAAGATATGTCTCAAAGCAAGAATTTTGAGAATGTGGATGTAGGAACTGGAGAAAAGTTCCATGAATTGTCAAATTCTTGAAGAAAAGTTAGAAAAAACTCCTTCTCTTGCCATTTTCATCCAATATTGCTCCAAAACCCACTTTGGCATGTCAAAAGTTATGATTTATGGAGCACATAGAGTGGGTAAGCAAGGAGTTCTTTAGGAGAATAGCCAATTGTATGCACCATGTCGGATGAGACCAAGAAAAAGATTATCCTTGATTATAGCTGGATCTATTTGAGGGATTAAAAATATTTTGTATGTGAAGATTGCACTACTAAGAAACAAAATATGAGGAGAGGAATAAGAAAAACAAGGAGATCTCTCATACGAAATTGTGCCCAAGGAGGAGGAAAGTCCCTTGAGAAAATAGGAATGTGCAACCTATCACGCCAAGTTACAATTGAAAGTATGCTTTTGGAATTGCAATGGATACACATGGAATGTGAGGGTTGGCATAGATCAACTAGCAAGAAAAGTCGAGGTTGTACTTATTGAAACTTGGGAGCATGATACGCAAAGGATTATGGAGGATTGTAATGTACATTCAATGATGTGGTCAAGAATCTCAAAGCAGTTGAAGAGGGCAAGGAGGGGTTGCATGTATGGTTAAGAAAGGATTAAAAGATTTTGTATCAATTGTGAAAGATGACAAGCACAAACATTATGTATGGCTGAAAATTATGACACCAAAAAGAGCACCCATTTTTGTAGTTGGTTGCTACATTCCTTATCATGATTCCCCGTTTTATTCTTGTATGGATAGAGATCAATCATTTTTTTGATTTGGAGGAAGACATTGCTTATTCTAAAGGCAAAGGTGATGAAATTGTCTTTAGGGATATGAATGCTTGTACAAAAACATTGCAACATGATACTCAAACATTTGATATGCCATACATTTCAGCGGACTCGGAGAAATTTCACTTATATGAACATACTTCAATGGATAAAAAATATGCTACTCTCCAAAGCCATCATGTATCACTTAAAGAGTTTTATGCTTGGCCAATGAACCCCAAAATTAGGCCATCAGACCTTATGTATTGAACTTTCATCTTGACAAGTAGCTAAGCATGATGAACGGTTATCACTTTGTATGGATTTCATATGGGCACAAATGTATATTGAAATGGTTGAGAAAAACTTATGGATGACAAAGCTTCAATATGACACATCATTGGATACTAAATGGGAATCTTTGAAGAAAGTTATTTGTTCTTGTGCTGAAGAATGCTTTTCCATAAAGCATGTCCATGGTATCAACAAAGATGGATCACACAAAAGGTGGTTTGATAAAGAATGTAAAGATGCTTGCAAGTCCTTGTTGATAAAGTGTGATGGAACTATGGACAAAGACAACTATCAAAGTCATTTTCATACATACAAGGCATTGATTCAAAAGAAGAGAAGAAGATGGGAAGTAAAGAATTCATTTTTTCAAGTCCAAGAAAAGGCACGTGCATGTGAAAGATTTTGGAGAGACTTGAAGGGCAAGCATGTTGAGACTTTTAGTAGTTTGACTCTTGTGGATATGTACACACATTGTAGGCAACAATATGAGCAACCAAATGCTAGAGAAATCCCATTTTATTCTTCACTCCCATGTATGCCCTCTTTTAATTGAGGATGTGTGCGGTGGGCTCCAAAAGTTGGCCACTTGCAAAGCGAGAGATCTTCAGCAAGCGAGGGTGAGTGGAGTAGAGATGTGGAAGCAAAAAAGATGCTAAAAAGAACCGAGGAGGAAATATTTCTAGGATGTCAAACAGAGTCATGGTACCTCTTCAATGAGTTGGTAATAATAAGACAACATACGAAAAACCTTGGGCATGGACTTTAATGAGGACATGGATACTCTTTTGGAAACTCCAAAAGAGACATCTAAAGAAACATCCAAGATCATCTTTTTGATTAAAACCTCTTTGAGGTTCAAAAGGAAAAAGCCACACACTCTGGAAAAGAAGAAAAAGACAATACACTCACAATTGGGAGAGGGGAGAAATTAATTAGGATATTTGATACTTAGATTGGAATTGAAGAAGCAAACAAGGATTTGGATTTGGTGAAGAGTTTCATTGGTCAATGGAAGTGAAATTACAGTGTACTATAGAGGGAAAAGTTTTAACTACAAGGGAAAATTTCAGAGTTACAAAAAGTTTCAAAAAGACCTAAGGAGGATGCAAAATTGATTGACTACATGGAGGAGTCAGTAGCTGACTTGAGAGAGGATTTGTAGAAGGCCAAAGACTCTTTTAAATTTTACAAATCCCATTTCCATAGAAGGGAAAGCACTCAGGGAAGTTTTAGGAGTGGAGAGACAAGTGGTTTGAAGCCCTAAGTGAGAAAATGGATTGTTGAGATTTGATCATTCAAAACTACAGTTAGAAAATAGTATTTTATTGAGTAGGGTCTAGGCATGCAAAAAATGGATGAAAAGCCTAGAGATATGTCTACACCTAGATGGTTGGTACTTATCTACATAGGAAGTAAAAGTTCTCATGTCAAAGGTGAGAAAGCAAGGTAAACATATTTGAGTAGAGTTGAAGAAGAAACCATTCACTCTAGTTAATAAACCCTACCAAATTTTGCAAAAGAAGAGGCCAATGCTAAATACTTGTTTCTCCATAGGAAATGGAAGATTTGTAAATTGAAATGGTAGAATTGAAGCAAAGCATTACAACACAAAATATTCAGGTGATAGTTCAGGGACAAGGCACAAATACAAAAAACATGTAGGAAACTGCCAACTGAACATGATTTCTTTACCTTGGTACAAGTTGCACAATAGTAAGATTTTGCAGAGAAGAACAAATTTATGAAAGAGGTTAAGTAAAATGTTGAGGACGCCAATTGAAGGGGAAGCAAAATCAAAACAAATGATTGTAGAAGTGGTTGAAGAAGTGTGAGAAGACAAATCAAGCTCAAGTTGAAGGCTTGGGACCAAATCAAGAAAAGAATTCAAAGGAAATTCAGAATAAAGAGACACAAGAATTGGGAGAACCTGATGTGCAAATGACAAAATATGATGACACTTTGGAGGTTCTCTTAGGGGAGTTACCAAGGCAACGATAGAAATGATTGATTAAACAATAGTGTTTTGAACACTAAAAGGTTTTTTGTAAAGGGTAAAGGTGGTAGCTTTCACATTTGACTAGAACTTGGATTTTTTTCCAAGCACTATAATCCATGTGGGGAACCTAATAGTACTCGATTTTGATGGATCAAGGGATGTGTGGAAGAGTCCAAAGTTTTTGCTTTGAAAAACTTCTTGGCCACTAGGTTGTTCCAAGTGTTGAACTAAAGTTTATTAGGCTCTATATTTATAATTTAATGTTAGTAGACTTTCAATAAGTAGAATTAAGGCTGGAGGAAAACACACACAACTTAGAGAAGATGAAGGAAGCTCAATGCACACAACAGAGAGTATATTACTTAGTGTGAAATTGGAAAGATAGATAGCCCTAGAGTGATGGGTGTATATGTAATGCATGGGGGAAAAAACCTCCTAAAGAGGGAAAAATGCCGCGGCGGTCCTAAGTGTGTTTACACACATCACTACCACATGTATATGGTAAAAATCCCCCCTTGGAGTGATGCGGTGAATGAAAACTAGCACATGAGTAAAGGGAAGTGCCGTGCCCTAAGGACATGTTCAATCCACAAAGGGGAGTAAGCCCAAAGCTTTGCGGAAAGCTTTGAACTTCTCACAAGACAATGCCTTTGTGAAAAGATCTGCAAGGTTGTCTTGTGTTGGCACATAAACCAAGTTGATCTCTCCTGCTGAGAGCCTCTCCTTGACATAGTGGTAATGCACCTCAATGTGCTTTGTACGAGCATGATTCCTCGTAACTACCAATGCACTCAGACTGTCAATGTAGATAGTGTTGGAAGTGCCTTGTCCAACACCCAAATCAGCCATAAGGCGTTTGAGCCATACACACTCAACCGTAGTTGTGATGAAGACTTCCCTGTACTCAGCCTCACAACTCGAAGTGGCCATAGTAGGTTGCTTCTTTCTCAACCATGATATACATGAATTGTCAAGCATGAAACAAAAAACCACTTATGGATACTCACGTATCCAAACAATTAGCCCAATATGAGTTTGAAAAGCATGTAAGTCTTGCGGCAATGATCCCCCCTTGGGATAAAACAAGCCAAGATGTAAAGTGACACTCAAATAGCAAAAAATCTCTTGATATCCTGCCAATGCTTAGACCCTGGGCTGTGCATAAATCTACTGACCTGTGAGACTGCAAACTGAATATCTAGCCTCGTGTTGCATACATAAATGAGGTAGCCAACAACAGTTTGGTAAAGAGTGACATCAGCATGATCACCAGCGTATGCTCAAGTAATGATGCAACAACCCCAAATCTTTCATCTGAAAAGTAGCATTTAAATTGGCCTTAAATTCAGCAATATGTGCCTCATTGGGACCATTGATCAACAAATCATCCACATAAAGAACAACAATCAGAAGTACATCGCCTCAAGCTTGACATACAATGTGCTTTTTGTTGGACTGTTACGAAAGCCTCATTTGACCAAATGAGTTTCAACTTTCTCATACCAAGCACAAGGAGATTGCTTCAACCCATACAAAGCCTTTGTACATCTACACACTTTGTCCTCTTGTCCTTTCTTGACAAAACCGCGAGGCTGCATTACATAAACTTACTTATCATGCAAGTTTTCTGCACTGCACTTGTGGCACTAAACCATAAGCCAAACAACCAAAAACACGCATGTGCTCAATAGATGGATTTCTATCATGCCATGCTTCATATGGAGTCATAGACTGCAACGCTTTTGTAGAACACCTGCTGAGTATATAAGTGGCACACATGACAACCTCAAGCCAAAACGCATGTGGTAAAGCTTGACTCTTGACCATACATCTTGCCGTTTCTGTAAGAGATCTATTTTTCCTCTCAGTATCACCAGTTTGCTGAGTGTATACGGAACTGTACATTGGTGTTTTATCCCACGACTAGCCAGAAATGCATTAAATTCATGAGACATATACTCCCCCCCTCGATTGGAACGGAAGGTGCCCATAGTGCATTTTGAGACATTTTCAGCCATAGCTAGAAATTGTTTGAAGCACATAACTTCGGACTTAGCTTTCAACGGATATACCCATGCATGCCTGGAGTAGTCGTCAATGAAATTCACGAAGTACAAGTAATTTCCCAAGGGCGGAGTTTGCATAGGCCCACAAACATCACTATGCACAAGTTGCAACCTGCATGTAGCATGAACTGACCCATCCTTTGGAAACTTAGCATTTTACCCAAAATATAGCCTTCCCAAACATGTTTAACAGGTGCGTCAAGAGGCGGCAAAGAAGAAACCATATCAGATTTTTGCAAACGCAGCAAATTGGAAAAATTTAGATGCCCAAAACGTGCATGCCACATTTTCGCATCTGAAATAGTCCTTAAATATGCAACTACATTTGGTAAATTTTGTCCACGCTTGTCATACAAAGTGAGCTTATATAGCCCATGGCACAAAAGGCCAGATGCAACAATTTTATCACCGAAACTGAGATCATGTACTATACATCTGTCATCCACAAATTTGACTACAAGTCCAAGTCTAGCAAATGCAGATACAGACAAAAGATTCTTCTTGATCTTAGGTACATAAAGTGCATCAACAAGTGTGAAAGAACTACCATTTACAGCAGTAAGCACAATCTTTTCAACTCCCTGAACCAGATAAGAGGCATTGTTAGCACAAGTGACTGAATTCCTATGAGGGACAGACTCGAAAGAGGTGAACAAATCACGATGTGAGGTAATGTGCCTTGTAGCACCACTGTCAAAATACCACACATGTGAATCTGTAGCAATTGACATGCATGCATCATGGAGAGCAGGATTATAGGTACACTTTGCACTAGAAGCCCATTCTGCATCAACATCAGCATCATAATCTCCTTTCACAAAAGACTCAACAATATTGCATTTATAGTGAATCCAGCATTTGCAATGGAACCACCCTCTTTCTTCTTTGCCTCTTTGGCCTTTAACTTAGAACACTACTTGATCAAGTGATCATCAGCTAGAAACGCATCTTCTTTTTGCCCTTATCACCAAAATTTTCGTACAAATTTCTGCCAACAGAAGCATTAGGAACAATTCATTTTCCACTAGCAAAAGAACCATAAGAAGTGGCTGTATTGTTGTTACCACCCTTTCTTTGAGCAGTAATAAAAGCTTGTTCAATTGCACGCTGTTTAGTCCTATTTTTTTGGGAAAGTGACTCTTGCAATAGCAATGTGCACAATGCATCAAACTTGACAACTTCAGGATTTCCTTGGGTCATAAGTCTCAAAGTACTAGCAAAATTTTGGTAAGAGTTTGGCAAGGCATCAAAAACAGTCTGCACAAGGGACTTGTTTGAAATGACTTCACCTGTAGAAATAAGTTTCTCATTGATATCCTTGACATGAGCAACGAAAGTGTCCTTATCATCTTCCTCATGCATAATCTTTGACTCCAGCTCTTTACGCAACAATGCAATTTTTGCCTCATTGTGGCTTGCGTCAGGACAAGCCAGAATATCCCAAGCCTGTTTTGCAGATTTTGTTGAACAAATGTGGGGAGCACTTCACAAAAAAACACAATCAATGCATGAGACTATGCATCCTTTACATCCCAACGAGCTTGTTCTACCATAGGCAAAACAACTCTAACAGCAGCAGTCCTTGCAACAAGACCTGCAACATCCTCAACATCACCTACATCCTCAGAACCGAGATGCACATCAATGCCCTACATAATATTCTAGACACCCTTTGACATAAGAACGTGTTGCATCATGTTATCCCACATAGGGTAATTATCCTCATCCAATCTGTCCTGAGCAGCAAACATCTTGAACACATATGTGTTATTGTCAACCATGGTAAATGCTGCACCTGATGTGAAAACTTCTCGAAAAGAGGATAAATGAAGCGAGAACAACACATGCTATATAGCACAAACCGTAGAAGATTGTAAGGGACCTGTTATGTAGAAAATGGCACTAATAGAAATTTTGCACAAAATGACAAAATAGTCTGCGCAGGACTCCCCAAAATATTTGTCAGCCTGTGAACACTCGCCAAATCTCACAAAAATTGAAGAAAGTGAGCACGCATGTGCTGGAGCTGCTAGTGTCTAAGCCCATGAGGATGCAACCTGCTCTGATACCAATTGTTGGAATTAGGGTTGCAGGAAAACACACAGATCTTGGAGAAGGCGAAGGAAACTCAAGACACACAACAAAGAGTATATTACTTAGTGTGCAATGTAAAGATAGATAGACCTAGAGTGATGGGCGTATATATAATGCACATGGAAAAAACCTCCTAAAGAGAGAAAAAATGCCCCGGTGATCCTAAGTGTGTTCACACACATCACTACCACATGTATATGGTAACACTTACACCTCTCTTACACACCCACCATTCTTGCACCCATGACATGTACCTATTTGTCAAAATGTTAATCACCTTCATAATCTCATGGAAAATAAAGAGGCCCTCCTAGACCCCATCTTCTTTCTACCTAGCAGATTATTCCAATGTTCATGTTGAGGTCTTTAAGATGACAATGGTTCAATGTATGATTAATCTTGTGGAGACGTGTCTTGATGTAATGCCTATGGCTCCGCAATGGAGCAATAAGCACTATGGGAATGGATACTCTCACACTTCCTTACATTATAGAAGCAACAATGTATAAAAAGACATGATCGACAGTACACAGGGACAAAACACCATCTTCTTCATTGATACACAACAGAACACATGATTACATGAGAATGATATTGATTGATTGAGATATCTCCACAATGACTGGTATGCCCCCCAAATACACCCGTTGCTCTAATGCAGATCGGGAACGGTGCAAAACCCGTCCTGTCCCATGGTATCCCATGAAGGACTGCTTGTAGCCGCATGAAGTCCTAGTCCGCAGAGTCCACACATCCGCAGGATCTGTAGTGTATGGCTTATGCCATAACTCCTGGCATGCATGGTGGACCTCACGAACCCACAACTTTACCCTCTATATGTCAAAGGCTCTGGTCACTGCTCCTCCTCACGCTCTGGTGATGATGAAATTACAATGTAGCCGAACTCCCAAAGATCTTGCCGATGGGCCCTGTAAACCTCCAACATCAACTGCAGGTCTATCTCAGGTTGCTCTGGCCAAGGTTCCCGTGGAATGAACTGTGTTGGGGTAGGGAGATAGACTGAGGAGCCTGGGGTAAAGGAGCAAGAGGGGTATGGATGGGATAATACCAAGCAAGGTATCGGTTTAGAGTGGGCCAAAATGGCGGACAAGGCGAGAGACTTAGTGAAAAAGAATGAGAAATTTTTTCCACCCAAAAATAGACCCTGCACCGCTCCTTACGAAGACGATGAATTACACACTACAAATGAGAGACACGGGCTTTGGCTTCAGCACATTCTTCGGTAGCTTTTGCCCAATCAGAAATATCAAAACCTTCTTGCACAATGTCCTTACCACTGTCATTGGTAGGCGGCTCAGGCTGGTGCACCATGAGCTGTTGTGCTTGTTGTTGAGTTACCGCCACATTGGTTAACATTGATCTCCAATTTTGCATTTGGCTCTTGTAAAAATTGCGTAGGTCGTGCTGCATCTCCACTACCAGTCCATCAAGATCATTCAGATTGATCATCACATCTCCTAGATGTGACTCTAAATAATTTGCCATGCCATTCTGCATGCACAGGCAAAGAAGATCATCTTGAATAGAAGAGATAAAAGCAGAGTTAGCCTCTCTCAGATCTTGCAACTCGCCAGCATGCTATTGGGGTGTATTGTGCAGTGCTGTGTTTTGGACCTCCAGCTCCACATTGTGCGCCTGCAAGCCTACCACCTGCGATTTGAGCTCGGTGACCCTTGGCTCAGTTGTCGGTGCTAGCTGAAAACTGACTGCAATGATTCTGCCATGCGCTGCAAAAATGTTCCACACGCTTGGAGCTGATCAGAAGGATTTGGGGTTTGGGATTCCCAAGGCAAAGGGATTGGAGTCGTCCCCACCACATCAGTTGCTACCCAAACAGCTTCAAGATTTCCTAGTTGCGAGGAGATATCCGCACCCACAGAGGCAGTTCCCTTAGGGTTTGAAGTTGCCACGCACTCCTACATTCTTCATCACCATCGTGAAATTGAGCAATCCTTAGGCAACTTGCCTTGCTATAGAGATGTTGTCAGTACATTTGGTGGTGTGGAAAGCAGGACTTCCTCCCGTCCTCTCTTTCTTCTGGAAGTCCTCGTAGTGGCCATTTCTAGCAAAACAGGGGCTACCACTGAAGTCAAAGCATCCACTACAGCTGTCACACGGGTAGGCATGTGAGGTAACTCCTTAGCTGGTTCAACACTCTGAGCCCTTGCTGGCATAGCGGTGTTGCGGGTCATAAATTGATCATCCTCAAAATAACACAAAGGTCAAAGGGCAAGAGAAAAAACTTTTTTTAATGGAAACACCAATGTCAGAAGTTACCCCACCTTTGTATTAGTCGGGGTACTGCACCCCATCTGCCCCACTACTCGTTGACACTCAGCGAGTAACCGTTCCCTGATGATTGCTGCCTAGGCCACATGCCCAAAATTGGTTGAATGCAGCACATTGCAAGCTTTAGCTGAGATGGTACAAGTTTTTGCTTACAACCAAATAGCTTCCAAAAACCAGTGATAAGCATCCCTAATCACTACATTAGTGAACCGTGACAGTTTGTATTCCCCTTTCACATTTAAGCCAAATTCAAGCTCTACCTCTACAACTAGAATAACATCTGAAGAACAAGCAACACCATCGATAGGCAGACAATAGCATCTTGAGATCCTTTCTGTTGTTGATTGAATCTATTGATTGTTCACTTCCACCATATCGCCAAGAGCCAATTGTTCTATCAATGCAGTGTTGTGCGTGTACGGAGTGTGTGCAAGAGAGGGGAAGAAGAAGGATGGGGAAGGGGATGAATCACAGACAGCCTGTGTTGGGTTAGTGGAGAAGAAAGAGACAAGAGAGTCAACTCTATCTCTTTTTCTCCCTATATTGATTAGGTGAAAGTATGAACAGGGGCGGTTTCCCACGGCCACCTGGCCTACACCCCAACAACCTCCCACTTGAAGGTCACGGTGGCCAATAGTGGCATTAGTATAGTTAGTCTATGCAAAATTGATGAAGCATTGCCGAGGCTTCATTCTACACCCATAAGTTCTATACAATGTGTAAATCGCTCCGAGGCTAGGCTCTTTGTGAGAGCATCTGCGGGGTTGTCGTCAGTGTGAACCTTGATAAGCTCGATACGCTTGCCAGCCAATGCATCTCTTATGACATGGTATCTGACCTCTATGTGTTTCGACTTTGAGTGAAACACTAGATTCTTTGCCAAAGCAATGGCACTTTGACTATCACAATGTAGTACTGGAACCATGTGAATGCCCAAATCTCCCACTAGACGAGCCAACCATATGGCTTCCTTGCTGGCGTCAGACGCAGCAACATATTCTGCCTCAGTGGTAGATGAAGACGTGCAATCTTGGAGACACGATCTCCAAGAGATAGCTGCTCCAGCAAACATGAACACATAGCCAGATGCGGATCTTCTACGATCCACACAACCCGCATAATCCGCATCCGTGTAACCTACAATAGATGCATCACTGTTTCCAAAGCATAAACACTTGGTAGCTGTACCTTTCAAATATCTGAGGATTTTCTTCACTGCTTCCCAATGCTTCTTTCCAGGGTTTGCCATGTACCTACTAACCACTCTCACTGCATGTGCAATGTTTGGTCTTGTGGCTACCATAGCGTACATCAAACTGCCAACTGCTGAAGAATATGGTACTTTCGCCATTTCCTCTTTCTCAGCCACTGTCTTGGGAGAGTCTTCCTTGCTAAGTTTGGAGTATGCTTGCATTGGGGTACTCAATGACTTCCCCCCCTGCATACTAAAACATTGCAAGACTTTGTGAATGTACTTTTCTTGAGATAATTCAAGAATTCCACGTTGCCTGTCTCTCTTGATGTGCATACCAAGAAAGTGATTGGCATCTCCCAAATCCTTCATGGAAAACTGAGTGCTTAGCATCTTTTCAACTGATTGATTTCATCAATTGATTTGCCTGCGATAAGCATATCGTCTACATACAAGATCAAGATGATTAAAGAACCATCGTTCAATATTTTTGTGTATAAGCAGTGATCCTCTTGAATTCTTATGTAACCCTGAGACTGCATGAATTTGTCCAATTTTTGATACCATTGCCTTGAACCTTGCTTGAGGCCATAGAGTGCCTTTTTAAGTCTACAAACCAATTCTGTCCTCGTTGGTTTTTGGGTTTCACATACGAATCCCTCTGGTTGTTTCATGTAGACATCTTCATCTAGATCCCTGTGAAGAAATGCTGTGTTCACATCCATTTGGACAAGTTCCATGTCCTGGATAGCAACCAAGCCAAGCACGGTGCGAAGTGTAGTCATTTTGACTACTGGAGAGACAATCTCATCAAAATCCACACCTTTTTGCTGCTTGAAACCCTTGGCAACTAGACGAGCCTTGTATCTAGGCTCGGGATCTTCCGCTGTATACTTCTTCTTGTATACCCAATTGCAAGGTAAAGAATTTTTTCCTTTTGGTAATTCAACCAAATCCCATGTCTCATTAGCCACAATCGAATTGTATTCTGATTGCATAGCCTGCTCCCACTTAACGCTATCCTCCATTTGTATAGCTTCTTTGTAGCAGGTCGGCTCTCCAGTGTCAGTGACCAAAATGTGGTGTATACCCGGCTCAAACCGCTCGGGCGCACGGGATACTCTCTCAGAGCGTCTCAGTTCCGACTGCTGGACTCTGCTCTCTCCGGAGCAATAGTAGTATTTTGCACTTGAGGAGTAGGTGCAACACTACTGAACTGAGTTGGTTTGGAGGATACATCCTCAAAACAAACACGTATGTACTCAACATCTTTGATGGGCTTTTTGTGCATTTTTGATTCATTGAAAATCACATGTGAGCTACGAATGACTTTGTTTGATTCTGGGTGCCAGAGGCGATATCCCATCTCTCCGTTTGCACCATAGCCAATAAAGATGCATTTGTGTGATCTGGGATCTAACTTCCGACGAAGTTCTTTGGGCACATGTGCATATGCCTCACATCCAAATACGCGTAAATGCTCATAGCTTGGCCTTTTGCCAGTCCATAATTCCTCTGGAATTTTGAAATTCAAAGGAGAACTAGGTGACCTGTTGATGATGTGCACTGCTGTCAGAACAGCTTCCCCCAAAAACTCTGGAGTAAGCTTCGCCATAGACATCATAGAGACAACTCGCTCTTGAATCGTACGATTCATTCTTTCAACTATCCCATTTTGTGCAGGTGTATATTGAGCAGTAAACTGCCGCCGAATGCCTCTTCTATTGCAAAAATCCTTGAACTCTGTGGAGACGTATTCTCCACCATTGTCCGTGCGAAAAGCTTTGAGCTTTGTTCTTGATTGGTTCTCAACCATGGCGAGGAATTTTTGGAATGTTGAAAAGACTTCTTCCTTACGCTTAAGGAGATACACCCACACCTTTCTGGTAGAATCATCTATGAACGTGAGAAAGTAGTTCGCCCCCCCTAGAGTTTTATGTGGCATTGGACCACACAAATCACTGTGCACCAAGTCTAGAGGTTCGCCTAGTTTCTTATTCAATGGCGAAGATGTCAATCTAATTTGTTTTCCATATAGAAAATTCTCACACAATGGAAAGTCCGTGTAATCTAACACAAGTAAGTAGCCAAAACGCTGAAGTGTTTTCATTCCCTTTTGGCTAATATGCCCTAGCCGGCTATGCCACAACTCAGGAGATGGCAGCTCGGCAACATAGATAGAGTGTTCGTCGACACTCGAAACAAACAAAGAGTACATGGATCCGTTTTTATTACCTTTCATCATGATAAGGTTGTTCTTGCGGATCATCCAAGAACGATTACCAAAAATTGTAGTGTAGCCAAGATCATCCAATTGCCCTATAGAAAGCAAGCTTTTCGTAAGCTTGGGCACATGTCTGACATTATGCAGCACAAAAGTAGTGCCATTATGCATCTGAAGTTTCACATCACCAATGCCAATAATGTCAAGCTCATAGGAATCACCAAGCTTGACTATTCCATGCATGGATGCATAAGAGGAAAACCACTCTCTATGCGGTGTGACATGAAAACTTGCACCAGAATCAAGGATCCAATTCTGTGCATAACCCTCATCCTATGCAACCAAAGCATCTGGAGTGAAAATGAAAACATCTGAGGCATCTTCTATCACCTCGGCATGAATCTCTGTGGGCATAATGAGCATCATTGGAGGAGGAGCATCCTCTACTGCAGTGGTAGGTATGGGAGACTCAACAATATTGAGATCCTCAATCTTTACTGTACTTTTTCCTTTGCCAGAATTATCCTTTTGCATGTTTTTCTGATGGAAACTGCGACAATCCTTTTTGTAATGACCCTTCTTGTGGCAATAGTAACACTCGACATTTCTGGCATTGCGGTCTCTACTTTGGTTCCCGTGTCTGCTAGGACTACGAGGATTTCGCTCTCTACTTTTGCTTTTGTATTTGTTCCTGTCTCATGGCCTCTTGCCTTTGTTGAACTGCCAACCATATATGCATCCCCATGACTAGCATTATCGAGAGATTTACGACAAATCTCTTTAGTGAGTAATGCTTCTGTGACAGCATTAAACCCTAACTTGCCATTCGGAGCTGAATTGCTAATGGCTATGCAAAAGATATCCCATGAAATAGGTAGAGAGCATAACAAGAAGATAGACTTGAGTTCATCGTCAAACTCCTTAAAGCCTTGAGATGTCAGCTAACTGAACAAGGAGTTGAACTCATTTAAGTGACTGGAAACTGTGCTACCTTCTTTCATGTTGAGCTTCATAAGATTTTTCATGAGAAAAACTTTGTTGGATGCACTTTTGCTCTCCCATGCTGAACATAAGCTATCCCAAAGTTTCTTGGTTGTTTTCTTCCCTATGATAGTGAATAAGACTGACTCGGCTAGATGTAGACGTATCGTAGCCATGGATTTTGCATCCAAAAGCTCCCATTGAGCTTGTGTATAATCATCATCCTCTGCGTGCTCTTTCAACGGTTTTGAGAGGCCTTTGTTTATCAAAACATCTTTCATGCGCTCTTTCCACATGGTGAAGTTGCTGCCATCGAACTTCCGAATGAAATACTCCTCCTTTTCTGAAGAAGAAGCCATCACTGATAAGAGGGTTTGAGAGGTGCCAAACTATGGCGAGAAGCTGTAGAAATTTGGGCAGAGTAACGTTTGTATCGGGAGTAAAATCTCAACCAAAATAGACTCAAAAGTGCCAATAATGGAAGTCACGACTTGCGGGAAGTAAATCGGGTAGAGTCTCCTTTGTATGAGGAGTCAAAGCTCAACTCAAAATGCATATAAATGTGCCAACTGCACTGATTGGGAATTTGCTGCACAAAACGACTGCTATGTCAGTGCCAACTCGGTGTCAAAAGCATAAATAACCGTCCAAATACATATCCTATGGCGAGGGTACCGTAAAGGGGAACTCCAGCTACTTGTATCACCGAAAGTGTCTCAACATTTGAGCACACCTCAGATAAAAGAAAACCTCATGCTATCGACCCTCCAAAGGCTAATGCAGACACAAATGGACTAGCCACAGTCTTAGAAAGGGCTCTTCCGGTCCGAGTCTTAGAAACGGCCGGGAAAAACTGCCAAAATAGCCAAAAATGGCTCCACACGTAGTACAATGGGCAGTGTCCGCAACTCAACGTACATGAGTAAAATCGCGCTCAAACAGGCGCCAAGAATTGCTGCATGCAATGAAAGTGATTCCTGCGGGGATATCTGCTCTCGAAAGAGCTCAGTAGCACTAGGTGTGCTCACAACAAAATGCATCTGTCAATGCACGTGTCCACAGAGAATTTGCTGTCGAAATGACTGCCAAATCACCTGTGAAAGCGCTGTGTCTGGTAACCTGGAGAATCTGTGAGTGAATGGGCTGAAAACCCCCCTGTAACCTGTAACCTGCGTCTCGGTGTCGCTATGTGCCGATTTCTGCCACCCCCGGGCATTAATATGCTAGTCGAATAGCCGCCAAAGGTATCGTATCCATAAACAATGTCGTACAAGGCGATCGGTGCACTCGATACCGATGTCGGGTGTCACTCCTCTATGACAGAGGTACCTCACCCGCGCATGTCGCAAGCACGGTCATCGTTCGTGGGAACACGCTCGCCTGGGGAAAACGCCCGGTGTTTGGGTCGGATGTCGGAGATCTGCCGCAATGAGAAGTGTCGAGGCGGTGCGCATGAGCGGTGTCGATGTCGATGTCGCCTTCCGTCGGAAGTGGCTAGCCGAGTAGACGTAAACCGCCAATGCTCGAAGCCGATATCGAGCGGTCAATGCCGAGTCGAATCGATATCGGTCGTAGATCTCGCTTGATCTGTCAAGATCGCTCTCAAGCTTGTCGGACTCGGTGTGCGGTCGTCAAAGTCGGGTGACGATGTCGAAGAAGTCGAAGTCAAAATCGGAGAATCGTTGATGTCGATGATGAGACCCTGGTCTAAGTCTCTCACTCACTCACTTGCTCTGTGTGTTGCTTGGGCTCGCTCGCAAGCTCGGTTTCAAGCTCGCCTTTTTGTTTTTGTTTGAGAAAAAGTATCTTCCAATCTCTTAATCCAGCTCTCTTTCTCTCTCTCACAACTGTAAATTTCTGAGAAAATTTCTTTTCACGAGCTCGAGGAGAGGAGTTGGGGGTCAGAGCATCAAAATGGGCTTTGTCGAGGGCTCTGTGTGGGAATGATTCCTTGCACACAAAGAGGTTTTTAAGGCTCAAAGAAAAATTCGATTTTTTATTTTTACTACTGAGTCTGCTTGTGCCAGCGCTGACGAGCAAGCACACACAGTGTGTGTGTGTGTGTGTGTGTGTGTGTGTGTGTAGCGCTGCTTTGCTCATGGCCTTGTAATTGCACCCAGTTCCAAGTTCATTTGCAAGCAATGCTTCTTTTGCTCTCGGTTCTGCTCAAGCCTTGCTTTGTGTAGCGCTGTTTGAATACACACGCAGGGGAGTGTTTGTGCACTGTGTGTGTGTGTGTGTGTGTGTGTGTGTGTAACACACCACAAGCTTGCCAATGTCCTGCTCGAATTCCACCCCAGCTCAAGCTATCGAGCTTTGTCCGGCTGCCCGCTGTCGGCGGCTGCTCCCGACCGACCACTCTTGGCCCATTGTACACACTGTGTGTGCGTGATGCGAGATGACAAAGCACTGCTGCTCGGGTTGCACTTGCAATTCCCCCCTGCTCAAGCTGTCAAATAGCACTCGAGCCTTGTATATTTGCTTGCTTGCCTTGCAACTCGATCTCGGGCACTCGATTCCCAAATTTGCAAATTCACCTGCTACCCGATTCTGTCAATGCAACTATTGCTTCAATTTTGCACCTATTGCAGCTCCGAAATGCTCTCGAATGCTAGTGGCTTTACAAGTCTTGAAGGATTCACTGCGGCCCCTTGGTGCTGACTCCCCACAAACTCTATCTTGCTCGGCTTACTCGTTGCCCCACTATCGAGCTGCAAGTGTGTGTGTGTGTGTGTGTGTGTGTGTGTGTGTTATGACACAGTTCGATCCCCTGCTGAATGCCCTTCAGGCCCTCGATTTCAGCTGGTTGCAACCCTCCTTTGTCCCTGCTTGGATCTATGGCTACTGCCTATTCACTTCAAAGCCCCCCAAATTCACAATGTTGCCAAGCACGATTTCAAAGCTTGTGAATTCACTGCAAGGCTGCCCGAAAAAAAAAACTTAAGGCTCGATTTGCATGCTGCCTCAGCTTTGCTTGGCTTGCTACGTGAAATTTTTCTTATCTGCTCAATGCCGAGCTATTGTTTCGATTTTCTCACAGTGTTCTCAACTTCCTGCATAGTTTGCCAAGCTCCCCCAGCCCGGGGTTGGTACACACACGATTAGGATGGCAGGAGATGTCGGGGGTCCCGATCGGATGCAGATGCCCTGAGCTCTGATACCAATTGTTGTGCGTGTATGGAGTGTGTGCAAGAGAGGGGAAGAAGAAGGATGGGGAAGGGGATAAATCACAGACAGTCTGTGTTGGGTTAGTGGAGAAGAAAGAGAGAAGAGTCAACTCTACTCTTTTTCTCCCTATATTGATTAGGTGAAAGTATGAACAGGGGCGGTTTCCCATGACCACCTGGCCTACACCCCAACATGCAGTAGCTTGGGGGTGAATAAGAATGCTTTGTCAGTTGAGGTTGGCAAAGACTCGCAGCCGAAAATCCTGCAACCAAGCATCCACCCGTCTGAGATCCAGTTGTTGCACATGTGTGAAAGGGATGCACTAGAGCAAAGAATCCATCATGGTGGCAAGAGCACACAAAAGAAGAGATAAACACTAAGACGTAGCAGTGCAAAAGCTCTACAAACAGCACGAATAGAGTATAAGGAATCTGCTGCATGCACAAAACCACTCACATAGAGTTCTCAAAATAGGTAGTGCCACGAGGTCACAACCATCATAGCCCTTTTCCCACTTTTAAAGATTGCATGGCAAAGAATCCACAATCATGATTAAGGTGGCTTCCGACTCTTGTACCACAGCAAAGGGACACTTGACAACGGTAGGTGAAAAATAATGGCGAATTCAGAAACCATTCACCGGAATAGCAATCACCTCCCCCCGTAAATCAGCCAAATAAAAGGAAGTGGGTCCACATGATTTAAAGATCCAGAACGGCCCAGACCACCATCATTTTAGCTTCTTGGACATCTCCCAAGACGAGAATTAAATACAAGAACCAACTGGCCCTGCAAAAATTGCCGCGACCATTTCTTTCATCGGGATTGCAGATCTTACAACACCGCAAAACTGCACAATCGCTCTTCATCTAGCTCTTGCAAAACATCCAAATGATAAATGACTGAAGCTTCCGAAAGGAGCCTATCTGCAATCATCATTAGCAAGATTGGCATGACATGCTCCACCAGGGTAATTGCCTCCATACCAAATGCCAATTTGAAAGGCATTATGCCTGTTGCCACTTTATATGCCATATGATAGGCCCATAATGCAGAAGGAAGTTTGACATTCCAATCCCTTCGGTGCAGATTGACTAGCTTTGTCAAGATGCGGACCAATTGCTTATTAGTTGATTTTGCCTACCCATTTTCTTGAGGACAATATAAGGAAGATTTCCTATGTAACACAAAATAGAATTGCAACATTTTCTCCATCAGCTTATTCAAGAAATTGTGACCCCGATCACTAAACAACTCAATGGGACATCCATAACAAGAAAAGATATCCTTATCTAAGCACCCAGCAACAGAAACCATTGTATTATCGTTCAAAGGCCTTTCCACTCACTTAGTTGCATAATCCGTGGCCGTCAAAATATACCGATTGCCAATGCTAGTTGTCATTGGTTTAAAAGGTCCAATAAAATCCAATCCCCATTACTGAAATGGCTCCAAAGGTAACACTCTCTGTAAAGGCATTCTAGAAATCTTAGTAGATTTTCCCACACATTAAAAAACATCTCAATGCTGTACAAAATCCCTCAAATCTTGAAATAACTTCGGCCACCATAATCCAGATTGTAGCACTTTTCATACCATGATCAAAGCTGCAAAGTGACCCCGAGCAATGCCTGTATGAACCTCCTCCAGAACAGGTCCTTGCTCTTGTGGTAGGACACATCCTAGCAAAATATCCACCACTGTGTGATAATATAACTTCCCCGTCACTATTTCAAAATTCCGGCTACAAATAGCCATCCGACGATGTTGATGTCGTGACAAAAATGAAGGCATTTTTCCACTATCTAGAAAATGAAACATCTCCTCATACCAGGTCCAGGGAATGCTGGGAATCATTTGGGATGATTGCACAACTAGAACCTCATCTGCAACTACTCCTTTTAAAAATAAAGACGCATCCAAAAATTCTTCCGCAACTCCCATCGGTGGCTCGTGAGAATCAAGCCTAGACAGGTAATCAGCAACCGCATGCTGCGTTCTGGGACAATGTATGACTTCAAAATCAAATTCTTGTAACAAGAGCACCCATTTGGCTAAATTTCAATTTCTAGTCAAATTTTGTTGGTGTGCCAAATATAAGAGAGCCAAATGATCCACATGAAAGAAAAACCGCCACCCCAACAGATAATGACAAAATTTCTTCTCCGAATAAATCATGTCTAAGCATTCTCTTTCTGTCACGGAATAATTTTTCTCTGCATATGATAATCGCTTGCTACCATAATAGACAGGTCAAAATCACCCCTGAGTTTGTCCTTGCATCAGCACACTGCCAATAGCCCTATCAGAAACATCCACAAAAACATAAACATCCCTCGGGGAGGTCACCTAATAAAAATGTAACCTATCACCTGAGTTCAACAGAAGGGTATTTAAAGTTCTTGAAACTTACAAAAAATATATATAGAAGGGTATTATTTTTTCAAATTTGAAAAAAACTTACAGATTTTAAAAGAAAAGGGTACATTATATTCCTAACAAAATTCACAGATAAGGGGTTTTACAAACATGTCTTGAACGCACGTGATATGGTAGTTTTACACATAGTGAACCCCCCAAGGAAAATCCTGACCCCAATTCGAAGGAATCATGTAGGAGCTTTGGATGGCTGAATTTTTAATCTTCACCAGGCCAGATCATATTCTTGGGTCCATTCAAAAACTTTAACATGGGTTGTATGGTTAAGAGGAATTGCCGAATGTGCCACAAAGTGCAAATGCCTCCCATGCCACCGAGCTTGACCCAAAACACTGCTTTGGATTTGTCGGCGGAGGTGCCTCCATAATTATTTCTATTTTATCAGGGTCCACTAAAATGTCGTCCTCAGAACTCACATGGCCCAATAATCTACCACTTCGCACTGCGAATGCATATTTTAGAGGATTTAAACTGAATTTCACCTCTTGACATTTCATAAAACATAATCGCAATTGCTTCAAATGCTCTAATTGCGCTCCAAAGACACTGAGGTCATCTAGAAAGATTCGCATAAAATCTGTCAAGTAAGGACCAAAAATCTGAAACATATCCCTTTGAAAAATTGAGGGCACATTCCATAATCCAAACCACATTACTATGCATGCAAAAACACCCCATGTTGTAATGAAAGCTATTTTAGCCTGATCTTCTTCAACCATCTGAATTTGATTATAGACACTAAATCCATCCAAAAAAGAATACATTTCATGACCTATCACATCATCCAAAATAGAATCCAAAAATGGAAGCGAAAAAGGGTCTGAAAGAGTAGCCGCATTCAGCTTCCTATAATCTACACAAATTCGAATTTTCTTGTTCTTCTTTGGTACCACCACAATAGGAGAAATCCATTCTAGATTATCAATAGGAGTAATAAAACCCACTTGCAATAAGCGATCAATTTCCACCTTGACTTGCTTGGCTACATTCGGATTCATCCTATGAATGTTGCTTCACTAGCACTACATTTGGTTTTAAATGAATCTTATGATGATAAAACTTTGGATCCAATCCTTTCATATCCACATACTCCCATGCAAGAACATCCTTAAATCATGTCAGTAGATTAATCAAGTCCTCTCAGAATTGGGCCTCAAGTCATCGAGACTGATATGGATTGGCTTAGTCTCCTTTGGAGCTCCTAGAAAGATTGTATCCAGTTCATCCTCCTTCACCCTTTTTACTTTACTCATCTGTGCTTCAAAGTCATGTTCTTGCCGAATAACCTCCTGCAATGGTTCTGGCATAGGCAAGGCTTCTTCTTTCCCTTGTGGCACTACCATTTCTTGATCCCATACTAACTTCCCCTCCAAAATCATAGAAACATTTGCAAGATAAAGAGAAACAAAATCCGGATTAGCCTTCAGAAATTTCTCCTCTTCATCCTCTTCTAATCCTTCCACCATATTCATTGTTTTTGCTATCATAGGCCATGTTGCCTGAACTGGTTGTCTGCAGGTTCCCAACATCACCCAAACTTTCTTGCGACCCTTTTTTTTTTGTCAGCATGTTTGCCTCCCAATTATGCTTTACCTTGGCTTGGCATAGCCATGGTCTCCCCAAAATAATATAATAATCATGACTGTAATCTTCAATATTTAACACCACTAGCAAAACAACAAAGGATAGACTAGCCACATCTAGTACAATTCCTCTGAGCAATCCTATTGGCTGTACTCTTCTTTGATCCGCCATGAGAACTACAAAGGAAGCAGATTCCCAATCACCAAGACCAAAGTGCTCACAATCTGCTTGAGTAATAATATTAACTCCCGCACCTCCATCTAATAGGACTTTGTCGATATACATTCCATGATATCGTAATGAAAGCTCCAAGATGCGTGTATCCGTAATCCTAGTTGCAAGAAATGGGACCGAATCATCCCACACGTCCTCAACTACTGCAACATTGATTTCCATCTTCTTTATTCCTTTGAGCTCATGACTCAGCAAAGATTAATGAATATTTCAAACTAGTTCCAATAGTGATCCCAATCAAACCTGTAAACGGTGATTCTAGTGCCTCCTTCCAAACAGAATCCCAATTATCCTCTTCCATAGTACTAGTCCTGTTTATGGACTTTTCGTCTTTCTTCTCCAAAGAGATCATCGAAGATCCTCGTGATTGCAATGGTGGCACTAACTACGTCATCCATGTTACAGTCTTTTTACGTACATCCTCTTGAGTTGACCAATCCAGAAGCTTAACATTTGATGCTGGTACCATATTTTTTTCAAAACAGGTAATCAACGAAACCACCAACTCAGATTCCTCCAATCCCTTAATCTCAACCATAGCTCTACTAGGCTACTTTTCGGCAACATGTTCTTGTTTATTTCAATTATATTCCAAGGCTTCTGAACACTCCTACCTCCAATGCCCCTCTCTTAAACAGAAAAGGCAGGTCTTGGGTTGATTCGGATCTCGACCACCTCCTCCGTGGCCGCGACCCCCCCCCCCCCCCCCCCCCCCCCCCCCCCCCCCCCCTTGACCTCGTCCGTCGGCTAGTCCTGGAAAAGGTGCCTCTGATGTATGAGCATGAGCCAGTGTCACCGTAGGCTCTTGTAGTGACTACCATGTAGAAGAATCCCGAATCCTACGGCCATGACCATTGTAATAACATTCCACTATATTATGTGTATTAGCTGTGAAAATCACACACCATTTCTAATTTATTGCGCAATCTTGATTGGCATCTCCAGGATTCCGGCACTGAGTATACCATAGCTCCTTCAGACTCTTTACCATCGCAGAAGATTCTACATATCCAGATGAAACACCTTTCCCTTGACGCTAGGATTTTTTTTGGGGTGCCTGCTCCGACTCTTTCACCGAACTACTGCTCCCTGAATATGATGATTTTGAGTCTATACTCTCTGACTCCAAACTATCACTGCCACTTCCTTGAGATTTACAATGAGATTTCTTGTGATCCTTTTTCTTTGATTTCCTTGATGACTCCGTATCTTCTAAGGCTTCCACTGCTACAACAGCTCGTGCGATCACATTATCGAGTGGAGTGGTTACCTTATCAATTGTTGCCATAGCAGTTTCGAGATCCTTATTTAGTCCTTGCAAAAAATAATCATTCAATACCGTGGTTGTTGGCCATTGTGCCTGAGGTACTTATTGCAAGAACATCCGAAACTTTGCAGCATAATTCTCCATTGGCAATGACTTTTGTCTGAAGCTTTTCCAAATGTTGAGGGATTGTCTTTTCCATTTCAAATCGATGCAAGAACGCTCTAGAACCTTCAACAGAAGTTTAAAAGTGATCGTCAGGATACTGTGACATCCATTTTGCAGCTTTCCCTGAAAGTGTGGATTCAAACACCAATTGTTGATGGAGAGGAATCACTACACTAGGATGATTCAATCCATACACTTTATTAAATTGTCACAAATGTGCATCAGGATCTTCCTTTGAGCGACCTCAAAAGTTACTATACTTAATCTAACCACCCACCACTGGTTGCACCATAGCCCCTTGTCCAATTGTGCCACCTCTGAGAAAGAATTTCCAAACAATAGGAGGCGGGGTAACCCCGGGATGGCTTACTGGAGTCGGTGGTGGAGTGACATGAGTAGGTGAGGAAGAGCACACGGTAGGAGGACATGATGACTACGTGGAGTACGCCATGCACACCAAATGCACCGGCCACGAACCAGGCTTGGCAACAGAGACACATGTTCCTTTGCCTGGGGTGTGGAAAAAACAAATTCATCCGAACCACCTCTCCCTTGTCGTTTGCCCACGACTGGAACAACTAGGTCAAGAGGACCCTGTGACCTAGTGCGCATGCATGTTCATAGCATGCCACCCATCATGCATCGTGGTCACTAGATGTAATGCTTATGGCTCCGTAGTGGAGCAATAAGCACTACGGGAATGGATACCCTCACACTTCCTTACATTTATATGAAGCAACAATGTATAAGAAGACAAAATAGATAGTACACAGGGACAAAACACCATCTTCTTCATTGATACACAACAAAACACATGATTACATGAGAATGATATCAATTGATTGAGATATCCCCACAATGACTGGTATGCCCCCCAAATACACCCGCTGCTCAAGCGCAGATCGGGAACAATGCAAAACCTGTCCTGTCCCATGGTATCCCGTGAAGAACTATCCATAGCCGCATGAAGCCCTAGTCCACAGAGTCCACACATCTGTAGGATCCGGAGTGTGCGGCTTATGCCATAACACTTGAAGGAGTCCCTCGACACTTTTATCCCATCATAACAGAGTCACAACTATGGCCTCCACCTCGGAGATACATAGAGGTGCCTCACACAACACAAAAACATTAGGAGAACTTTGGACTCACTTTTGGGCCCTGTAAGAAGTTCCACTTCATCTTAGAGAGAGAAAATGAAAATTTTAGTATATATTTTAGGTGAAGCTTTTTTGCACCAACAAACAACCAAAATGATATTCACTGTTTGGTAGCGGCCGTCTTCTTTTCTTGTCCTTTTTTCTCTTGTCAAGAATCTAAATAACCGTATGACTAATGATTTGAAACACCAATTTACAAGCACTCCCTGCAAAAAACATAAGCTATAGGAACTCTATCAACTTTAAACATGGGACTACAATGATTTCAAACACGAGCTTCCATGCCTTTGCTGCCAAAAGTTGACATATTTTATCAATCATAGGAATAAAACACTTCTTTTCCTAATGAAAACATCAATTTGAACTTGCAGTCCCTAGTCCCTTCATCTTCAATACTTACCCAAAGAAAGAACACCCATCATCTTCACGTTGATGTATTGCAAGCGTACACACCATTGCAAAAATGTAGGAAGGAGTCTTTCTTATCCCAACAAGAGAAATAACTTAGAAGGACAAACAAGGAACATCATTTGGATTTGTGGACCAATGGGTCTATTTATCCAAAGGATCCTATAGCAAATGTGCCACCTCCTTTTGCTCATATCACTGACCTTTTGCATTTCACAGGTGATAGCAAGGATGGGCTACTTGGATACATCGAACATTTGGAAATGCGAGGATTGAATACGGAAAAGAAAATAAACATCCTAGCGATGGAGAACATGCAGCTGAAGAAACTTAATGAATCATGAACTTTCATCAAACAGAGAGACAATACAAAACCTTGAGAAGAAGATCACAAGTTTGCATGTGCGAAGAAAACAAAGAGGAACTACAAATGCTTGTCGATTTTGCACCTCTTCAAGCACATATTTTGCACCTCGTCAAGCACATATTTATCTTCTCGGATGATCAGAGGTGGCCTCCACTATCAATCTCAATTGACAAGATTTTCTCTGCATGCACAATTTCTCTAACGCCAACGCAATGGATGCAGTCGCCCACGCTGCTATGTGGTAAAGATAAGGTTCATTATGTGACGTTGTTGAGGTCAATACGAAGCAAATAGGGACCCTTAAAAATTTACAAGGTCGCTATTTGCTCGATATTGACTTTAGTTTGAGGTCAGTACCAAGCGAATAGAGACACTTGGAAATCTTTAACGTCATTAAATTGCTTGGTATAGACCCGGGTCAGAACCAAGCAATTAGGGACTTAGATGACTATTTCAAGATCTATATTTTCTTCGTTCTGACCTATCTCTATATATCTAGTAATCATTTTAAAGGCTAGTTCTTTTTAATGTCAGGCATGCTATCTCGCTTTTGCCTGCAATGTGCAAGACAAAATATATGTAATAGATCCTCTTATATCACCTATGCTTCATAACAATGGAATGCCATTTCTGACGTTGTTGGGATGGTTTCGTAGAGTAAACTGGGATCTAGTGTGCTTTTTGGTCACTGCCTACAATCAAAGGTGAGTTTTGTGTTGGTATGCAAAGCTATGTTGGATTTAGGGTCTTGCTATTTCTCATCGTCATCGTTGACAGTTTTGATGTTTTTTTTTGGTGTAGTGAACATTGGAGTCTGGTGTTATTTGACATTGAAGCGAATGTCATCTACTACAAAAACTCTGAGCAAAGCAGGGGATTCCATGGGCGTGTAAAGACGTAAGGTTTATCTTTATGATTTTGCATGTAGTGTCTGTTTCTAATGCCCTAATGAGCAAGTGCTTATGTATGTAGTTCCACGAAAAAAATTATTAATTGTGTGGAACACATTTTGATAGAACATGATCTAGGTGCTGCCAACTGAGCACTGACAGGTCATCGTGCCCACTTAGATGGAGAATTTCAGTTCTGGCTAGAGGAGGTGTATGAATGCTATGCTCCTTCTAAGCCAAATTTTGGATGTACCAAATGTAAGTACGCATGTTGTTTACGTGCTTGTATCGCTGCAATGCCTTTATGAAGAGAAGATGCACGCATCTACAAGACCTTCAACTACATAACTATAACCCTATGATGTGCCCAATGTTTTTGTAATGGCCATTCAACATATTATAATTTTGGTGCATAATCGGTCAAGAGAGGAAAGCACACGAGTTGAGGAGTTTGAACAAGTCTGCATCGAAGAAATCATGTAGAGGTACTACAAGATTCAAGAGGAGGTTTGAGACATGCAAGAAGCAATCAATCAATATTATGCGAGCACCACAAAAGTAGAGGATTTGGTTACACATCAATGTCAAGAGAGAGAACGTAGTGAATATTCACACGTTCAAGATGCATGGGAAACCATGGATGAGCCCAGGCATTTGAGATACGCAAAAGGGCACCCAAGACCAGTGTCCCTCGAGTGAGAAGGAGAAGCAACCGGGGGAGAGGGCAGGGGAGTAGTGGTAGCAACAGGAGCAAGGGGCATGCAAACAGTGGTAGAAACCGAGGTAGGGGGCACGGGAGCAGTGGTAGCAACACGGGCAGGAGGCTGTAATCTAGGAGAATGGAAAATGGAAAATTTTCCCTTGTTTTCAATGTCTTAAATTCTATTGTTTTCAATGCCTTGAATGTCTTCAATTTACTTTTCTATTATTGAGATTGAATGCATACACTTGTGGCAGCAGTGGCATGTCTTCATATGTAATATCTATCCTAAGCTGTGCAAGAGTTGTACTTGACATTTTGTCCATGACACTAAGTAGGCATCTCGAAAGTAGATCTCCATTGCTAAAGGTTTGTTCTCATAGCTAGACTCTATACCTTGGTCGAGTGGAATAAGCTACCCACTAAGAAGATGATATCTAAAATAGTAAAATGATACTATGAAATTTTGAGAGCTTATAATGTACTTGCAAATTATGGACTTCCTTTGCAAATTACAATTTTTTTCCTCCGACTGTTTCCTATCCCAATTATCATCTGAAACGTCCAAAAATCTCTCAGACTTGCAAATGAACATTGTTGTGGTAGTTCTTATTTTCTCTCATCGAAGAAGAAATATACAAACACTTCAATAGACATAAATAGAGTGAGCCTAAAAATCTTTGTATCAATCAAATACTTGAGGGACTTCTGTATATCTTGAAAAAACCTATTCCTGAAGCTTTCACTAGTTTGAGACACTGGCAAAGACCAATCCTTGCTGTCAAATGATGGAAGTGGAAAATGAGTCACACGACCCCAGGCAAACAATATTCAAGGTTCCAAATATGACATATCATAAAATAATATTTTCCATTATCTGCAAGCTCCTTGTATGATCCTCCTCGGTACATTATAACTGCATGGAAAGCATAAGAAATCCCAAGTATGCTCTCAACTAGTTGCCAGTCCGTCCTACTAGATGGATAAATATCCACATCACATCAAACATGATATCAACCATAAGCCTTCGGAAATAAACATGCACTGAATGAAGATATATGCTCAAAATAGCATACAGTTGGGTCAATTCCGTGGAAAACTAGGAGGAGATGTTTGCAACCTTAAGTCTGCATGTTGGAAAGCATGTTGTAAGAGGGCCTCTTTCACCCGCTTGCTTTGTGCACACACTTTAAACTCTTTAACTTGAACCTTGAAAGCCTCCACAAAATCATTGCGTTGCCTCCTCTTCCTCCTCCTCGTCTGCGATAGTACCCATGATTGATCATTTGTAGTATAACTATTAAAAATGGTAATAGAGTCAGTTGTAGTGCTAGGCCTTTGAGAGGTAGTCATGGTGTGCACTAGACCAGACAGTAGAGTTAACAAAAATATGAAAAAGGGAAGACAGTTTTGAGAGGGAAGTAGAGTTACTCAAAGTTACATTTGGGTGGGAACATAGATATTGGATGGAGCCTTCAATGCAAGTTCTAAAATTCTTTGGTACAAAGGTAGTACGTGTAGAAGGCAAAGACAGTCGCAGCTGGTGGGAGCTATCTCCTGGAA
Organism: Adiantum capillus-veneris; assembly: GCF_014529385.1. Classification (NCBI taxonomy): domain Eukaryota; kingdom Viridiplantae; phylum Streptophyta; class Polypodiopsida; order Polypodiales; family Pteridaceae; genus Adiantum; species Adiantum capillus-veneris. Next base: position 161,342,237 of record NC_140943.1, on the reverse strand, counting down.
GACGAACAATGGATCAATCAGTAATTACCACGACACTTACCATAATAACTTTGAGAAGGCTATAAATAAGACCCATTACATTGTTATCAAGCTGCTTAATCCTTGCTTCTTACTTCGGAGTTCTTTTGGCTTAACCTTTGAGCAATTTCCTACCAGCAATCTATTCGCCTGTAATCTTGTAATCCTTACTACTGTAATCATTCGAGATTCAAAAAATTACATCTTGTACTGATTATCTTGAATACGAATCTGAAACTGCAATCACTTTTCCATTTGTCTAGTCTATCTATCCTTTCAATTGACTAATTCAGTTCAGATAACCATTTTAGTCTAGTTCTGGTCTCTATTCCAGTTTTACTGATTGAACTGATGACTTACCATTAGCTTTAAATCCTAACACTGGAATTAGATATCTGAAGAGATCAGCTCCAATTACATTTTGGCGACCATGGTGGTTAGAGATGTTGCTCGTTGACCAGAAAACTCTTCTCCTAGTTAAGATTTTCAGCTGAAGAATGGCGCCCAAAACTAGTCGTGGTCAGAAACCATCACACCGTGTTGACCCTGTTCCTGAGGAATCTGATCGTGACTCTGATCCCAAGAAGGACCTGGAGATTGAAATTGAGGCTCAAGAGGAGCACAATTATGCTGATGAGGCTAAGGACTCTCAGCACTCCAATCAGTCCAGAAGGAGAAGAGATGAGAGGGAAGAACGCAAGGCCAGGAGTTCTTGAGCCACACAAAGGGATGATGGGGACAAAGGCAGCAAGGGGAGTCGCCATAGTTATGGTAGAAAAGCCAGAGAGGAGACAAAAACTGAGACAGATGAAGGAATTGATTGGGACGTGGATACAGACCATTACAAAAAGTCCTAAAAAAGGAGTCAGGTTCCGAAGGTCAAAAGAGGCAAAGAAAATGTTGATCGACATGATTATACCTCTTCATTAAAATTTTATTTTCCAGTATTCAAGGGTGGAAAGAAGGATTATCCGAATGTTTATATCCAAGCCTTTGAACAATATACTGAGTTGAAAAATATTGATGAAGATGACTGGGGTGAATACTTTCCTCATACATTAAAGGATGCAGCAATGAAATGGTACTCCCATTACCCAGCTTGCGAGATCATACAGTAAATTACTCAAAGCTTTCAGGCTGGAATATTCAGACAACACAGGAGATGAGGATATCCTCTGCGAACTAGATAAGATAAAGCAAGGAAAATTACTAGTCAGAAGTTATGTTGAAAAAATCAAGGAGCTAACCAGGCAGTTGTAGGAGCCTTCATCAGAAAAGAGGCTACGGGCATGGTTTTTAAATGGGTTGTAAAAAGCTTAGGTAACAGAAAGTACCTACACCAACAAAGGAATTCAATGATTTGGTACAGCGCACCACCCTGAAGCTGGAACACCAGGCAAAGAAAGAGAGGAGTCACAAGAAGAGGAGGTCCAGTACTAGTAGTTCTTTCATTGAGAATTTTGATTCCAGTAAGACCTCTAGTAGTTCTGAAAGCAGCTCAGAGGAAAAAAGCAAGGATAAAACCAAGAAGGGGTCTTGGTCTAGGAAGATTGATGAAATGGCCTGGCAGATTGCTGAGATCAGCCAGACCAAACAATCAGTTAGAAGAATGAAAACTTGGTGTTCAAAATGTAAATCTAAATATCATGTTTCCAATGAATGTCATTTGTCTATCGTAGCATTCACCAATGCTGAACCACTCAGAGTGGAAACAACCAGTATACCTCAGGAGGAGAAACCAAGTACCAGTGATACTGGTACTGGGCGAGGCAGGTATGAGGGAGGTACTGGCAGAGGACGGGGGCGTGGTAATTTTCAAAAAAGAAGTCTGAATTGTTACACTTGTGGTAAGTATGGGCATTTTGCGGCTCAATGTCTAGAAACACCTACTACTGCAACTACTGAGGAAAAGGCCCCAGAGCCAGTTCCTGTACGAGTAGTAACACGTAGCAAGGGATGGTCATTGAGGAAATTTTAGAGGAGCAGGCAAAACCAGTAAGTCCTGAAAGCAGGGATTTAATATTTACGTAATTATGACAAATTTTGTGTGATCACAAGGTCTCATTGACACATTTACATGATTACACTAAACATAATAACACAGAATCCGGTTAAGGGCGACGTGCAGACCCACTAAATTCCCGCCGGGATTTTCAGTTTCCCCGATGGGCCCACTGGGATTTTTCATTTTCCTTGCGGGTCTGCCGAGAATACTAAAAATCCCAGTGGGCTGGCAAAATTATATATATGTGGGTCCGATCTGACTCGTTGGGTGTTTTTTCTTGCTTTCATCTTCTGAGAGAGAGAGAGAGAGAGAGAGAGAGAGAGAGAGAGAGAGAGAGAGAGAGAGAGAGAGAGAGAGAGAGAGAGAGAGAGAGAGAGAGAGAGAGAGAGAGTCGATCACCTTTGCAGGTATGCCAAGAGGAGAGAGGAGAGAGGAGAGAGGGAGAGAGGGGGTCGTGTGGGAGCGTGCTCTGCATCGCAGTGCGTGGGAGCAGCAGAGTACCTAACCACACGATCCGGGTATGTGTTGTATGTGTGTGTATGCATTGTGTGGTAGCGTGCCTTTTGTCATATTGCACGATAGTAATAAGCTACGTTACCACACAATGGGAGTGTGTGTAAGCTGTTCTACAGAATAGTGCTTATCACGGGGGCATCAGCTCGGTGACGTGGGGAAGATGGTGTCCTTGTGGTAAGTATTGGCTTACTGTCTGGGTACTACATCGGTAACGCGGCGAATCTAGTATCCTTATGGTAATTCAACTTCGCTTCCCCTTACCCAAAAAACATATGGGCATCGATCGGTAATGCGGCTATATGATGTTCGTATGCAAGCCATTGTTTCTCCTTAGATTCAGGCGACACTCGATCAGTAACGCAACTAATAGAGTATCGTTTGTTAGAAGCATCTGTTATTGCATAAATGTGGCATTTAGGTCGTTAACCTGGCCGTACGAACGTCATATAATTTGTATGTGCATGTGCAGGTAATTTTTTAAGTACTAACTATATGAAATACTTGGTCGGTAACGCGGCTGTGAAGAGTATTTCATATACAAAATGTATGAATTGTTTGATTTTGTTGTTTTTAACTGTCCATTTGAAATTATATACTAACTAATCATATTCAAAAGAATATTTTATTCATGAATCATTGCTATTTTAAATGCTCCATTTATATAAATTATATGTAAAAAAGTATTTGCACACAAATTGCATGTTAAATATTCTTCTTTTATCTTTTTAAAGGACTTTCAAGCATTATCGCTATTTTAATGCTTCATTTACATAAATTCTCTAAAAAAAATCTAAATGCACACAATTTTCATGTTAAATATTATTTTGTATCTTTTTAAAGAGCATCAATTATCATCGCTTTTTTGATTGCTACATTTACATAAATTCTATGTAAAAAAGTGTGTGAACACAATTTGCTAGTCCAATTTGTATACTTCCAATGTTTTAAATGTTTTTGAAAATTTTAAGTCGGTGTGTTCTTTGTTTTTGAATTAGTATGTGCGCACGGAGAAAAATATAAGTTAAAAATTCAATATATGCTGAAATGTGCCAGACTGTTAACATGTATTGTTTGATTTGAATTAAGTTCTTATAAACCACTTGTTTGATTTACATTTTACACGTGTAACAGATTGCAATTTTAAGTGAAGATTGTTTTCAATTTTTATCAATACTGCCTTGCACATTTCTTAAAGTCTTCAAGTGGTGGTTAAGGGTTTACTTGAAATAGTGTGAGAGTGTTAGTGTCATTCGACCATGAATGTATATTTGACATGCTGTTTTTTATTGTCCACTGCAATATGACGCCAGATCAAAAGAAAAGTATTATGCGTGCCATTCGTAAAGAATTTATTTTGGCAATCTCATCGTGTGCAGATAATTACATACAGTAGATCAGTTTAAGTGATGTCTACATCAAAGACCTCACTAGCGCTATATGGGAGAACACAGAGTGCAGGTTGTGACTTGAAGGCCAATACGAGCTGTTTGTTCCCGCAGGGATTCGAGAATTTCAACCCCACCACAAGGTTAGGACTGTGTTGGAAAATATGAAAGTATGTTGGAGAGACTTAAAGGAAGGTATTCCACCTGCCTGCGACATGTCAAAATTAGAGATCTGGGATAAATTGTGGGAAGAACAGAAGGTAAAGATGAAGCGTGTGAAAGCGTAGGACCAAGCAACCTTACCCAAGAGATTGAAGATGGACCAAGATGCGCAAGCAGCTCTCGGAGGTCGATCGATGCCAGCGGCACTGTCCCAATCATGCGCACGGCTTTGAATGCAAAGTGCGCTCATCTTGTTGGCATCCCTCACAAAGCCTTGGTATAAGGTATGAGGATTGGAGCAGGCTCCTTCGATGTGTGCACACTGTACACCATCAAAGGCATCTCATTTTTTCCAGACCACATTACAGATGTGGGAAAATGTTACAAGGAAGGGAGTGAGGTGAAATTTGACAGCTTTCAGAGCAAGAATGCAAATGCTTTACCCCTCCATTGTAAGGTGCATTGGGTTTACTACCAAAGCTCCTTGGATCACAATATTCTCATACTACAATGGGAGTACCATGGGTGACATGATGTGCCACTTACCATTCGCTCATGGATTGTTCAGACGACACATGCACAGGCTACAACATGGCTAGAGGTCATTGCCTGTAGCAAATCTTCTTGTAAGCGAGATAGACACGGTGCGGATCAAAGCACTGATCGAGCAGATGCCAGCCATTTTTCATGCCTTAATCGACGGCGTTGCGGCTGCCCACTCGGTCGGTATAGTTCACAGTGACCTTCACCCGTTCAACATAATGTTGGACTTTACTCACACCAATAAACCCCGCGTCGGCATCATTGATTGGGGTATGATGCTGATAACACTAGTTAAGCACACAACAATTAATTATCTGCATCCAAGTGTGTAGTCGAACAAAGAAGTTTTGGATGCACAAAGAGCAAGGAATTCCGAGAGGGCTAAGCGACCGTGGATTTCTGCCAAACTATACGATCCATGGTGCCCAGATGCATACACAAAAGCGAGCGACATTTATGCATCGGGCTACCTATTAGACATGTTGGCAAATTTTTGGAGTGCAACCAAAAAAATTTATTTTTCGGAGAAGTTTTTCACCACCCAGACAAAGATATTATGAGGGCTATTCAAATTAAAGTAGATTGTTGGATGAAGTTAAAAGAGAAGGAACAAAGAAGGGATGCTTCTGACGTGTTGATATTTTTCAAAGAACATTTAAAAACAGACCGTAACCCTGTCCAACGTCCCCTTGTTGAACTTGCACCATCATTTTATCCGATTTAAACATTTCTATGATATACATGTCTTGTCCACGGTATTCTATTTTTTATTAAAGTGTATTATCTGGTTTGAAGTGGTTCACCCAATTGAGTCAATTATCTTTAGTCATTTCAAATTTGTCATTTAACTGTCAGTATTTAAAATTTGCCTTGTGGTTCAATTAGTCGCATTTGTTGTGGTTTGATTTAGTGGATTCTGCGTACTTTCCATGTGAACAAGAAGTTGCTATATTCTGCATCTGTGAGACTGTTGAATCGTGAGAATATATATTTGCCAATGATATTGAATATTTGTTTATCTATTGACTGCAGCTCTAAGAGAAAATGGCCGATGAAGAAAAAGATATTGGCACCCAATCATTGCCTGATGATCAACAACAAGCGGCTGTTAATGTATTTTAGTGCATGAAGTCTCAGGCACACGGCATGTCGAAAAACAAGCGATGTGTACTGCTCGATGACTCTCAAAATGGGAAAATCCAAACCACATGCAATGGAAAGAGATCAATAAAGAAGTGACAAAGGACATGATCAAGACGATGTGGCCATGTGAGGACGCAAAGATCAAGAAAGGAAGGTGGAAGGTTTTGAAGTGCAACCATGATGCGATCAAGAAAATGCTAAGAGTATTTATTTGGTGGTTTATGGCCATCCCCTGCACAATGCAGATTGTGTGCTATATTTTGCAAAAAATGTTATATGTTCACTTTGTGCAACAGTGACCAGTAGACTTCTCGTCAAAGGAGACAACTGTTGCCACTCATGATTTAAGGGAGATTTGTGTCACTTTCACCGGAGATGAGCTGGCATTGATAGTGAAAGGCACCGACCTACAGTTAAAAAGAGAGAAGGATCAGAAGTAAATATCCTGGAGTACATCTTCAACAAAGAATAAGTCTTACAAACATAAAACCAGCACCTTTCAAAGTGTGAATGGCTGATCATCTAGTTGTGCAAGCAACTGGGATACTAGAGGGTATGCAGATAAGAGTAGGCAAGGAAAAGTTCAAAACCAGTTTCCTAGGACTGGATATACAAGGCGCATATGGGATGCTACTGGGGCACCCATGGTTCCAAACAACACAATCTGTTCACGACTATGCCAATCAGACTCTGACTATACAAGGTGCAAATAGCAAAATTCAGATTCAAACAAACAACACTAGGAGCTGGAGGAAGGAACTACGACCAGAAGAGCTTTATGAGAAGTAGAAGGCAAAGAAAATTGAGAGGATGTTGGCGGCAATGAATATTTTTCCATTAGCTGAAATAGATCTCAATGTGGTATTACTACACAAAGATAAGGCTGAAAAGCAAAAGAAGCAGTTTCTAGATGAGTTCATTGAACTAAATTTTGGGGAATGACCAGTTCAGTTAATTGGAAGGTCGGAAGAACCAACAGATTCTCGTATGTTGGCAATTTTTGAAGAAGTTATTGGGACTCAGAATAGCAATTTAGAGTCTAGAGGACTATCTTCGGATTACGCTGAGGAATCAACCAAATGAAAGGGTGGCGAGCCTAATTAGTTACTTCCAAATGATCAAGAAATAGAGGAATGGAATCTAGATACTGAGGAGAATCCTAGAGTAATCAAAGTTAACAAACATATGAGTCCAATCATGAAAGAGAAAGCGCGACACATGTTCTAGTAGTATAAAGATGTGTTCGCATGGGAACATACTGATCTTAAGGGAGTGGATCTAGAGGTATGTCAACATTGAATACCATTAAAACCAAATACCAGACCTGTGAGGTTGCAAAGATGGTTAACAAAGAGATCGATAACCTTCTGAAGGCTGGGTTCATTATTGAGCTAGACTATAGTGATTGGTTATTTCCTATTGTGGTGGTGCCCAAGAAGAATGGAAAGCTTAGAGTCTGTGTAGATTATTGAAAGTTGAATGCTCAGACCATCAAGGATCCCTTTCCATTACCATTTATAGAAATTTTGCTTGACGAAATTGCAGGTTACGAGATGCATAGCTTTATGGATGGCTATAGTGGTTATAACTAGTTACAAATTGCTCCTACGGATCGGATAAAAAGTACTTTTATTACTGAATGGGGAGCATTCATGTATCTGGTTATGCCATTTGGTCTTGGTAATGTCCCAACAACTTTTCAAAGATATATGATGGAAATATTCAATGAATACCTACACTGATTCCTTGCCATATTTATGGATGACTTCACCATATATTCAACAGAGAATAAGCATTTACTTTTTTTGGAAATGGTTTTCTAGCGCCATCAGGAAAAGAAAATTTGTTTAAATCCATTCAAATATATTTTCTTGGTCTAGAAAGGACAGCTTCTAAGACATGTAGTGTCCAAACATGGTATTGAAATGGCCAATGACAAGATTCGGTGTGTCCAACAGGCCAAGATGCCATGCAATGCATCAAAATTAAGTTATTTCTTGGGATATATCAACTTTTATAGAAGGTTTGTGCATTAGTTTGCTTCTCAGGCATTACCTTTGTACGAGTTCACAAAGAAGAACATCAAGTTCATTTGGACTACTGAATGTGATGAGAGATTTTAGAGTTTGAAGAATGCCATTATCAGTAAACGAGTACTTTGACAACCAAACTCGGATGTCATTTTTCATGTACATGTAGATGCTTCACGACTGGTGATGGGGGCAATCTTAGCTCAGCCTGATTATCCGGTCTATTTTGCCAGTCGAAGATTTAGTCAAGAAAAACAAGGATATACAACTACTGAAAGAGAAGCCTTGGGAATGGTTTTCAATGCTACTAAGTTTTGACACTATTTGTTGGGCAAGATGTTTCATTTTTATGTAGATCATCAGGCATTATTACTCCTAACTAGAAAGGTCATTATTCAAGGGAGATTGATAAGATGGATAATGTTCCTGATGGAATTTGAGTTCCGTATTTTCCATAAGCCTTGTAAAACTCACTGTGGTGCTGATTTCCTGTCCAGAAGTACGGATGGCTACTCTGAGACATCTTTGAGAGATGAGCTGGTGAATGTAAAACTATTTCAGATGACAGCTGAGGAAATGACTGATCCAAAATTATATGATGTGTATCAGTTCATTTCTAAAGGAGATTCCCAGATAACTGGACTCAGATTCAGAAGAAGGCCTTGATAATTAAGAGTCTAAAGTTCACCATCATTGGAGGATCACTCTACAGACTCGGAGTGTATGGGGTTCTTTGCAGATGTGTGCCTATGGAAGGCAGAATGCAAGTTACTTCAAAAGCACATGATGGGGATTCTGGAGGACATTTCTCCACTGATAATACTTACAAGAAGATTTTGCAGGCTGGTTTATGGTGGCAAACTTTAATAGCTGATGTCAAAAGATTTTGTAAAATGTGTTATATATGCCAGAGGATGGGTAGGACCACAATAGCAAATATGACTCGTCTAACTCCAATCCAACTCCAGTCCAACCCACTGGGAGTGTTTATGAAATGGGGTTTGGATTTCATGGGTCCATTCAAGAAAATTATGCCAAGGAAGAATAGGTATATATTGATGGCTACCTGTATGTCACCAAATGGGTGGAAGCTAAGGCTCTTCCCAACAAACACAGCAAAGTCCATTGTTGTATTCTTATTTGAAAATCTTACATGCCGTTATGGATGTCCTGTGGAGATTGTATCTGATCAGGAAACACACTTCATAAATGATACTATGGACATTCAAATGGAAATGCTCACAGTAAAGCATCGGAAATCAACTCCATATTATCCGAGATGCAATGGGCAAGCAGAGAGCAGTAACAAAACTGTGAAGACCATTCTCACCAAAATTGTGCAAAAGGAACCACACTAGTCGGATCTAAAACTCCAGACTACTCTCTGGGCATATAGGACAGCCCATAAGGTCACACTAACAACATTTAGAATGGTGTACGGCATTGAAGTTGTCGTGCCTATGGGAATTTGTTATTCCCAGTCTTAGAATGGCAGTAGAATATGGATTGGATTTTAATCACAATCTTAAACACAGATTGAAGGAGTTAATACAATTGGATGAGTTGAGACAGAGGGCTATGATGGAACAAGAAATTTTTGAGCAAAGAAGGAAACACTGGCATGAAAGAAGAATCAAAATTAGGAAATTCCATAAAGGAGATTTGGTTCTGCTCTATCAATCTAAATTGGGTCCTAAGAAACCAAACTTAAAAATAGCTTGGGCAAGTCCATACGAGGTGGATTGGGTGTTTTCTAATGGCACAATAAGACTGAAAGACTTATCTGGGTTATTGCTGCCAGGGGTATATAATGGGGCCAAAATCAAGCTCTATTATTTAGAAGATAGAGAGACTTCTAGGAATAAGGGTACTGGTAGTCTGGGAACTGAAGGCCAAGAAATTCCAAAATCAGCTATTCTAAGCCTTTTTCATGTACAACCAGTTCTAGAGCCAATCAAAAGGTCAGAAAAGTCTCAGTACGACAAAACCATGTCAGTATCAGAATCAATAAAGTTTTAGAACTAGTATTAGTTTTTATGGGAAAAAGGGTCAGTCAGACTATCTGTGATAATCATTTCAAAGAAGATGGAGAGTATTAGCCAATGCGTGTATACTACGTCATTAGTGGTGCACAAAACTCTAGGAACGGTAAGTAGTGGAGCTTTTATGGCGCAAACACGTATAACAGTAAGGCGAGTAGGTGTTTTTCCTCGTAAATCTCCAGCGTGATGTTTGCCTACTATTATCCATTCACCATCACCGATCTTTGAAGTTTGTCACTGCAACCACAAATTTCTTTGTCTGAGGAGATTGTTCATTGTTGTCTATCTTTACCAGCCACACCAGGATACAGGTTTGAAGATTCAAGTAAGTTCTCTTCTTCTTCTTCTACTGATTCATCATCTTCATGGTGTATGGGTAGGAAAAGATGCAACAAATTATAGAGGAAACCCGAACACTTATTGCTGCTACAAAAGCCTCTCTTCCACTTATCCCTCACAGTAAAATACAATGGTATGTGTTTACTGAGCAAGCCGAGGCATTACTCCGACTGTGGGATTTGCATGTGGTTGTGCAAGCCACAAGAATTGAGTTTGACACATCTATCATTAGACAGGTTCTTGATTCTTTCAATGTTGATGAAGGAAGTGCTATGGTATATGGTAGGAAACTGTCGGTAAATCTGGAAAATATTGCTTTGCATTCAAGATGCCAAATGATCCAAAGCCATTTCTGGCAACATTAGAACAGATTAGTGTAGCTCTGAAAGAATATGATGCTGCCAAGAAGAAATGCAAAGCAAGTGCGCAAGGGGTTCTAGTAGAGGGTCTGGACATTCCCGTTGCTTACCGCTTTGTGGCTGAAGCTATGAGTCTCAAAAAAAACCGACTTATGTGTCAGAAAAACTATTTGCTATGCTACTGGCAAAGAGATTAGATGCCACGGTTTCAACTAATCTATGTCAGATTCTGTCACATAATGTGCTTCAGCAGACTACTAAGTTGAAGTCCCATACTATTCTCAAAGCCTGGTATGTTTGGCAGTTCCTTTATTGGGAAACTTCTTCGGAAGCTCATGACCAGGTAAGGATGGCTTGGAGCCAGAAGCCATTCCCAGCAACTAACAATGTGGATTTATCATCAGATGAAGAAGCCCCAGATAACCAGTTAGCTCTCACTGGACAGAAGAGAAAGGCCACGCAGGAGGAAGCTGGTAGTTTTAAGAGGCAGAAGACTACATTAGCCAAGAGCAATGCTTTCCTAAAGCAACTCGAAAGTCAAGTTAAAACTATGTCTACTAAAAAATTTCCAGTAGACCAAGCTTCGGCTAGCCAGACTGTTTGGGATCCCATCTTTGCAATAGCTCCAATGACCAACAAAATTATCAATCTGGAGGGATGAGCTACCCGGCTAGGGAATGGAAACACTCACACGATTAGTGAGCTAATCATGGCAACACAAATGGTTAACTATACCAGGTGAGCTTCTTGGCCTATGGAGGAGCTAAGCCACAATGAAGGGCAATCTCCATATCCACTTCTCTTCACCTCCAATCAACCCAATCACACACACTATGATTTCAAGATGCACACAACACTAATCCTATCATGCAACACACTAATGGCAAGCACACACACATAGATCTATTGAGCACCACACTCCAATCAAATCTACATGCACACACAAGAAAAAGAGGGCAATCACACAAGATTAGAGAGGGATTAACCACTAATTAGTTAAGATCTAGCTAATTGAAACATCATAGGCAATCATAAGAAGCATGAGAGAGGCATAGTGAAAGAGAATAAATTACTAGTTAATGTTAATCAAGCCTCATGAGCAAAGAGAAGCTCAAGGACTCCATAGCCACACACCTCGAGAGCTCTCACCCAAAGAGTGCTCTCAAGAAATGAGCTTGAGAACCCTAATTTATTTTACACACTGCCTTATATACCTAGGTTAGAAATATGCAATGTCTGGGCACCCAAGGCCTTTAGGGCTCACCACTTACTGAATGTGCAACCTAGGCACAATAAGTGACCTATTCTTTACAACTTGGAACTCCCATTGAGCCCGTACACATTAAAATATTACAATGGCTTGAAATAAATTGGGAATTCACAATACGTGAACATTCTAGGAAAACGTGGAAATGTGTAACTCCAATCTTTACTGCTTCTTCGTATTCATCCTCGATGTGCATCCATACATCTTCGGTCTTTAGCAGCTTCTGTTAACTCATGTTGACTCAGTTAACATTCCCCCCTTCCTATTTTAGTGCCCGTCCTCGGGCACTGTTGAAAAGTGTCCATGGAGGCAAGGGAAGGTTTTGGTTGGTTGTTGATGGGCTGATTGTCTTCATTGGTCGTTGAATTTGTTGATGAGGTTCACTTTGCTACAACATCTTCTTGGTCGAATATGTTTGTTGTGAGATGATGTTGCATTTGTCTGTTGTGATAGCATAATGATGAGGCTACTGTTTATTTATGAAAAATATGTACAAGGGAAGTAGAATGATGAGGTCCTAAATTAGGGTCTAATACCTGGATGACCAAAGGGAAAAAACCCAGTAGGAAAAAAGTGCCTTTGGGATATGCGCATTATTGGAGTACTTATAAGCATGGGAAATATTAATAGATTACTGAAGGGATTATTCACTGATAGATATGGAATTTAAAAATGTGATATTTGTGGAAGTGTACTGGGCCGACGCCAATTTACCAAGGTCAACACCAAGCGATGGGGAGCATTGGGTAGTCACCAAGGCCGCTATTCGCTCTGTGATGACTCCACTGTCGCATGTAATGATTTTAACCCCAAGGTAAGTACCAAGCGATAGGGAACGTTGGGCAATCCCCAAGCCTCCTATTCACCCCGTATTGACTCAAGTGTCATATGAAATGACTTTAAGAGCAAGGTCAAAACCAAGCGATAGGGAGCGTTGGGCAGTCCCCAAGCTTCATATTCGCCCAATAGTGACTCAACTGTATTTTTGTAATCACATCACCATGGTCTTCTTTGTTGGTTACACCAAGGTCAACACCAAGCAATGGGGAGTGTTGGGCAATTCCCAAGATTCCTATTTGCTCAGTATTGACTTCACTGAATTTTGTCTTTTCGTTGTCGATTGTCGTGCCCCAAGGTCTTTTCTTGCGCTTGTAACGTCTTTAACACCAAGGTCAACACCAAGTGATGGGGAGTGTTGGGCCATCCCAAGCTTCCTATTTGCCTAGTAGTGACTCCATTGCATGACTTGTTGGATAGCATGACATTGGTTTGTTGCCTGTTGTAGTCCACTCAAGGTGCATAGGTGGAAGCAAAAAGAGTGTCTAATGCATATGTCCAATGGTGGGACATCCTATTTATGCATACACAAAAATGCATGGAAAACAATATGTTGTGCAAGAAAGATTTTGAGGGGTTCTTCAGAAAGATGGTGTAGCTATAAAAGCATATGACATGGCTTTGCAAGTTGGCACCCCTTTAAGAATGGTTTTCATTGACGAGGATATGTGCTCTCATCTTACTGTGCACTGTGCGTGAGTGTTGGACTCTATGACACTCCACCAATCGTAAGTTAATAGACTTCGACTCTTATGCTCATCTCATCTAGCATGAGCAACATGACTTTAGATATGCTCAACTCATCTAGCTTGAACGTAAGCCTAATAACTACGACTCTTAGCACAGAGTTTAATATGACTTGAAGATTTGGGACTAATGCTTTGCTCATTTTATGGCTCAATAGCCTGACTCTGACTATGCCAAAGAGTGTTTTTTCACACTGGCGACTTGACTTTTTACATTCTTGAGCTTACTACAAACATTTTTTAAGGTAAGAGTAAGCTTGAATCCTCAAAAAGAGGATTAGTGAAGGACCAAGCTGGCATTGAAGGTTTCTTTTTCCATACCTGTTTTATCATCTTTGAATCTGCATTCGTGTTGGTTGGGTCGTCCTTCTTTGACTGTGAAGACTCCATTATCTGTTTGATTTTCCAAATAGGCCTGTTGATAGGAGTCTTTGATGTTGTTGTAGGCCTCTGTTGATTGTTGACATTTGAATTTTGACTAGGAGCATTGGAAGACTTAGGAATCTAAATCTCTTGATGACCTTTGTATCTCCATTGTTGACTTTGCTTCGCTCTAGGTCTTGTTGATTTCTTAAGATCTTCATGCACGTTTGGTCTAGCAGTTGGTTTGTGGTTGATTGGTAGCCAAATCTTTGTATAGCCTTTGTAGAATCCTTGTCCAAGAGGAAGATTCTTTGAGATCCATTTTTTTATGTATCCCCTTGAGAGTTGTGGTTGAATTTAGCATCCTTTGGTGTTGTTCTATTGTATACCTGCTTCTTAGGTATCCTAGGATATTTTCGAGGTTGATACCTTGTGGGCCTTCTTTCTTCGGAGGGACTTAATGTTACTTCAGATGCCCTAACCTACGGTTTTGGTACCCATATCTATCTGTTACCTCCATAGTACTCCTGTTCTTTTAAGCTCCATTGTGATGCTATCCATCCCATGTGTTTGTTTTTTTGTGTTGATTTCTTGTCTTTAATCCAAACCGGATCATTGACTTTGACTAAAATGCTTGGAAAAAACACTTGCTTGACTTTCCTTTGCTTTCTTGAGTACTTTGGCTGATATACCTTTGCTTTCCTGGGTGTCTCCTTAGAGGTTTTCGTTGGGTCAACAATTGACTTGAGGTTTTGAGTGCCTGACTTGCTTGAAGAAGCTGATCCGTGAGGATTCTTTGATGTAGAGGCATACGATGTCACACCTTCTTTGCTAATCGGTGGAAGTTACACTTTAGCTTTACCTTTGCCTGTCAGATTCATCTTTGATTCTTGTGACTTTTGCAACTCTAAATCTAGCATTAATGGTACCTGTAAATGCTGTTGGCTACCTCTTGGAGAAGAGAGTATTAGCATTGTATCTTCTTTGTAGGCCTTGTGTTGGTCTAGCCATTGATGTCCAAGTATGACATCTGCAAGAATTTCCTTAGAAGGCTTCACTTGAAATTTTACCTGCTCTTCATGATTCTAGATGCTAAGAGTAGCAACCATTTCTTCTTGACCTGTATGCATACCTAGCATTGTCTTGCTATCATTCTTGCATGGAGTAATCTCCAGAATGCTCTGGATGTTGTCTATAATCATATTGCAATTTTCTTCTTTATCCAATAGAGCATTGCATATGACACTTGCTCTTTTTGTACTGCTAAGAACTATAGCTATTCTCATTGGTGGTTGTATTGAAGATCTCTATCCTGCATTTGCCATGGTCTCATCTTGATCTAGATGTGTCTCTATGGAAGGTGGCTTGAGACTTTGTTTTTCACTTTGACTTTCAATAGCTGATTCTGTTGGCAATGAGTGATTGAGCTTTGGACTTCCTCTTGCTTCATGGTTGTCTGCAACCCTGTTCTTCTTAACCTTTGGCTTTGGTGGCATTCTCTGCTCAATAGATATTGTGGTTGCTCTTTTCTCTGTTTGATTTAATCTCTTCTGAAGTTCTATTCAATGGAGATGAATCATCTTCAATATGCTTTTCTTTGGCATAAGTCTCCATTTTAACTGTGCTTGAGGACTTTGTGCTGTCGTCCATGGGTGACCATTCTTGATCTCCATTCTTTGTTGTCTGTGATGACTTCGTCATGTTTGCATTCTGTATCTCTAACATCTTCTGGGCCATTGGCATTCCCATTATGATGTTGCCTGGCATGTCTTTTGATGTGATCACATGGAATTGAACTATGATTATCTGTGAACTTACTTCAATGGTGGTGGAGATGATTCCCCAGCATTCTGATTGTTTGTTTCTTGATATGCTCACAAATTCAGAAGAATCTTCCATTGTGGTTGGCCACATCTTTTCCAAGTGCAAAAGGACATGAGGTTCTTGTCTAGCTGAAAATCTAGCTTTACTTCTCTTGACAGCCTTTCTTTGTTTTCACCAACAATGTTGCACTTGACCTTCTCAGGATTTCTTTTTGTATTGATTGATTTTGTTGTGGTAGCATCCTTGAATTGAAATTTTTCTTCAACTTCTTTGCTTCGACCACCTGCTTTCGTTGGTGCCGACTTGTTTTGCGATAACATTGCACCTTTTTGCAATTGTCGAGAATTGTCCACCTGCATTTGGGTAACCTTTAATCTTAAAAGATCCATTGTACTTTCTGGAAGGATCTGTCTCTTCGGAGGAGATTTTGGTGGTTACTTTTGTGTAGCTTTCTGGACTTTAGCAGCTTGACTTTGACTTTTGTGCCACCTGTTCTGGCAGCTTGAGACTTTGCACCATCTTTAGATAGTCTTTGACTTCAGGTCGTGCCATCTGTATGGGTCTGTACAAGATCATGATCTTGCTGATATTTGTTACCATGTGCATCTTAATATGTATATGTGAGCTTGATCACATGTAACTTTTTGAAGACTATTGTATTTGTCGATTTTTTACTTTGACTTGTGGAGATCAGGTGAAACTTCTGTCCTTGATGATCTTCATAGAGGCATTGGTTTGCAGATTCTGAGGGAACCTCGGTCAATTGTAAACTTCCAACAACCAAATGATCTTTCAATGGTTTTTGCTTTGAAGAGGTCTGTTGGCTAGAAGCTCTAGGGCTTCTAACTGATATTGCGGTTCCTAGTACAAGCGATGAGCGTGATGAATTTACAGCTCCCCCCTTCCTAGAGTGATCACTATAGCTTGCTTCATTGTAAGAGTTCAAAGTTGTTTGGCTCTGGTTCAGTCTCACCTTTTGGGACTGTGAAGGTACACTTTGGGTAGCACTACTGGCATTTGGCATCTGTAAACCTTCTACATAGTTTCCTATGTATCTTCGTGAAACATGACAAATTATTCCCCAAGTCAAGCTGTAGATAGCATTATCTTTGCCCTGATATTGTCTATCCCATGGGTCTCCTATGATATGAGCTTCTATGGTTTCAGGACCCAAGGCATCATAGATGCTAGAATCTTGTCTATATCTACGATTGTTTTGGTCAAAGTATGTGCTCGTTTGGTCACAACATCGAAGCTTGATCTTCGATGGAGGAGAGTTTGGCTCTGAATAGATTTTTGGGTTCACTCGGGTAATATCCTTCAGCTCTAGAGAGGAGTGGCTATAATAGATTCTTTCTTTTGAATGAACCATCCTTTCTGATCTATCACTGGATGCACTTCTATGAGCTGGTATGTGGGTCGTTCAAACACACGTTGATCCTTTTTGTACAGTTTTCCTTTTTGGTCTACATGGTACATATGAATTATGTGTACCATACAAAGCTAACATCATTCTGTTTGATGTGTCCTTTAGACTCATAAATGATTGCACACTTGTGTCAGTAAATGCAGAATCATTTGCAAACCTAATAGTCTTTTCAACCTTTGGTGATATCTCGACACCTTGACTAAATTCATGCAAGAATTTTTTGTTTAAAGAGTCAATTTTGCTTTTCAGGTGCTTGTGCATCTTTATGCTGATTTTGAACTTGCAGTGCTTTTAGTGGTGCTTCTAATGGTAATGCAGAATCATCTGATTGCATTAAAAGTGACAAGTTAAATGCACTTACATCGAGATTCGCATTTCCATTTTGCTCTGTACCTTGCTTGGCTGTTGATGTGTCCCTGTTGTGTGGATTTCTTGGACAATCTTCAGAAAAATTTCCACCTTTTCATCCACAATCTGAGCAGTATGCCATGACTAGTGGTATTTCATCTGGTTCTGTCATGTCAAGCTTTAGCTTTTGTGCTGACCAAGTTATCGGCATCTTCTTTCAAAACACTGAGCATCAAGCTGTAGATTGCTCCATCTTGACCTTTATACCGTCTTTGGCCTGGTTCTCCAATTAGACTGGCTTCTATTGGTTGATCTGTTGGATCTTGCAATTCTGGCTCTCGATTATAGATCTGACCACTCTAATCCATGTACAATGACCCTAATTGCATATACACCAACTGTATGTTTTGTTGGCTTGTGCAGATTTTTGGATAAACATTTTGGTCAATTTTGTGCACTCCTATCTGCACTTCGTCTTTGAGCTTGCAATACCTGGCTCCTCTGAAGTCAGTGAACATCTAGGAGTTCTCTGAATCTGGCTTTACTTTGATCAATAAGATCTTGGCTTCTGCGCTGCTTTTACTGCTCATTAGATATCTATGGCCTTCTGAATTTGTGTACAAGACTTTATCTCCATCATAGCCATATAGCTGTAAAATCTGGTCGGTTGTTATTGCACTTGTGCTGCCACTCCTATTGGCTTGTCCTGTTGTACTTGAACTCTCAGATCGATTTGAGTCCATGTTGACTGGTTTGTAAAAACTGTCTCCTTGCAGATTTTGATATCAATTAGCAGAATTTATGCTGCTCGTACTAGATTAATATGCACTCACATGTGAGTTTTCCCTGTTCGTCCAATTAGAAGCTAATTTGCAATGCAATTGCTTGGACTAGCCAATTTTTAGCATGCAAAATTTGAAAATTTGCATGCCGCTCAATTGCTTCGAGTTGATCTTTTTTCTCGCTTTCTCTGGCTAATCTCTGGTTCACTTTGCACGGTTTGCTCGGTTTATGGCTCTTCTGGCTTTTTCGCGATTTGTTCAGTGTGCGATACAGTACTTCTCGGCTTCCCCGGCGTTGCTATTTTTCTCGGTGTTGTTTTTTGCTTTTCAGCCTCGTTCTGGCTTTTTCTGGCACTTTCTGCGCCTTCCTTTTTATTTTTTCTAATTATTTGTAAAATTTTGAATTTTCTATTTTTTTGTATTTTTATGATTTTTTTAGGAAAGTTATAATTTTTATAATTTTCTAATTTTTATGAGCTGTTATGATTTATTGACATTTTCCCAGTCAATTTTGGACTTTTTAAGGATTTTTTGCAAATTTTCTAAGTTTTTTACTATTTTTGTAAATTTTTTTGTGAATTTTTAAATTTTTGGTGATTTTCTATGTGTTTTTAAAATTTTTTGTAAATTTTCTATGTTTTTCCTATTTTTTTAAACATATTAAAAAAATTATTTAATCCTTTTTAATGCGTTTTCTATTTTTTATACTTTTCTAACTCTTTTTTTAAATTTTTATTGGTTTTTGAAAAATTTTATTGTTTTTATAAAGTTTTATGGTTTTTTTTAATTATCTGTGGAGTTTTTGAATTTTTTAAGATTTTCTTGAATTATTGGGATTTTGTTTGATCCTTTTTTTAAATTTTTATGAAATTTTTTGAGTTTTTTAATTGATTTTGTGATTTTTTTGTCAAATTTTTTTTTTAATGAATTTTCTAAGAAGTTTTCTATTTTTTATTGGATTTTTAATAATTTTTTTAATTCTGTTCATTGTTCTTTAATGTTTTTTTTGGGGTAATTTTTAAAACTCTTTTATGTTTTTTTTTGTTTTTAAAAAAAGTGAACACACTAAATTAAATAAGAAACAAAACAAAATAAATTTTTGTTTCACCTTTACTTACTAGTCTTACCTGTCTGCATCGTTGAGTGTGCGCCGTCGAGTTCTGACAGCAGCGAAGACTCGGAGTGTGGCGCGCAGACACAGAGAGGGGGAGTGGGGCAGCCTAGGACTGTCAGCAGAGCAGGTGGGTGGGCAGTGTCAGCGCGTGGGCAGAGAACATGCAGAGCGAGGTTGAGGGCAGACTCAACGGACACGCGCGAGAGAGAGCGAGGTGGGGAGACGTGGGCAGTGTGTGTGTGTGGGTGGAAACGACAAGAGAAGAGACAGAGAGTTAGAGAGAAAAAGGGAGAGAGTGGAGAGAGAGAGAGAGAGTAAGACAGAGAGTAGGGGGAGAGAGAGGGAGAAAGAGGGAGAGGAGAGAGAGAGTGTTCCCGCGTAGGGCTACCCGGTTTTTAGGTCAAAATTTGAAGCTTTTGTCGGTAACTACACTAAACTTGTGGAAATTTCTCGGTTTTCTTCAAGGCAAGCTCAAAATCTAACCGGATTTTTTGGATTTCCGCCGGTTAAAATACATTGGACCTCGGTTTTTATTCTATCTTTGGGTTCACGCACTGCACCGAAAGGCAGAGAGAGAAAGAGAGTAAGTTAGAGAGAGAGAGGAAGTTAGAGAAGAGAGAGAGGGTGAGGGGGTGTGTTCATAGGGAACGAGAAGAAGAAGAAGAGAAGTATTTTATGCACCCCAAGGCACGGCACCGAAGCTTGAAACCCGTTTTTTATTAATTTTTTATTTTCAAATATCCACAAATGCCAAAATTAAGCCGAAAATTAGCTGAAACTCCAAAATATCACCAGAAAATCCCAAAAATCGCCAAAAAAATCCAAAAAATTTCCTAAAATTTTTGAGGAGTCTTAGAATATCATCATCATTCATAATAGATCATTTTTGACAGGCAAAAGCACACCGAAAATAGCAGATTTTATCGAAAATGCCAATTTCGACAAAATTGTCCCCTGGCCTCCGAAAATAGTAAAACGCTCAAAACACGACCAGGGAGGACACAAATGCGAACAAAATGATGCCATAATTTTGCACACACAAAATAGCTCGTAAAGATCGCAAAATCAAATTTTTATGGAGTTATCCAAAAATTAATGCAAAAATTGTAAAAATTATCCAAAAAATACCCAATTTTTAAAAATAAATTCTCCACACATTGGGAAATAGTGCAGCCAAATAAAATTGCACAAATCATATCAATTCAATTGCCAATAATTTCATCAAATAAATCAAGACTAGACAATTAAACTGGCAAAATTATCGACAAAATTAGGTAAAAAATTGACACAATTAGAGTTTGTAAATCTCTGTTTTGAGCACAAAAACGTAGCATTTAATCATTACACACATCAATTATGCAATCAAAACATTGAATTAACCATGCAAATTACACACTGTTTAGGCACACACACACTAAAAAATTGGCAGTTTTTACTAATCTTTAGGTGCGCACACAAAAGGGTTAAATTTTTCGGATTTGCATTGTGACTTCACAAATCATTAGTTGGGTATGAGCACAACACAAATCAAGCATCACAATTGAAAAATCATAACGCACACATTGATTTCTAGGTGCACAAACATGGGCAAAGTAGTGCACACACACCTAAAGTTAGCATACACACACTCAATTAGAATGCACACACACTTGATTTTACACACACACACACACACACACACACTTGAAATTGACCATCCAAGCATGCAATTAACTCAATTAGGCATCCAATTAGCAACACAGATTCATCAATTAGCAATTGAAACTTGTCAAATTCATGCGCCACCAATTCTTAAAAATTTCGGCATTACGACGAGGCGTGAAAACGAATAATCGCAAAATTTTCAATCCATAACATCAACATTGAATTGCATCAACATAGCATAGCATTACATTGCATCAACATTACATTGCATCATGGTGGGATTTCTACACAATTCTACACATCTCTAGATTCTAGGGAGGTTGAAAATACCACCTTAATTACCTTTCCGTTGAAGATCAATTGAATGGTCGAATGCTCCAATCCTTCATAGCAAGTTAGTAAATTAGCAAAAATTAGTGAAATTAGCAAGGGGTTAGTGAGAAATGAGAGTGTGTAAACACACAATTGGCAAGATACGATGACACATTAGGGAATTATGAACACATTGCTTCATGCACACACATTCAAATCCACAAAAACATAAACACACAAGTGAAATTAGTGAGGAAACGCATTCGATTATGTCACAATTACACTAGCGTAGGCCATCATCCCCGGCAACGGCGCCAATATTGGGGGTCCCATCTTTGCAATAGCTCCAACGACCAACAAAATTATCAATCCAGAGGGATGATCTACCCGGCTAGGGCATGGAAACACTCACACGGTTAGTGAGATAATCGTGGCAACACAAATGGTTAACTCTACAAAGTGAGCTTCTCGGCCTATGGAGGAGCTAAGCCGCAATGAAGGGCAATCTCCATATCCACTTCTCTTCACCTCCAATCAACCCAATCACACACACTACAATCTCCATATCCACTTCTCTTCACCTCCAATCAACCGAATCACACACACTACAATTGCAAGACGCACACAACACTAATCCTATCATGCAACACACTAATCGTAAGCACACACACATAGATCTATTGAGCACCACACTCCAATCAAATCTACATGCACACACAAGCAAAATAGGGCAATCACACAAGACTAGAGAGGGATTAACCACTAATTAGTTAAGATCTAGCTAATCTAAGCATCATAGGCAATCATAAGAAGCATGAGAGAGGCATACTGAAAGAGAATGAATCATTGATTAGTGTTAATCAAGTCTCATGAGCAAGAAGAAGCTCAAGGACTCCATAGCCACACACCTCAAGAGCTCTCACCCAAAGAGTGCTCTCAACAAATGAGCTTGAGAACCCTAATTTCTTTTACACACTGCCTTATATACCTAGGTTAAAAATATGCAATGTCCGGGCGCCCAAGGCCTTTAGGACTCACCACTTGCTGAATCTGTAACCTAGGCACAGTAAGTGACCTATTCTTTACCACTTGGAACTCCCATTGAGCCCGTAACACATTAAAATATTACAATGGCTTGAAATAAATCGGGAATTTATAATACGTGACCATTTTTGGGAAAACGTGGAAAATGTGTAACTCTAATCTTTACTGCTTCTTCGTATTCATCCTCGATGTGCATCCGTACGTCTTCGGTCTTTAGTAGCTTCTGTTAACTGACGTTGACTCAGTTAACACAGACAGACCAACCTCTAGTCCAGACCACTAGTGGAACTAGCCAGCCAGCAAGGCAAAGATCAACGACCACCAGTGTAGGAAAAGACTAGCCACATAGGACCAGTGATGAGCAATCGGTGGTTCATACTGATAAGGAAAAAGGACCAAAACCTTCTAGTCCAATTGGTAAAGTTTTCATCCCTTACAATGAATTGGCTTTGACTTTAACCAAGAAGGCAGGTTACAATAGTTGCAGACTCATCCGCTCAGAGGACGATTAGTCCTGCATAAACCTGATTCTACCTCATTACCCTATACGGATCCTGTCACAGTTTATGAGCCAGTTGCTTGTGACCCAGCAATGTTGAATGATGGTTGTTCAATACTTATTTAGTCGTCTTGGAACACAATTGTTAATGCTATAGGACAAATGTTGGATGCCTCAGGGCCTAATGATGAATTGACCAAGTTAAAGGCCGAACTGAGGGAGACTGAGCAGCAAGTTGAGAAGTTGGAGCAAGATAGAGGAGCACAGTACCTCCGGCACAATATCCTTGAAAATCAATCATCTAGGACCATTCAAACTTTAGAAAATAAGTTGTCAAAGATGGAGTCTAAGGTGAGGATGCTAAAAGAAGAAAAGGCAGAGGCCGAGAGAGCTATTGACAGATTTGAAACCATGCTGCGAGTGAAGAGGGTTGATTTCAACTCATTGCTGACCAGCCACACTGCATTGAAAGCCACTTTAACTGAAAGATATATCTATAATAATTTGATTGATATATTGAATCCAGAGGGAAATGCTGTTTTCAATATAGATAATCTGAGGGTGCTCATGGAAACAATGCAAAGTGATTTGCAGGATAAACTTTTTGAACACAATGCTTTGGCAAATCAAGCCATCTTGCACTATATTGAATAGTAGAATAACCTTGATAAGGATGATGATAAAGCTGCAGAGGAGGAAGAGAAGGAGGATGAACCAGCAGAAAGGCATGATGATGACGACTCTCCTCCATCTCCACCTTCAGGATATGGTGCTGGTGGACCAGCTGCAACAGGGGGCAATCAGCCCAATACAAACCAGCCAGACCAGTATAGGGGTCAGTAGTAGTTGGGTGATGAGCAGGCTGGAGATCAATAACCTAGCAACACTCGAAATTCACCAGTACACCAATCACAACACAGTTCGGATGTGAAGGGGAAAGGTAAAGCTATGATTGAGATTCTTAAAGGTGATGAGCAACATTCATTACAGCTCATCACACTGAACAAGAGGCTAAGACATCAGCAAGCTCCTATAACTAGGATGTATTTGGAGGATGATAATCTTCTTTCTAATCTTGAACGATTTCAGCGACTATATGTCGGTGCCAGAGAAATAATCTAGCATTGGAAATCAACCGCTTTTTATGATCAGGAATTGTGCTAGTTACCTGAACATCCTAGCAGAATTCATTTGCTAAAGAGAGTACCTAAATGGGCACTAACTACTGATGATAAACTAGCTAATCCACACTTGCAGCGGCATTCTACTGCAGACTTTCATTCCCTAGCCTTCGAATTAGAGCTCTTGTTGGGGAACATGCCAACATATAAATGTATGAAAGAGGTCAGAAGTCAATTGAAAGAAGTTTTACTACAAATGAAAATTGCCAGGGGAGTTCTGGATCAGAGGGTACAAGCTATTATTGAAGATCAGGCTACCACTAGTAAGGGGCCTCAAACTTAAATGACAGCAGGAGAATAAGAAACTACTCTCCGAAGACTGTTTCAGCTAGTTAGAGTTACCAGAAAGATGATGCAGCAAGAGAACTAAGCTCTCCTCAACTTTTTGGAGTTTGTACTTGATTCCCTAGTCCTCCTGTATGATTTACCAGCTAGAGAAATTGAGCTGCCAAGGTTTTTCCCAGCATTGTATCATCAACATCCAGAACTAGTAGATTGGATCACATACTATAATATCATTGATGATCTTCAAGATTGGTATGAGCGATCCATTGTAGAATGGAAAACATGGTAGAGACTGATTGATGATGCTCTACAACTGGATGATGTATTGAAACTGCAAGGAGAAATGCAGAGAATCAAGTTATGTATGGGCCAATGAAAGATCCAGGTCAGAGGGCTCACCAAGATCACAAATCAACTACTTCAACTTACTGTGGAGTCCTCTAAGATCCCTGAAAAGGATATTATGGCTAAACTAGGTTTAGGCCCATAGTATAGGTAAATGGTTGAAATACTCTTTGAAGCTAGGATTAAAACAAATCAGCCTCTCCCTGAAGGATGGCTCCATACGGCTTCTCATTGTCATAAGTTGGCCAGATGCCATCTGACAAAGGGAAGACGTACATTGTATGATCCCAACACTAAAAAATAGAATCCTCTCATGCCTTATGAATTGGAGATGTCCACGGCGAGAGGAGGGATCAGCTGGAGCAGGAGGCCATTAATCAACTTATCCAGAAGGACAATGCTGGCATTGGAACTTCTAAAGCACCATCACCAAAGAAGGGCAAGCGGAAGCGGGTTCAGTGGAAGGATACTGGGTAGTTCCATCTCAGAATTAGACAATGGATTTTCCGAGTAAGGCGTTGGAATTTCTTTGGCAGGACACCCTTGGAATTACAATTATAGGGGTGTCAAGCACTCAACAAGCATGAAATATGGAATAAAGCTAACAATACGAGGAGAGCTAGTGACTCAAGAGGAGTACTATCATGAGGAGCATAGGCCAACTCAAGAGGAACATCGGCCAACTCAGGAAACAGACATATGGGTTTAGGGTTTAGGATTTGGACCTCAACTACAAATCTAAACGGGTTCCTCAGCACTAATTTAGAATCAGCTGGTGGATTTTTCAAAATTTTTGGAGTCATACCAAAATTCAAGAAAGGAGGGAAGGATGTAGAAGGCGAAGACAGTCTCAGCAGACGAAAACTGTCTCCTGGAAGCTGAACAGTGGATTAGTCAGTAGTTACCACGGTAGTTACCACAGTAACTTTGAGAAGGCTATAAATAGGACCCATTACAAGTAATCGGGTTGCTTAATTCTTGCTTCTTACTTCGGAGTTCTTTTGGCTTAACCTTCAAGCAATTTCCTAGTAGCAATCTATTCGCTTGTAATCTTGTAATCCTTACTACTGTAATCATTCGAGCTTCAAACCATTCCATCTTGTACTGATTATCTGAAACTGCAATCACTTTTCCAATTGTCCAGTATGTCTACCTTTCAATTGATTAATTCAGTTCAGATAACCATTTTAGTTTAGTTTTGGTCTCTATTCCAATTTTACTAACTGAACTGACAACTTACCATTAGCTTTAAATCCTAACACTAGAATTAGCTATCTGAAGAGATCGTGTCCAATTCCAATACGGTTTACGGCATTTACGCTTTGAAAGTGTGACATTTTATAATTTGAATAATATTTTTTTTGTTTTTTCTTATTTTGTCAACAAGTTTCCCTCTAAAATGCCAATTTTCAACGTAACGTTAGCCTCTTCCTCATCGGTGGAGTGCCACTCTCTCTCTAGAACTAAAAAGCCCAAAAGTGAGTCCAAATTTCTCCGAATGGCACCTAGAATTTTCACCCCTCACCTCTGTGATCACTCTACCTCTAGCCTTTTTATTATACCCAATTTTATGGGGAATGAGGAAGCCACTACACAATCCTTTCCTCGACCTTGAGTTGATCCACCAACACCCATGACTGTCTCATCAACATGACCCAGCACCCTTATTTGCTTGTGCTGGCGAGGTTGATCCTTCACCCACTTGCTCACCTTCCATCCCTCCTAACTCTCCCTCTATACCTTTCTATAGAGAGCCTTTACATTCTACTGATGATCATCAAGCCCGAGAAAGTTATACCTAGTATTGCAAAAGATAGTTAAAACTCAACATATTTGATTGGAAAATACAATTTACATGATTATATGCAATGTAAATATAAGTCAAAATAGAAAAAACAATTGTGCTCAGACTATATTTGCAAGAAAATTGTTTTTTAATTGACGCCGTGTATGACAATGACTGAGTTTTTGTGTACGACTTCATTACAAAATTGTAGCGTAGAGCATCATGGTGCTTTTGATCAAGATTGTGCCTTGAATTAGGAGTTGCACTACACCACAAATAGAATATGATCATATCTTATCTCTGCATAAACTATCTCCTTCTCCTTTCTTTGAGGAACATATACAATAGAGTTAATCCAACATAATGATTAGACCAAATTATTGTGACAATGATTTACGGGGAATGAAAAAAATGTAAAGTCAATGTGTACTTCAAAACATATTACCTTTTGCATGTTGCATTGAAAAAGAAATTTTGGAGGTAGCTTGAGGTCAACCACATTCTCTAAGTCCTCATGCACTTGTCATAGTGTGGCACTACCTTGAATGATAAGAATTGTCACTAGGTCAGGTCCACAACACACCTCAAGCATCTTCATTAGATTGTTCATGTCATCAATTAAATCATAGTCCACAACTATGAATTCGCCATGCATTGGATGCCATCTTATGTAGTGAGGCTATCACATACTTAAACACAATATACTTCTTATCCACCTTGCACAAGACATCATCAGAATCATGGACATCCCAAGCATCATCTAAAGAATCAAGGCATTTGTTTAACTTGTAGATAAGAATGGCACCAATCTTTCTAAGTCCTCATCATGGAAGAATTCAATAAACACATGTATGGGCATGAAGATGGAGACACATATCACACGACTAGAAACATTTGGTCTTAAGTATCTCTTGATGGAGATTTAGTCAAAGGCACTCATATGTTTTAGGGACATGAATTGGACACTCTGGAATTTTCTTTGGAGGACGTGGGAGATATCAAAGCATGAAAAATTTAAGTGCAAAACGAGGAGCATTGTAAAAGTGGTGGTAGAAATTCAACTAGTTCTCTTCTAGCACTAGTGTTGTAGAGAAGCTCACCCACCAGTGCATGGGATGCATATAAGATTCCCCTAATGCATTCCCTTGTCTTCTAGTCTTCATTATCCAAGGGATAGATATCTACAAAAATTGGGTGTATGCAAGATAGAGTGTACCCACCTCTCGCAGTCTGCACCCAAGTGTGACCTCCGCAATGCGGCTAACTCACCGAGTTACCCTCGTGTCCGAAGTAGGAAATTGGGATGCATGGCATACTTCTAGAACTCGGCGAGTTACTGGTAATAAGCTCCACATAACTCGCCAAGTGATGTGGTCATGCCACAAAGGTGACGTGTTATTTCCACGTACATGCACACACGGCATTGCCACATAACTCGCCGAGAAACGTGGCTATGCCAACATAGGCAAACCATGTAACTCAGAGAGTTACATGGCAAAGCCTACTAGATTTCTACATAGGCAGACCACATAACTCGGCAATTTACGTGGATGCCTTCTTGTAAAAACTCTCAACAATGACGTGGCATACACATCATAAGTCCACGTAACTGGGCGGGTTATGTGGTCGCCACGTAACTCGACGAGTTACGTGGACACATCTCCAACCGTTTGCATTCCACGCAACTCGGTGAGTTACGTGGCACTCAATGAGACTTGCAGAGATGATTGAACATGGACCCACATGCGTGCATGAACTTTTTGGACGAGAATCATACTGAGTGTCTAGCTGAGAGAATGTCCGGATCAAATCTCTGTCACTCCTTGTCTCTATTGAGACTCTTTTTCCCTCTCTTTCTTTCTTTCTCTCTCTCTCTCTCTCCTCATACAATGGGTATAAGAGTCTCTCTACCACATGATAAATATCATATCATTTTTTGTATACTTATATGTAGCCCCCCTTGGATCCCCCTGGCGACAAAAATAAAGACACACACACACACAATTTTCTTTTTTGATTTTAGTTGATGATAATCTAGTTGTCCATATAGACGATGATCTAGTTGTCTAAGTATACACCAATCTGGTTGACCATATATGCGACAATAAAGATGATGATATAGAAAATATATAATATGGTCAAAATATCTAATCTAGTTAACCATACAAAGAACCATTTAAAAGGTCTTGGAGCAATCCTATAAGAAACCATATAGATGACTATATAGAGGATATAGCATCAACCATATAGATGACCATATGTATCCCTATGTAGAAGATTGTAGAACTGGCCATATAGACTACCATATACATGTGGTCTACCGGAAAAAGGATAGCACTATATTTAGATGACCATATGGATTCTAATGTAGACGACATATAGATTCCCATGTAGATAGTCATAGAGAAAACCATATAGAGTCTAATATAGATTTCCATAGAACCATATAAAGACAATCATATCCTAATCCATCATATAGAAAGATAGCAATGAAGATGACCCTATTGATGACATTAGCCGATCATATTGATGATCCACATAGACAAGAAATCTTTACAAAGTTAACCATGTATGTGTCCATGTAGACAATTGTATAGATGACCATAGAGACAATATTGTAGATACACTTGTAGAGGACCATGTAAACACCCGTATAGAAACTATAAAGACAAGCATGTCCTAATCCATTATAAAAGGATACCAATGAACATATAAAGATTCACACATGTGGCAATCAATGTAATCATATTGATGAAAATATAAACCATATAAAGAACCATGTACATAGACAAAGATCTAACACTACCAAATGATCATATCCTAATTCAGGATAGAAGAGCTAAAATGGGATGTATGAGCCATATGTCCCATTTTAGCACATAGTATGGCCCTTGACCTCTCAAACAATATTGGATGGTTGTGTGACTTTTTAGGAGTGGTTTAATGGTGCTCACACCCATTTTTGTAATGTATCACGGCCATCTTATATGGTTTGGCCGGTCCCGACCCATACTATGTGCTAAAATGGGTTATATGAGCCATATGTTCCATTTTAGTGCATAGTATGGGCCTTGATTGTCCATACCATATTGGATGGCTGTGAAAATTTGTAGGGGTGATTAACTGTTACTCACACCCATTCGTGAAAAGTCTCATGGCCATCTAATACGGTTTGGACAACAGTCCCAAACCATACTATGCGCTAAAATGGGTCGTATGGCTCATATGACACATTTTAGCACCAATGTACCTACTGCAAAGCGTATGGTCATTTATGGAATAATTGTGGCATCCGTATCCATCACTTTAAGAAGTAGTATGGGCTTTGACCACCCAAACCATATCAAATAGCTATGAGACTTTTCAAAATGAGTAAATAGTACTTAACCTAGCCCATGCAAAGTCTTAAGGCCATCCAATATGGTTTGAGAGGTATCGACCCATACTATGTGCTAAAATTTGTTGTATGAGCCATATATCTCATTTTAGCACATAGTATGGGCCTTGACTGCCCATACCATATCAAATGGGTGGGAAAATTTTTAGGGGTGGAAAAATTATACTCTCCCTTACTTGTGCAAAGTCTTGTGGCCATCCAATATAGTTTGGGCAATCCCGACCCATACTATATGCTAAAATGGGCCGTATGGCTCATACGTCCCATTTTAGCGCATAATATGGGCCTTGACCGTCCATACCATATTGGATGGTTGTGTAACATTACAGGGGTGAAGTAAAATTGATCATACCCATCCTTGCAGTTTCTTGTGGCCCATCTGATATGTTTTGGACGGTCCTTAACAATACTATGTGCTAAAATGGACCATATGTCTTATACGGCCCATTTTAGCACATATTATGGGTTTAATGGTCCATACCATATTGAATGGCTATGAAACTTTTTAGGGATGGAAAAATAGTTATCATACCCACCCTTAAAAATTCTTGTGACCATTCAATATGGTTTAGGTGGTCTCAAACCATATTATGCACTAGAATGGGTCGTACGGATCATACGGTCCATTTTAGCGCATAGTATGGGCTTTGACCACGCAAACCATATCGAATAGATGTGAGAATTTTCATGAGTTAGGAAATAGTAATCAACCCTATCCATTAAAAGTATTATGGCCATCCAATATGGTTTCAGAGGTCTCGACCTATACTATGTGCTAAAATTTGTTGTATGAGTCATATGTCTCATTTTAGCACATAGTATGGGCCTTGACTGCCCATATCATATCAGATGGCTGGGAAAATTTGTAAGGGTGAAAAAATTATACTCTGCCCCACTCATGAAATGTCTTGTGGCCATCCAATATAGGAGGCCCTTCTCAGGTACATTTTTGTAGTCTTCACCTACAAATATTTAATTGGTAGAGCGGTGGGTAATACTTTTTTTTTAAAATGCTAGGTGTCTTTATGTGCACTTAAATACCCATCACTATAAAGTTTCATGGGTAACACAATCTGTCTCGACGGTCTACTTTGGCACAATCGCCAGTTTTTTACCATTGGGCCCTTAGCGAAACGAAAATGAAAAAATTGGTAATTATGCCACCCTAAACCAATGAGATGGGACTCGATGGCCATGAAACATTGCAGGGGTAGGGAAAGCACCTAAGTACCTACCTCTACAAAGTTTCATGGGCATTGCAATCCATCTCAATGGTCTACGGTGGCACAATCACCATTTAGCAAAGCCAAAACAGAAAAATTGGCGATTGTACCACCCTAGACCGACGAGATGGGAGCAGATGGCCATGAAACATTGCAGGGGTAGGGAAAGAACCTCAATCCCCATCCCTGCCAAATTTCATGGGCATGGAAATCCGTCTCGATGGTCTAAAGATGGCACAATTGCCAGTTTTCGACCACTGGGTCCTTAGCAAAGCCAAAACGAAAAATTTGGCGATTGTGCCACCCTAGACCGACAAGACGGGAGCGGATGACCATGAAACTTTGCAGGGGAAGGGAAAGCACATTAAATACCCGTCCCTACAAAGTTTCATGGGCAACACAATCCGTCTTGACTGTCTACTACGGCACAATCTCCTGTTTTTTACCATTGGGCACTTAGCAAAGCCAAAACAAAAAAATTGGCGATTGTGCCACCCTAGACCGACGAGACGGGAGAGTATGTCCATGAAAATGGGCATGGGTAGGGAAAGCACTTTAAACCCCACCCCTAAAAAGTTTCATGGGCAATGCAATCCCTCTCGACGGTCTATTGTGGCATGATCGCCAGTTTTTTATCATTGGGCCCTTAGCGAAGCCAAAACGAATAAATTGGGGATTGTCCCACCCTACACCAAAAGAGACAAGGGAAAGCACCTAAATACCCCCCCTTGAAAAGTTTCATGGGCATCTCAATCCATCTCGATGGGCTACGGTGGCACAACTACCAGTTTTTTACCATTGGGCCCCTAGCGAAGCCAAAACAAAAAAATTGGCGATTGTGCGACCCTAGACCTATGAGACGGGAGCGTATGACCATGAAACATTGCAGGGGTAGGGAAAGCACATAAATCCCTACCCTTGAAAAGTTTCATGGGCAACGCAATCTGTCTCGACGGGCTACGGTGGCACAATCGCCAGTTTTGACCATTGGGCCCTTAACGAAGCTAAAACAAAAAAAATTGGCGATTGTGCCACCCTAGACCAACGAGACGAGAGCGGATGGCCATGAAACATTGCAAGGGTAGGTAAAGCACCTAAATTCTATCTTTGCAAAGTTTCATGGGCATTGCAATCTGTCTCGATGGTCTACGGTGGCATAATTATCAGTTTTTAACCATTGGACCCTTAGCGAAGCTAAAACGAGAAAATTGGCGATCGTGCCACCCTAGACCAACAAGATGGGAGCGGAGGGACATGAAACTTTGTAGATATAGAGAAAGCACCTAAATCACCACCCTTGCAAAGTTTCATGGGCATTGCAATCCATCTCGATGGGCTACAGTGGCACAATCACTAGTTTTGGACTAGTGGGCCCTTAGCGAAGCCAAACAAAAAAATTGGCAATTGTGCCACCCTAGACCAACGAAACGAGAGGGGATGGCCATGAAACTCTACAAGGGTAGGGAAAGCACTTAAATTCCTTTCCTTGCAAAGTTTCATGGGTAATGCAATCCGTCTCAACAGTCTAATATGGCACAATCGCCAGTTTTTACCATTGGGCCGTTAGCAAAGCCAAAACGAAGAAAATGGCGATTGTGCCACCCTAGACTGAGGAGATGGGAGCGGATGGCCATGAAACTTTTCAAGGGCATGGAAAGCATCCAAATCACTTCCCTACAAATTTTCATGGTCATCGCAATCCGTCTCGATGCTCTACGGTGGCACAATCATTGCCAATTTTTTACCATTGGGCCCTTAACGAAGCCAAAACAAAAAAATTGGTGATTGTGCCACCCTAAACCGATGAGACGGGAACGGACGGCCATGAAACATTGCAAGGGCAGAGAAAGAACCTAAATTCCCAACCCTACAAAGTTTCATGGGTATCGCAATTCGTCTTAACGGTCTGCGATGGCAGAATCGCCAGTTTTTTACCATTGGGCCCCTAGCGAAGCCAAAACGAAACAACTGGCGATTGTACCACCCTAGACCGACGAGACGGGAGCGGATGGCCATGAAACTTTGCAAGGGCAGGGAAAGCACCTAAATCCTCACCCTTGCAAAGTTTCATGGCAACGCAATCTGTCTCGAAGGTCTATTGTTGGACAATCTCTAGTTTTTTTACCATTGGGCTCTTATGGAAGCCATAACAAAAAGATTGGCGATGTGCCAACCTAGACCGACGAGATGAGAGTGGATGGCCATGAAACATTGCAAGGGTAAGGAAAGAACCTAAATACCCACCCTTGCAAATTTTCCAGGACATTGCAATCTGTCTCGACGGTCTACGATGGCAGAATCGCCAGTTTTTTACTATTGGGCCCTTAACGAAGCCAAAACAAAAAAATTGGCGATTGTGCAACTCTAGACCGACGAGATGGGACATTGCAGGGACAAGAAAAGCACCTAAATCCCCACCCTTGCAAAGTTTCATGGGCATCGTAATTTGTCTTGACGGGCTATGGTGGCACAATCGCCAGTTTTTGACCATTGGGCCCTTAACAAAGCCAAAACAAAAAAATTGACGATTGTGCCACCCTAAATCGACGAGAAGGGAGCGGATGGCCAAAGAACTTTGTAGGGGTAGGGAAAACACCTAAATACTTGTCCTTGTAAAGTTTTATGGGCAACACAATTCGTCTTGACGGTCTACTGTGGCACAATCGCCAGTTTTTTACCATTGGGCCCTTAGCGAAGCCAAAACAAAAAAATTGGTGATTGTGCCACCCTAGACCAACGAGACGGGAGTGGATGGCCATGAAACATTGCAAGGGCAGGGAAAGCACCTAAATCCTGCCCTGCAAAGTTTCATGGCCATCGCAATCCGTCTTGTGGAAACCTTCTCTTACAGCCTTTCCCCAACAAGGGGATTTCCCCCATTTGTCGGCCCGTGGGTCATGGTTCTTGGGGGGTTTGTCGGCCCACACTGGATTGTGTACAACTATAAGATAGTGGTGCTCAGTTGATATGAGAAGGGGAACACTACGGTGCAAAGGACAAATGAGGTGAGGCGACAAGTTCCCCACACCCCTCTTATGACATTGGGATGCAACCCCCCCCCCGCCTCGGGCGAGTGCTAAGGCTACCTTCTACTGACGGGCTTCTAGACGTTTTCAGGTCTAGGGGGGCTCAACGTGCTCGGGGTGGTTGACGGGGTTCAATAGACGATGAGTGATGGTGGACTGTGTCCAGGACCGAGGCACCGACTACAGTAAGCTCTCGCCCGGGACGCGGTGTGATCAAGGAGCACGGTGGACGTTTTTTTCGCCGTGAGCTACGTGCGGCTTGTATCGATACGAAAGGTCCCAGACCCGTGTGCATAAGTAAAGCA
The DNA here is from genome assembly GCF_014529385.1 of Adiantum capillus-veneris. Lineage (NCBI taxonomy): Eukaryota > Viridiplantae > Streptophyta > Polypodiopsida > Polypodiales > Pteridaceae > Adiantum > Adiantum capillus-veneris. Next base: position 161,307,938 of record NC_140943.1, on the reverse strand, counting down.
AAAGCTATTTTTAAAAAATCTTCTTTTTGTTATCCAATGATATTTCAAATAAATAGAATTTTATTAATTTACACTTTTAAAAAATAAAAAAATACATAAAAACATTTTTTTTTCTTAAATTACCACGTAAAGAATTAGATTGAGATATCTTGATTTTTAATTTTACATTTTTTTAAAAAATGACATGGCTATTGAGGTGGCCAGCATGAATGACATGGTCATCCATGTGGCAAGCTGATGTGGATGATTGATGACATGGAATGCATAGGTGGAAATATGAGGTGGTGGATGGGATCCCCTCATTTGCCATGTCATATGATGACGTGTCAAAATGGTGACATGTAATGATTAAGTGACAAAAAAGGACGTGATGAGTTGGCAAGGTGGCGATGTGGCATGCTTGGTGGCTCATGAGGTTGTGAATGATGTGGCAAGCCATGCAAGCAATACTTACACGTGGCATGTGAGGTGGTGGATGACATGGCACTTAAGGTGAAGTGGCATGCAAGGTGGTAGTGGAGGGTGGTGGATGAGTTTCCAATTAGAGTGACATGGCAAGCCAAGTGTTACGGTCAAAGTGGTAATTGTGGTGATGTGGAAGGTGAGATGGGTAATGACATGGACCCTTCCTAACGTGGTGGCCTCCTTGTATGAGGTGGACTAGCCAACTAGGATTGGGAGAGTAGAACCAAGCCATGGTTGGTTGACAAGTGTCAAAATTTCTAGGTTTGGTATTCACCAAACCTAAGGAGGCACACCTCAAGTTAAAAAAATTAAAACAATGAAAACGTGTCTTTCCCTTACTCAAATTGACTCAAATTTTTTTCTATGAGGACCTTACACTAAGAGATATGACATATATGAAAATCAAAATGAGTGGCAATGTACATTATTTATTAGATTTAAAAAATATATATATCAAGGTTCTCTAAGCAGTCTTTGTTATTTTCTAAGGTAGATCTTTAAAAAATGAGCCGTTAAAGTTTAATTTTTTTGCATGGTCACATTCCTTGGGTCAAATCTATCAAATGATTGGATCTTGCAAAGTAAGTTCTACATCATTAGATATCTAGTGTAAAAAAATGAGGTTTTTATAAATGTGAATTCTAACAAAGAAAAATGAATATTAATTATGAAAAGATCCAAAAAATTATCAATAAATCAGATTAAATTGCTTGCCAATTGAACATTTCATGTGCAAGAGGGTAAGTAAAGAAAAAAAGCCCATAAAAAGTTATAAGTATTTCTTCATCAAGGTCACAATGCTGTGAGGTGATAGGGTGTGACAGGCTGAACCAAATTAGTCCTCTTACAATAAAACTACCATTTAGATGTGAAAAAATGAAGATTGAAGCTTTCTATTGTGTTTGCAACTATGTGCTTTGTGTGACTATGAAATCTTGCCTCTTCAAAGTAAGTGCAAGCAAGTCAAATGTGCATAGGAATGGCAAAAAAGAGGCTGTTTCTTGACTGTCTTGGTGGGGGAAATTACTGAAAGTGGATACACCTATCATGGATACACCCAATCAAGTTAAGCACATAATATAAGAGTGAGCAGAAAAACCTCTTGTGGAGATTAGAAAACACACAATTTGATTGGTCGATTGGAAACCTTGTCGGTGGTGCTTGTAGATGTAGCACAAAGTTTATATGTGCATGTTCAACAAGCACGTCCTTGATTGTTTTGCCTATTTGTGATAATAAAAAGTCTTTTCCCTACCTTTGTAGTTGTTCACAAACTCATTTTCCCTATGCTTTCTCTTCCTTGTCTATTTCCAATGGTAATGGAGGTGGAAATCCATCGACCATTGTCCAAATCAAAGTTAGCAAATACTTTGACTAACTTAATGCTTGCAAATGGTTTTTGAGGTCTTTTGTTCTCCAAAAGTGCTTCTTCTACGACCTTATGTTGCACATCACAGGAGTGCACACATGCGTGCACGAGAGAGAGAGAGAGAGAGAGAGAGAGAGAGAGAGAGAGAGAGAGTTGTTGTGTGCAAAGAGCATGTAGTGGAATGTAAGTAGAATAGCTAGTGGAGCGCAAAGTAAGGGAAATGAGTAGGAGACTATGAAATCTCCCATATCAAAAAAGTACACACAATTGCATTGAGTGTGAGTTATGCCACATTTGTTTTGTGTTCGGCTCTAGCAGAAGAAATATTTGAGCGAATCCCAATGTATCTTACTAGTAAATTTTTTGAGCAACTAAAAATTGTTTTTGAAATTGAAAAATATGAGATATAAATGAGAATTTTTTTAGCATTCGTTACAAAAGATTTGAGCAAATCCCAATATATATTAGTAGTAAATTTTTTTGAGCAACTAAAATTTGTTTTTGAAACTGAAAAAATTGAGATATAAATGAGAAAAATTTGAGCATTCGTTACGATAGCCCATCATCCATTGGTCATGCAACATTCTCTCTCTAGCACTACAAGGACCAAATTTGAGTTCAAACTTTCCCTAATGGGAGGTAATCATATTTGAAAAAGACTTTGATTGAAGAAAAATATGAAAGGGAGCAACATACTAAAATGATCAAAGAATTACAACAATAAACTAAACAGCTTAAGGTCCTTACTCCCATCTTAAATGCTAAAAAATAGAAACTCACCCATTAGGGGAAGTTTAAGATCATTTTTTAGCCCTCTAAGAATCGACCTAGTCATCACTTTGTTGTAAAAAGGGGGGTATGGATAAATACCGTTTTTCTTGCTCAAAACTATATGATGTGACCTATCATTGTGAAGATCTCTTTAAGAGCTTTCAAACGTTCCAAACTCCACACAATTTGGAGTTTATTTGTAAAAGTTATGGCATTACCATTAAAACAAAAACCAAAAAGTTCTGTGATGGAAGCCTCTTTCCCATTGGTCCTCATGGCATATTACCAAATCCTTAAAAGAAAGAAAAAAGACCTCAAACTTTCCCTAATGAAAGAGTTGATAAAACACAAGTCATTGCTAGATCAAAAGCAAGAAGCTCATGGGAGTCTAAAGGAAGTCCACAATGTCCTAAGGCAATCCATAATGAACAAGTACAGTTACCACTCACTAGTAGACATCACTTGCTTGAAGGAGATTTGACCCTCAACCTAGAGCAATTACACAACCTGGTGGTAACTATAAAATAAGATCTGTAGGCAAAGAGATCCACATTTACCGGTGCCTTGGCCAATAAGGCACTTCTTGACATTTAAGAACAAACCAAGATGAAGATGATAAGGATAAGGTTAACAGACCCGACATCAGTTAATAGAAGTTGCTAAAGATTGAAGCCTTATGAAAGCACATCGAAGATGAATATGAAGAAGCAGTGAAGATTGGAGTTACACACTTTTCACATTTTTCCAAAATGGTCATGTATTGTTGTTTCTCAATTTATTTAGCCATTGTGATAATTGTAACATGTTATGGGCCCATTAAGAGTTCTAAGATATAAAGAACAGATCAGTTTGTGTACCTAGGTTGCAGATACAGTAAGTTGTGGATCCTCAAAGATCTTGGGTATCGGGACATTATACATTTTAAACCTTGGCTAAGGTATAAAAGCCAACTTTTTAAATATTTTATTAAGTTTTGGATACATAATACACAACATGAGATAACAACACTCACCTCTCTCCTTCTCATGCTTCCTACTTCCTTGTTGGTTGTCACATTGCAGTGCCGTCTATTGCATTGCAATCACAGGTAAGAGATCTATGCATTGACGTAAACATATCATGGTAAATCGTAGATTTTGGTGTTGCCAACTAGCGGCCTAATTTCATTATCATTGCTAAGCATTTAGATGCATTCAAGGTCAGAAACAACTAGGTTAAATTCTCACTCTGCTGTTAATAATCATGATTTTTGCACTTCATTAAAAGTGAGGTTTGAGACCATAAGCATGTGTGTTTAGGTCTTATATACGTGTCCTAGAAGTTTTGTAACATTTGGATGTCATTTGATGTTGTAACGGTCATGTTTTATTTTTCGATTAGTGATTAGCTTTTGATGACTTAGGTCATTTGAGTGTAGCTTGTGTTAGATGCGAGTTGTTTGTTGTTTTCCAAGAGATTGACACCCTCTCTTGTAGCCTCTATGCACTAGTCGGGTCAGCTTCTTCCCATGGATTGACATAGCGTGAGGCTACGAAACCTATCCACATTTGGCACCGTTATCGGGGATGAGTAGACCTAAACTAGGGAAAACAAGAGCGTCTAGTGTAGTTGTCCTTTAACTTCCTCTAGGGTCTCCTAGAGTTAAATTTTCTCTTTAAAACCGCATAGCTAAAGAGTGTCGTCTTTTGCTGTGTAGAGGTAGCTCCGAAGTAGATTGTACTTCCTAAGTACCTTGTAGGATTGCAGAATTATGTTAGGATTTTGAGAATGATTGATGGAAAAGACAAGTCTTAAGATCAATGCTCAAGAAACCATAAAAAAACAAGAAAACAAGTGTTTGTGGACACTTTTCACCACAGCCCAATTGAAGTAGAACCTAGGAGTAGGGTAAGTAGAATCTGAGGTGGAATCTCAAATCATTGCTCACTCCAAAAGAATCATTTGTGAATTGTTTATGTGAAGTTGCAAAATTTCAGGTCTACAAATTGAAACAACACCAAAAGACTGAAACCAAATAGAGATTATGCTCATGAAAGTTATATGAACCAATGGGTAAGCTTAAGGATGCATTTGAGATAAATTTTCAAGAGTTTACAAAAAATCAGATTATTTACATTCTCTTAAGAATTTAGGCCAAATTAAGTTTTGACTTGACTCAGAGGCTTAAAACATGTCACAAAAAGACTGACCATTAAAGCAATTGCAAAAATTGTTTATTTTAGGTCAAAAGTAAATAATTGCGACTTTTAGCTCAAAATGGATCAAGGTTGATATGAATGATTACAAACATCTTTTGTGAAGGCTCATAGAGTTTGGATCACAAAACATACCAAAAACTTGATAAAGGCTGAAATTTGTACTGATTGTTGAGAAATTGAGTTTGACTTGATAAATCTTGTTCAAATTTGATGAAACTTGACTCAGAGGCTTAAAACATGTCACAAAAAGACTGTGTATTTGAAAAAGTTGAAAAAGTGTTCATTTCAGGTCAAAAGTAAATAATCGTGATTATTTACTTTTAGCTCAAAATGAATCAATGTTGATACCAAAGACTCTATGCATGATTACAAACATCTTTTGTGAAGGCTTATAGAATTTGGATCACAAAAGTGAGACTTAAGCCAGATTCTTGAAAACTGAGTCTGTGGACACTAAATTGATAACTTGGACAAATCTTGTTCAAACTCAGTGAACTTATCCAGAGACTTCAACAAGGTGTTTATATGGAAAAACAGGCCTAAAAAGTGAGAAAAGTAAATAGTCAGATTATTTACATTTGTCCCAGATTTGAGAATTTTTGCACAACTGAGTATATCACAAGGTCAAGCATATCAAGTAGACTCTACATATCAAGTTTGGTGAAATTTGGATCACAAAATTGAGACTTAAGCTAGATTACTGAAAATTAAGTAAGCGAGAACACTAAACAACTGATAATTTGGACAAATCTTGTTCAAACTCAGGGAAACTTGTCCAGAGACTAGAACAAGGTGTTTATATGGCAAAACTAGCCTAAAAAGTGGAAAAAACTGAGAAAAGAGAATAATAAAATTATTTACTTTTGAGCCCCAGAGACAATATTTTGGACTTTTGAGCTTGTACAGTGTTAGAACAACATAATACAAGGCCACTGGTCAAGTTTGGGTTCCATCGGGCCCAGATTGGTACATGTTAACTCAGTTTCCAGGTTGCAGATTAGTCCTTTAGCTCTTTGCAAGGGTAGAATTTGAAAGTCTCATATACCGACCCACTTGGCTTAGCTTGAAGTGATATACACAGATCAATCACAATAGTTAGCAAAAAATTGAGCAATTTGAGCAAACGATCAAAACCCTATCAAAATGGGATCAAGCATATAAAAGTGCACTTCAAAATGGATTTTTAGTAAAATCAAGCCATTAGGGCAGTTTCATGCATGGACTTGCGAATCGGGGCACAAATCACATGGGATTGCAGGTTAGGTTATTCAAGGCCTAGATTTTCATCATTTCAAAGGTTGCATGCAATTCTGACACTTTTGAGCTTGAGTTGATCAATTCTTGTGAGTCTAAGAGCAATCAACTGCCAAAAGAACTTTTGCAAAAGCAGTCTTATCAAACTCGAGCATGAGTAATTCTGCTAATCAACACTAGGATCAGCTAAGAGATAGTTCTTAGAGACCAAGACAACATGAAGGCAAGTTAAACCAAGAGTTCAAATGCATGAGAACCAAAGCTAACCAGTAGAAGTAGCAACACATGCACAAGTGCAATGGGCCATATTTTACAGCTCTATGGCTACATTGGAGATAAGGTTTTGTATAGATTCAGAAGGCCGTAGGTATCTTATGAGTAGCAAAAGAAACACAAGAGCCAATATCCTATTGATCAGAGTAAAGACAAATTTAGAAAACTCCCAAATGTTCTTAGACTTTAGTGGAGCTAGGTATTACAAGCTCAAACACGAGGTGCATATAGAAGCGCGAAAGATGGATCCAAGTGGTTATCCAGAAACCTGCACAAGCTCGCAAAGCATCCATTTAGTGCATATGCAATCAGGATCGTTGTACATGAATTACATTGTTCAAATCTATAGTCAAGAGCTAGTAATGGAAGATCCAACAGATCAGCCAATTGAAGCCAATCTAATTGGAAAACTGTTTCAACAACAAGATAAAGGTCAAGATGGAACAGTCTACAACTTGATGCTCAGTGTTTTAAACGAAGATTTTGACAACTTGGCGAGAACACAAACTAAAACTTCTTAGCTAGATCTTAACATGACAAAACCAAATGAAATACCACCAGTCATGGCTTATTTCTCAAATTGTGGAAGAAAACGTGGACATTTTTATGAAGATTGTTCACGAAATCCAAACAACAGGGACACATCAACTGGCAAGCAAAACATGGAGCAAACTGGAAATGTGAATCCTGATTTATCACCAAAGGTCAAAAAGAGTGTAAGGTTTGAAAATGATTTTGCATCCACTGCCACAAGTGTGCAATCATTTATGAGTCTAATGGACACATCAAAGAGAATGATGTTAGCTTTGTATGGCACACATAATTCATATGCACACTATGTGGAGCAAAAAGGGCAACTGTACAAAAAGGATCAACCAGTGTTTGAACGGCCCACATCCTAGCTCATAGAAGTGGGTCTAGTGATAGATAAAAAAGGATAGTTCATTTAAAAGGATAGAATCTATTATAGCCCATCCTCTCTAGAGCTGAAGGATATTACCCGAGTGAACCTAGAAATCTATCAGAGCCAAACTCTCCTCCATCAAAAATCAAGCTTCGATGTTATGACCAAACGAGCATATACTTTGACCAAAAAAAACGTACATATAGACGAGAGTCTAGAATCTATGATGCCTTGGTTCCTGAAACCACAGAAGCTCATATCATAGGAGACCCTTGGGATAGACAATATCAGGGCAAAGATAATGCTATTTATAGCTTGACTTGGAGAATAATTTGACATGTTTTATGGAGATGCATAGGAAACTATGCAGAAGGTTTACAGATGCTAAACATCAATAGTGCTACCCAAAGTGTGCCTTCACAATCCCAAAAGATGAGACTAAACCAAAGCCAAATAGTTTTGAACTCTCATAATGGGGTAGGATATAGTGATCACCCTAGGAAGGGGGGAGCTGCAAATCCATCAAGCTTAGCTCTAGTAGAAGCCCAGGAACTTCTAGCCAGCAGACCCTTCAAAGCAAAAACCATTGAAAGATCATATGGTTGTTGGAAGTTCCCAATTGACACACATTCCATTAGAAACCTGTAGACAAATTCTTCTATGAAGATCATCAAGGGAAAAGTTTCTGAGGATCTCCACAAGTCAAAGACAAAAGCCAAAAAATCCCATAGTGTTCAAGCAAGTGCATATGTGACCAAGCTCACATATGCATATTGAGATACAGACAGTAATGAGTATCAACAGGTTCATGACCTTTTACAAGCCCCTCGGGATGTTAAACTTGGAGTCAAAGACAATCTCAAGATGATGCAAAGCCTCAAGTTACCAGAACAAGTGATAGCTTGGTCAAATTCAATCGAAGCTAAATTCTAGAAATCTACACAAAGTTCACCACCAAAATATCCTCCAAAGAGACAGATTCTGCCAGAAAGTACATTGGATCTTCTAAGATCAAAAGTTACTCAAATGTAGGCAGACAATGCTCAACAGTTGCAAGAAAAAGGTGTAGTATCACAGTCATACAAGTCAACATCAACGGAGGCAGGTGATAAAGACAAAGCTTATGTAGAAAAATTTCAATCCACGGACACTGCCACAACAAAATCAATCAGTATAGAAAGAAATCCTGAGAAGATCAAGTGCAACATCACCAGTGAAAACAAAGAAAAGCTATTGAGTGAAGTAAGGCTATATTTTCAGCTAGACAAGAACCTCATGTCTTTTCAAACTTAGAAAAAATGTGGCCAACCATAGCTGGAAGATGTTCTTGAATTTGTGAGCATATCTGGAGACAAATGAGCAGAATGTGGGGGAATTATCTCCACCACCATTCAAATAGGTTCATAGATCATCAAAGCCCAATTTTGATAATAGCAAAAGATGTACCAGACAACATCTTAGTGGGAATGCCAATGGTCCAAAAGATGTTAGAGATATGGAGAGTTCAAACATGACGAAGTCATCACAAAGAACAAAGAATGAAGACCAAGACTGGTCACTCATGGACAACAACACAAAGTCCTCAAAGCACATTTAAAATGGAGACCGATGCCAAAGCGAAGCTTATTGAAGATAATTCATCTCCATCAAACTTAACTTAAAGCAGATTAGACATCAAGAAGTGCAGATCAAACAGAGCAAAGAGAAACCATGATAGCTATTGAGAAGAGAATGCCACCAAAGCCATAAGTTAAGAAGAACGGGGCTGCAAATAGCCAAGAAGTTATAAGAAGTCCACAAATCTAGACATTGATAGTCGAATCAACCGTTGTAAGTCAGAGTGGAACACAAAGTCTCAAGTCACCTTTCATAAAGACACAACTAGATCAAGATGAAACCACAACAAAAGCAAGACATACATCTTCAAGAGAACCTCCAATGGGAATAGCTATAGTTCTCAGCAATACAAATGGACCGAGTGTCAGATGCAATGCTCTTTTGGATAAAGCAACAAACTGCAATATAGTTGCAGAGAACATAGGATCCTCCAGATCACTCCATAAAAACATGATAGAAAAACAATGCTAGGTATGCAATATAGGGTAAGAAGACATGGTTGCTATTTTTAGCATCCAGAAGTATTAAGAGCAGATAAAGTTTTAAGTAAAGCCTTCAAAAGACATGCATGCAGATGTCATCCTTGGACATCAGTGGTTAAACCAACACAAGGCCTACAAAGAAGATACAATACTACTACTCTACTTTCTAAGAGATAGCAAGCAACACATACAGTAATGCTATATCCCGGGGACGTCACCTAAGAAAAATGTAACCTATCACGTGAGTTAAACAGAAGGGTATTTGAAGCTCTTGAAACTTACAGAAATATATATACAGAAGGATATTATTTTTTCAAATTTAAAAAAAAAATACAGATTTTAAAAGAAAAGGGTACATTATACTCCTAACAAAATTCACAGATAAGGGGTTTTACAAACATGTCTTGAACGCACGTGATATGGTAGTTTTACACATAGTGAACCCCCCTGAGTGCTATATTCAAAGTTGCAAAAGTCACAAGAATCAATGACAAGTATTGCATACAAAGGTAAAGCTAAAATGAACCTTCCACCCATTATCACAAAAGGTGTGACAGCATATGCCTCTACATCAAAGAACACTCGTGGATCAGATACTTCTAGCAAGTCAGGATTTCAAAAATTCAAGTCAATTGTTGACCAAACTAAAACCTCTAAGGAGAGACCAGCAAAGATATATCATCCCAAGTACTCAAGAAATAAAAAGAAGGTAAATCAAGTGTTTGTTCAAAGAAATTTAGTCAAAGTCAATGTTTTGGTTTGGATTAAAGATAGAAAATCAACACAAAAAAACAAACACATGGGATGGATAGCATCACAATGGAGCTTAAAAGAACATGAGTACTATAGAGGTAATAGATATATATCGGTACCGAAACTGTAGGTAAGAGCATATGAAGTAACATCAAGATCCTCCCAAGAAAGAAGGCCCACAAGGTATCAACCTCAAGAATATTCTAAGATACCTAAGAAGAAAATATACAAAATGACAATATCAAATACTGCTACAATCAACCACAACTCTCAAGGAAATACATAATAGAGACGGATCTCAAAGAATATTATCTTAGGCAAGGATTCTACATAGGTTATACAAAGATTTGGCTACCAGTCAACCACAAGCCAACTACAACTACACCAGACATGCATGAAGATCTCAAGAGCTCAACAAGACCTAGAGCTAAGCAAAGTCAACAAAGGAGTTACAAAGGTCCTCAAGAGATTTGGATTCCTAATTCTTGCAATGAACCGAGTCAAAAGCCAGATAGCGATAGCCAACAGAGGCCTACAATAACCTCAAAGACTCCTTGCAATAGGCCCAATTGGAGAATCACACAAACAATGGAGTCTTCACAGTCAAAGAAGGACAACCCAACCAAGAAAGCTTTTGATTCAAAGATGATAAAACAGGTATGGCAAAAGAAAACTTTAATGCCAACTTGGTCCTTCACTAATCCTCTTTTTGAGGATTCAAGCTTACTTTTACATGAATAAATGTTTATAGTAAGCACAAGAATGTAAAATGTCAAGTCGCCAAGGTGCAAAACACTCTTTCACATAGTTAGAGTTGGGTTGTTGAGCCATAAAATGAGCAAATCATTAGTTACAAAGCTTCAAGTTATATTAAACTCTGTGCTAAGAGTCGTAGGTATTAGGCTTACGCTCAAGCTGGAAGAGTTCAACATAACTAAGTCATGTCGCTCATGCTGGTGGATGAGATGAGTATAAGAGTCAAAGTCTATTAACTTACAATTGATGGAGTGTCGCAAAGTCCAACACTCACGCACAGTGAACAATAAGATGAGATCACTTATCCTTCACAATGAAAACCATTCTTAAAGGGTGCTAGCTTGCAAAGCCATGCCATGTGATTTTATAGCTACACCATCTTTCTGAAGAACCCCTCAAAATCTTTCTTGCACAGCATATTGTTTTCCATGCATTTTCGTGTATGCATATATAGGAAGTCCCACCATTGGACAATATGCACTAAACACATTTTTTTTCTTCCACCTATGCACCTTGAGTGGACTACAACAGGCAAACCAATGTTCCATCATGCTACCTCTCATATTTACTGACTTTTTAATTCCATATCTATTAGCAAATAATCCCTTGAGTATTTTATTAATATTTCCCATGCTAATCAGTACTTCATAATGAGCTTATCCCAAAGGATCTTTTTTCCCACTGGGGTTTTTTTCCTTTGGTCATCCAAGTAGTAGACCATAATTTAAATCCTCATCATTCTACTTCTCTTGTACATACTCACAATAAATAAACAACAGCCTCGCCATTATGTTGCTACAACGGACAAATGCGACATTATCTCTCACATTAGACATATTCGAACCAATCAAGATGCTGCAGCGGAATGAGCCTCATCAAAAAATTCAATGACAAATGAAGACAATCAACCCATCAACAACCAATCAAAAACCTTCCATAGACTCCTCAGACACTTTCCAATAGTGCCCGAGGACCGGAACTAAAATCAGATGGGGGGAATGTTAATTGAGCCGACGTCAATTAAAAGGAGCTACTAAAGATTGAAGCCTTATGAATGCACATCAAAGATGAATATGAAGAATCAGTGAATATTGGAGTTACACACTTTTCATTTTTTTCCAAAATGGCCATGTATTGTAATTTCCCAATTTATTTAGCCATTGTGATAATTGTAATGTGTTACGGGCTCAATAAGAGTTCAAAGATGTAAGTAATAGGTCAGTTTGTGTACCTAGATTGCAGATACAATAAGTTGTGGAGCCTAAAAGGTCTTGGGTGCCAAGACATTATACATTGTAAACCTTCGCTAAGGTATAAAAGCCAACTTTGTAAAGATTTTACTAAGTTTTGGATAAGTAATACACAACATGAGATAACAACACTCACCTCTCTCCTTCTCATGCTTCCTACTTCCTTGTCGGTTGTCACATTGCAGTGCCGTCTGTTGCATTGCAACCACAGGTAAGAGCTCTATGCATTGACATAAACATATCATGGTAAATCATAGCTTTTAGCATCGCCAACCCATGGACTAACTCCATCATAAGTAGGAATTTAAGCTAGGAAACCACAAAGTAAGCATAGGCGGGATATTGGGGCATCATTACTAAGCATGTAGATGCATTCGGGGTCAGAAATAACTAGGTCAAATCTCACTGTTGTAATCGTGATTTTTGCACTTCATCAAAAGTGAGGTTTGAGACCATAAGCATGTGTGATTAGGTCTTATATACTTGCCCTAGAAGTTTCATAACATTCGGATGTCGTTTGATGTTGTAACGGTCATGTTTTGTTTGTCAATTGTTAGTGACTAGCTTTTGATGACTTAGGTCATTCGAGTGTAGCTTGTGTTATATGCGAGTTGTTTGTTTTTTTCCATGAGATTGACACCCTATTGTAGACTCTATGCACTAGTCGAGTCAGCTTTGTCCCATGGATTGACAATTATGTTCGTGGTTCTTACTATTTCTGCAATAAGATAAGAGTGAGGATAGGAAACCCATCCATAGATGACAAAGAAGATTAAGAATAAGATAACATTGAGGGGGATACATTGTCAAATAAGTATGATGATGAAAATGATTATCACCCAATGGATGCTCCTAGTTATAGTCACATAGGGGGTTAGCCCAGTCACCACCTACTAAGTCCCAAGCCCAACTTAACCAAAAAGTGGAAAACATTACAATCGAGACAATAGGGGGCATGGAAACATATTTGCAGACCATCACACTAAAGAGAACCAGAAACAAATGATCCTCACATATAGAGATAATGGGAAAAAAATTTAGGAGTAGCCAGACTTAGAACATACTTTATATGTTTCAAATCAATGTCTGAGTTCAAGGAAACTCTTAAAAGAAAAATTCAGCTTTAGATCTGCACATACCTTCAAGACAATGATGCCTATTCAGATCTAGAATGCTATCAAATACTATATGTGGAAGCTAATAGGATGACAAGGCAATGGAAAGTGATCATCTACCACAAATAATAGACTCACACTTTAAAAGCACATTCAAATGTACTTCAGATATTAGACAAAATATTTGAATACATTTGTCATAAAATCTAATATCTAACCAACCAAAATGATTTTCTCATATTAAACTGATCATTTATGTGGGAGAATAAGCGAGAACAAGGGTCAGAATATAGACATGTGCTTATAGATTTATCTCAACATGGGGCCAATGGTAAAGGTGTCCGTATGAGAGATGGTTTGCCAAAGAGCAAGGCTAGCCAATGGAGCTTAAACACCTTAGGGTTAGGTTCATTGAAGACCTTCAAAGATTTGTGTTAAAAGTCCTTTGACCTTAGGTAAGCTAGGGCCGAGCTTGAGGTGGGAACCTTGCCCCAGATTGAGGTGCTTGTCATGTGCTTGATGACTAAGGTGCTTGAGGTGCGTGTCCTGCTTGTTGACTAGGGAGCTTGAAAATCTTCTAGGAACACTACCCAAACTTCAGGTGCTTTGTCATGCTTGCTGACTAAGGTGCTTGTGTCTCATAAGTCAAAGGCATCCCTACAAAGGAGGGGGCGAGCCCCAAATCTAGGGGGATGAGAGAGAACACACACACACACACACACACACACACACACACACACACACACACACACACACACACACACACACACACACACACACACACACACACACACACACACACACACAAGGTAAGCCAAGCCTCAAGAGGCAACAAGGACACATGCCAAGCCCCTACCCATGTTACCCTCATGAAGTGCTTGAATCCTATTGGATATGCTTAAAAGGGGGTCCAATGAGCATTTATATTAATTAATTATTTATCTAAGCAATTATCAAGCCTCTCTCTCAAAAGAGGAAAGAAGGACACTTGTCCAAAACCTACCCTTGTTTCTTGATATGCCTCTTACATGTGATTGGCTAGGCCTAGAGGGGGTCAAATGAGTTTCAACCATGAGCTACAAGGGGGGGAGTCAACCAAAGCAAGAAGTGGGGTTTCTTGGGGGTATACTCTCCCACACACACTCTCATTGTGTTAAGTGCAAAGTGCAAGAGCTCCATCTCCTTCTCCAAGCTAGTAGAGAAGTTGAGAGCCTACACCAACACTCTTGGCTATGGAATGCAAATCCAACCAGGAGCCATGATTCAATGCTTAATCTTGCCATCTCTCCATCTTCATTACTGTGCTATTATATATGCTAGCAAGAAGAGTGATGATAAGTGAGGAACTATTTCTTTCTCCTATGAATGTTTCTTCTTCCTCTTCCCTACCCTCATTCTCCACTAGCTCTCCCACCTTTGAAGGTGTTTGAGGCCTTGGTACCAAGGCTTGGGATAGTTAATGCTTTTTACAAAGTCTATATTATGCTCGTGATGCATGAATATCTCCATCTTCATTGCATCACCTAAGTCACAAGGAACACAAATATTATATTGTACCAAGTCTCTCTTGATGGGAGAACCTATAATACAAAATCCTATTGGAGAGGGTACTGGCTCCTAATAAATGTGGTCCTTAACTATTGTAAAGTTCTCTAAACTCTCTCTCTTAGAAAAGTATTGTTCATGCCAAGTTAATTAAGTACTATGTTTATGTTGCTACCATCAATTAAGTTCACCCTCTATGTTCTCAACGTAGTCTCACAACAATGCTTTCTTGAATTCTCCTATTATGCTATTCTTAAAGTTCATAGGCCATTTCCATTACATTGGTATCAGAGCATTTGGTTTCTCTTTTCTTGCTTAAGAAGAGAGGTCCTTAAGTAGCCTATTAATGGTTGATTTTGTTAATTATATAAGGGTAAGTGGGACTGGGATCTATTATCGGTTTTGTTGAGCCCACTATGTGGGATATGGTGCACACCTCAAGAGCTTTGATCTTAAGAATGGGGTCTTTTTAGACTTGCCTATGGCTTCACCATTATTGAGCCATAAGAAGTCTGAAAGGAGCTATCCCTCGTCAATTTTGCAATATTAGACCCACTCCACTACTCTTTATAATTAACCAATTCGATCCGTGGGAGTAAATGCTTAAGTGCTAATTTTCAAAGGCTAAGAGGAGTAGCAACTAAGGTTTTGAATTGCCAAAGAATACATTAAGTAAACACACAAAGTATTTTATACATAAGTATAATTAGCATGGCTGACAATAACCAAGAGAATAGAATGAACATTGATAACTTTGATTTTGCACTTGAAGGTGCTAATGATGATGCCCCCATGTTTGTCAATTATCTTGTTACTAGGTTGCAGCAAGCTATGGGAAACCTTGCTTTGCAAGACAAAGTTACTCAACAACTTTGTGGTTATGGGATTTCCTTTCCTCTACAAGAGGAGAGAGAGATTAGAAGGCCTCTTGATGAGACCCCCAAAAGAAGAGACTCTCCCATATGAGAGGAGGAATCCAAAGAAGGGGAAAGTAATGAATCCCTAAGTTTCTCTAAAGATGTGGCTCCACAAAGATGGCGGTCTAGACGATCATCAACTCCTCTCAAGAGGAAACGGTCAACCCATAAACCTTGTCCTCGTCACTCTGAAAGGGAAGAGAGGGAAAAAAGGAAGAAAAGGACACTCTTCTCCTTCTTCTGCACCTTTCTTCTCTTCTAATGAAAGCTATGGCTATTCTCCTAGAGGATACAAGAGAGGAGGACATCGCAAATATTAACCTGCATGGTGAAGGTCACAAAAGATCAAGAAGTTCAAAGAGGGAGGAAAGAGTATCTCTTTTCTCGCCTATGATGGCACCTTTGGTGCCACCAACAAAGTATTGGCCTTCATCCAGCAATTTGATGTGGCCTTTGGAGAGGAGGGCTTCATGGAGTCCTCCAAGCTATGCCATGTAGCTATGCACTTCTAAAAATTGTCTCCTCAATGGTGGGCTAGCATTTGTGGCAACAATGAATCCCCAAAGACATGGAAAACTCTATGAGTTTCCATCATGAAGCAATTTCTACCAATCGATGCAAAGGACAAAGTACTTACCAAATGGCGAAGTTTGAAGATTCTCTCCCATGAGTCTATTCACAAATATGTGGACAAGTTTTGGGATATACATTTCAAGGCTACTATCTTTCAAAAGATAGACTTCGCCGAGAAAAAGAAACAATTTTGTACGAGATTACGAGAAGAGATGGCCAAGTATGCAACTCTCAACGGCCTGGTTCTATCACCAAAGTAATCCACCACACCATGGTTGCTTCGCACATCAATTTCTAACAAGGGGCTAGACTGAATGTCAAGCCCATGGAAAACAAAGACAAGAGTGATACAAAGGGGAAAACCAATGCCCAAAATTCTCCCAAGGCAATTTCAACAATAACAGCAACAACAACAATTGGTCCAAGGAGAAGGGACTCTACAAAGGTAGAGATAAACTCTCTCTTGAAGAGCTTGAAGATTTTTTGCAAGGAGCACAAATGCTTTAAGTGTGGGGAGCAAGGACATGGCTATCATTCTTGTGCCAAGAGAAATTCCCTCAATGAGACTCCTAGATCTTCCACCATCGAAGTTCCAAAAGAGGATGCTCATTGCAAAGGATCACCTCTCTCCTATGCTTGGGGAAAGGTAAGGGGGCATGATGCCTTCATCTTGTTTTACACTGGCTCTACTCACAACTTCATATCAATAGAGTTGGCCACCAAGTTGGGCATTCAAGATTTCAAGATGATGGAAATTGTAATGGTGGCTGACACAACTTTCAAGGGACAAAAAGCCACCATTACTCCCTTGATTAGGATGTTGAGGCTTCATGTCCAAAGCTATGTCACCAAAGAAGACTTTTTCATCTCTCCTCTCCAACATGAGGATGCTATACTAGGGGCACCATGGTTCAACCACATGGCTTCCACCATGAAGTTCCTTGAAAGGAGAATCTACTTCTCCTACAGGGGAAAGAACATGTGTATAGATGCTAGTGAGCCAGGTCGTACTATACCACTTGTAAACCCTCCTGCTTTTGATAAATCAATGAAGATCTCAGTTTTTACGTACATGATTTTTGTCAAAGAGTTCCTAAAAAGTCCTAATATTTCATCAAATGTAAATGATAGGAATCAAGAAGAGCTACACTTGTCTTATTTTCTAAAAGGATTCCAAGTTGTGTTCATCGATGATATCCCTATGGAATTACCTCCAAAACGAGGGGATGATGACCATCGAATTGCATTCCTACTAGGAATCTCACCGCCTAACAAGCCTCCTTATTGAGTTTCCCAAGATCAACAAGAGGAGATCATGAGGCAAGTACAAGAATTGGTAGACAAAGGGATGGTGAGGCCTAGATACTCTCCCTTTTTTCCTCCAGTCCTTTTAGTGCAAAAGAAATATGGTACATATTGTATGTGTGTGGTCTATCGAGCACTAAACCATATCACTATCAAAAACAGATTTCTCATGCCTCAAGTAGAAGATCTGTTTGATAAGCTACAAGGATCTACCTACTTTAGTAGGATTGAACTTAAAGTGGATATCATCAAATAAGGATAGTGGATGAAGATATCCTAAAGACCGCGTTTTGTACAATGTTTGGTCTTTATGAATATGTAGTCATGCCTTTTGGCTTGGCCAATGCACCAGCCACTTTCAATCGTCTGATGGAGAAAATCTTTAGACCCTACCGTAAATTCACTGGAGTGTTCTTTGATGATATCATCATCTACTCCAAGTCCTTGGAGGAACACAAGCAACATCTCCAAGTGATTTTTCAAGCATTGAGGGAGAACAATCTTTTTCTCAACCAAAATAAAAGAATTTTTTTCCTTCAAGAGATTCAATACTTAGGTCATATTATCTCTCAGGATGGTATCCGTATGTATCCATCAAAGTTAGAGGTAATAAAAGTATGGCTTAATCCAAGGAATCTACATGAGCTAAGAAGCTTTATTGGTATGTGTGCATACTATAGACGCTGCATAGCAACATTTTCACAAATAGAAGGACCGTTACATGACTTAACAAAGAAGAACGCTAAGTATTTATAGACTCCTAAGGAGAAAAATGCTTTTGACGAGCTCAAAGAGAAGCTCACCTCCCAACCAGTTCTCATGCTTCCGGATCTCTCAAAGCCATTTGAGGTCCCATGTGATGCTTGTGGTGATTCCCTTGGAGTATTCTTTCTTCAAGAAGGACATGCCATAGCAACCAGTCCTCATGCTTCCGGATCTCTCAAAGCCATTTGAGGTCCCATGTGATGCTTGTGGTGATTCCCTTGGAGCATTCTTTCTTCAAGAAGGACATGCCATAGCGTATGAAAGCTGAAGGCTCTATAAACGAGTCTTGGGAATTTATGAGAAAGAGCTTTTAGCTATTCTACATGTCTTAGACACATGGAAGCACTATCTATTGGGGACTCCATTTATTCTACGAACCGACCACCAAAGTCTCAAGTACTTAATGACGCAAAAAAAGCTTTCCAACAAACAAATTAGGTGGGAAAATATTCTTTTGCAATTTAATTTTCATATTTCTCAAATTGCCGATAAGCACAATCAAGTGGCCTATGCAATTTCATGAACAACCAAAAGTTAATGCGGTGTCTATAGCAACTCACAATGATCTATCTTCTGTGATAGATGAGTATGCTACTAACCTTGACTTTAGAGACATAATGTCAACGCTTGCTTTGGGGAAGAAAGAGAAACGATTCACCTTGCAGGATGGTTATCTTGTCCATGGAAATAGGCTATGTGTCACCCACTCTTTTTGTGAGAAAGTCATGTATGAACCCCATGCTCCTTCCTATGCAGGGAATAGAGGGATTCAACCTACTCTTCAAGGAGTAGAGACATACTTCTAATGGCCTACCATGAAGGTGGACATGCAAGAGTATGTTTCAAAATGTGTGGTATGCCAAAATACTAAGTATGATAGAGGGAAGCAACATGGATTACTCTAGCCATTGTCAATCTCTAATTCACCATGGGAGAGTATATCCATGAACAATAGTTGATGGGTTTAGTAAGCAAGCACACTTTATCCTGTCAAAAGGACTAGCACATCAAATGGAAAATGTCTTCATATCTCATATTTTCAAACACCATGGATTGCCAACATCCATTGTGTCAGATAGAGATCCTAGAATGACCAATAATTTTTGGAAAGGTCTATTTGAAAATCTAGGTACAAGATTGAATATCTCTTCGGCCTATCACCCACAAACGGATGGCCAAAGTGAGATAGTCAATCTTATGATACTCGATCTAGTAAAGACTTATGTTATATAAGTAGATCAATGCTCACAATGGAAAAATTACTTACCTCTTGTAGAGTATGCATACAATAAAACTGTCCATACTTCTACGAGAAAAGCACCTTTTGAAATCATAGAGGGAAGACCTAAAAGTCCCTTGCTACTTAAAGTACATGGGAAGATCTTCACTACTGATGAGTATAGCCGTGACCTACAAGAATCCTTTCAAAAGATTAAGGAGGCTATATCCATTTCTCAACAAAGGAAAAAAGCCGCTGCCACAAGCATAGCACGGCCTTAACGTTCAAAGAAAATGATTGGGTCTTACTTAAGTCTCCCAAGGCTCGATTGTTGAGGCAAACGACGAGCAAAAATCCTACGGGCCATCCAAAATATTATGCTAAATTAGCAAAAAGATACTATGGTCCTTTGCAAATCTTGAAGCCAATCAATGAGATGGCTTATCAACTCAAGTTGCCCAACCATTGGCTCATACACAATGCTTTTCATGTGAGCCTACTTAAGCCCTACAAAGGAGAGCCACCAAGTGAACCAATTATTGAAGACCCTCCCAAAATTGAAGACCAAGAAGAGGTGCTACAACCCAAAGCTTTCCTTTGGCATGAAGACAAGGTACTACGACATGGTAAGATTATGTGACGGTATCTTATTAAGTTCAAAAGTTATACTTTTGAAGATGCTAGATGGATGCAAGAAATACAGCTTAAGGATAGTATAAACCTTGTCAATGCTTACAATGCTACATTAGAGTAAGCAAATGTACAATTTTCTTTTAAATGACCAATGAATTTTTTGTCTTATAAGACTAATTCTCTTTTTATTGTGCACAAATTTAAATAGTATACATGCCTAGAATCATGTTTGTGATGACGACGTCTCTCAAACACCAAGTAGAATTTTTCACTCTACTTTGGGAGAATGAAATGGACTAAAGAGCAGACATGCTTGTGTCAGCTATGTCTCCCAAGCACCAAATGGACTAGTCATCCATCTTGAATAAATGTCGTAGGGTAAAAAGGAATCCTCTATCCACTAAGAAACATTGACTAATGACTAAGGATTTATCTCTTCTACCTCATAGTCAAGGACGACTATGATTTCAAGAGAGAGGTAATGTCATAAAATCTAATATCTAACCAATCCAAATAATTTTCTCATATTAAACTGATCATTTAATGTGGGAGAATAAACGAGAACAAGGGTTAGAATATAGACATGTGCTCATAGATCTATCTTAACACCTGGCCAATGGTAAAGGGGTCCGAATGAGAGATAGTATGTCAAAGAGCAAGGCTAGCCAATGGAGCTTAAAGACCTTAGGGTTAGCTTCATTGAAGACCTCCAAAGGTTAGTGATAAAATTCCTTTAACCTTAGGTATGGCCGAGCTTGAGGTGGGAACCATTTCCTAGCTTGAGGTGCTTGTCGTGCTTGATGACTACGGTGCTTGAGATGCTTGTCGTGCTTGCTAACTAAGATGCTTGAAGTGCTTTTTGTGCTTGCCGACTAGGGAGATTGAAGTGCTTGTGGGAACAATATCCAAGCTTGAGGTGCTTTGTTGTGCTTGTTGACTAAGGTGCTTGTGTCTCATAGGTCAAAGGCATCCCTACAAAGGAGGGGGCGAGCCCCAAATCTAGGGGGATGAGAGAGAACACACACACACACACACACACACAAGGTAATCCAAGCCTCAAGAGGCAACAAGGAAATATTTCAAGCCCCTACCCATGTTACCCTCATGAAGTGCCTGAATCCTATTGGATAGGCTTAAAAGGGGTCCAATAAGCATTTAGGTTAATTAATTAGTTATCTACGCAATTATCAAGCCTCTCTCTCAAAAGAGGAAATAAGGAAACTTGTCCAAAACCTACCCTTGTTGTTTGATATGCCTCTTGCATGTGATTGGCTAGGCCTGGAGGGGGTCCAATGAGCTTCAAGCATGAGATACAAGGGGGGGTCAACCAAAGCAAGAAGGGGGGTTGCTTGGGGGGCATACTCTCCCACACACACTCACACACACTCTCATTGTGAGAAGTGGAAAGTGCAAGAGCTCCATCTCCTTCTCCAAGCTAGTAGAGAAGTTGAGAGCCTACACCAACACTCTTGGCTATGGAATGAAAATCTAACCAAGAGCCATGCTTCAATGCTTAAGCTTGCCATCTTCTCCACCTTCATTACTATGCTATTATGTATGCTAGCAAGAAGAGTGATGATAAATGACGAACTATTTCTTTCTCCTATGAATGTTTATTCTTCCTCTTCCCTACCCTCATTCCCTACTAGCTCTCTCGACCTTCGAAGGTGTTTGAGGCTTTGGGATTGAGGCTTGGGATAGTTAATTCTTTTTACAAAGTCTATGTTATACTCGTGATGCATGAATATTTCTATCTTCATTGCATCACCTCAGTCACAAGGAACACAAAGATTGTATTGTACCAAGTCTCTCTTGATGGGAAAACATAAAAGCCTATTGGAAGGGGGACCGGCTCCACATAAATTTGGTTCTCAACTGCTGTCAAGTACTCTAAACTCTTTCTTGAAAAAGTATTGTTCATGCCAAGTTAATTAAGTACTATGTTTATGTTGCTACCATCAATTAAGTTCACCATCTATGTTCTCAAAGTAGTCTTACAAAATGGTTTTCTTAAATTCTCCTGATTCCTCTATTCTCAAAGTTCATAGTTCATAGGCCATTTCCATTACAACATTCTTACATAGGATGAAACTTTAGTGAATCCCTAGACAAAGCAACTAACTACCATGAATATTCAGAGTTTGGGAATTCAATTAGAAGTCTTACAAGGAAATAAGCCATCTTACCAATGCATGCAAAACATTAGAAATGAAGATAAAGGGATGCTACTAAAGATGCAAATAGCAGAAGGATTTTGGACCACCATGTTGTGGCCATGCTAGAAAACAATGCATCCAACAGTTGGGGGCTACAGATTGAAATGACCATCAATAGGGAACAACAATAGGATCAAAAAAGTATATTTTATGTTTCAAATTAAAATTCTTTGAAAGCTGATACATCAAGACAACCAAATCATACCTAATTACATTGAGGCAGTGTCATAATCACCAATCTTAATGTATACACTCCTAAATAAAAGAAGACACGTTGCCAAAGTTCTATATAGGCTAGTTTATGATGAGACTGCTGATCTAATGAGGTACATCCAAAATTTCTATCAAATAAGGGACTGGTACAAATAGAGTAAGGCTCTATGGGTGTCCTGGAAATATATCCTCAATGACACTGAACAAAGAAGCACAGTCTCAGAGCTCAAAGATAAATTGATCAACTTCAGAGGCATGATGACACAATGGAGATTTGTCCTTCCAAATTTTTATTTCAAGATTTGTGCTTTTGAACTAGCTACAAACTCAAATATCTCATTCCAATTGTCTCGGCTCATGTCATGTCATATGAAGTCTTTCATTTCATTTCAATTGTGTCTGACTTTTCCATTTGGTTTTTTGAAATTAATCTAATATTTGGCATCTGAATCTCAAGTTCAAACCCTAGAATAGTTGTCAAGTAATCAACTCATTCCAAGACTACACTATCTTCTCGCATTATATTATTGTTTATGAGCCCTATGTAGCTACCGAATGTAACCCATATTAGACTCCGTGATTAAAATGCATGCTCATCATGTAAGCTTCAGCTTACAAAGGTGCTGATTGGGGTAGGCCTTTAGCTTACACCCATAGTGAATGCAGTACCTAAAAGCCAAGCATGCATAATTATGTGCATAGTCACACGTTTTTATTGGAACTCTATATGTCACACATGCTACTCATTCCATAAACACATGCTACACACTTGAGAGACACATGCTACTTGTGGTAGCTCACATGATCCTTTCCATTACCATATGTGGTGCATATCCATCATTGATTCCACTCTCCCACTTGGAGCCTACATAAGTCCACTATTTAAATCTTGTAATCTCTCTCATGCCTTTTTATTGTCCTTTAGTTTTTTTTGAGCCATTGTTAGGGACACTTGCAAAATCAGCTATCTGCTTTCAATATGCTTCCTCCTTGGTCATGAATGAGAGTGAGAGATCCCTTCTTTGCATCGATTCCAATGTAATATCTATCTTTAAGTATTTGCTCCTCTTTTCCATTGCTTGATATGGTAGGTTGGACCATTGCAATGTGAGTACGTTTGGTTGACCTTTAGTAGCTCACTTTGATATTTGAGTCTCACTTCAGCTTGTGTTTCTTGGAGGTTTGAACTTTTGACTGTGTCTATAGCCACTTTGCATGAGCATTAGTATCCAATAGAGTGGCATTGACTTCTTTTAGCTTCTTTTCATGTCCTTCACTAGTAGTTGTTAGCTAATCCACCAAAATGGTCATTTGATGTAGCTTTGAGAGATACTTAGTACTCTTTTAGACTATAAATCTTTGCTTGGGATTGATTATACAAGTTGTTGTACTCTTCTACAAATATTTGCTACATCTATTTTGGTAATCAGGTGTAAGTTTGCACGCTTGACACCTCTTTTGGGAGGAGAGAGAGTGGAATAAGGCGGGCTATCAAAAGAGATTTTAAATTCAAATATAAGAAAATGGCTCAACCTCCTTTCATTAACTCCAACTAAAAATTTCAATTTCATTTTGTTCCACTCCTAGTACATGCCTCAGCTGCCATCAGTATTGTGGTGCACTCTCTCTCTCTCTCTCTCTCTCTCTCTCTCTCTCTCTCTCTCTCTCTCTCTCTCTCTCTCTCTCTCTCTCTCTCTCTCTCTCTCTCTCAATATCCTCTACTTCTAAATTTCACAGCTCCATGCTTGTCTTCCCGCCTTAGGCATGGAAGGATGATGTTTCTGATGAAGTCCATCTGACCATGACTATTGCATCTTCTCCAGTAGCAACTCAACACCTTACATGCTCTCTCTCTCTCTCTCTCTCTCTCTCTCTCTCTCTCTCTCTCTGAGTACTATGGAAGTGTTTTGATGGTCTTCTATGATATATCATTAACTTGTTCCACATGGAATCTCATAGTGTTTAGAATGGTAGTGCAAGCACCCATCTGCCTTCAGTGTCTACTACACAACACATCCCGAGGTATCTTCTACCCGGTCTACAAAACTACTGGGCTACAAAGAAGAGGGAACAAAGAAGCATTGAGAAGAGGATGACACCCACACATGATGATGATGACATTGATGAGTGAGAGGCAAAGAAAATCTATAGGGTAGTTGCTAAGTGCTGGCATAAACAAACAAACAAGATTTTTGAGCCTCTTCAAATGAGGATTCTACATCAACTCCTCCTTCATCCAACGTTCTCAGTTTAGCAACACACGTCGGAGATAGTTGAGAGAGTCATTTTCTCTAACATTCATCATACATTATATGAGGTGAAGACACCCCATTCAAATAATGAGTTGTTTTTAAACGGTCTACTATAATGGCATGCATAATGGAGTCAGCGGTCGTGATGATCAAATGAATAGTAGAGATTTTGCCAAGGCTTTAGGACTGCACCAAAGAAATATCATTGTTGCAACTTTTGGCTTCATCAGGATGTGGAGGAAGGATCACTTCCCTTAGACACTTTCACCATCAAGTGCATAGAGAAAGCATCATAACAGCCACCCTGCATCTCCCCAAACAAGAAATATGTTGTTCAAAAGAAAATAGGCAAGAGTGTGCATGTATTGCATCCAGTCAATCTACTCAATTTGCATCATCCTCCTCTAGTGTTAAACCAAATTCTGTGAACTGCATGGGAAAGTCTAGAACTTCCTCGACTATAATGACCCCAAACATGTGAGAGTGTCTCATAATGCTTTACTCTATGCTTGTAATCCCTTCCAAATGCTTTATCAACCTTGAAGGTGCCTCCAATTTCTTAACAGCTTTCATGTGTATGTTAGTCCATTATAGTTTGTTGTAATTTCAAGTGCTTCTGAGTCTTTGCGTGCTTCCAGCTGCCTCCAAGTGGACCCATATGCTTGTTAGTGCATTACAATACTTTACCAACCTTTATGATTTTTGATAGATCTTTTTAATTCTTTTTTGTGCATTAAAGTTCTTGACCTTGCTCTATGGTGCTTGAGAGACGTTTGTAGGTGTTTACATATGTCTCTTGGGGCTTGTAAGTGCTTTTTGGTTTTTGAGAGGTTTATAAGTGTTTACATGTATCTTTAAGAGTTTGTAAGTGCTTTTGAGTGCCTCCAAGTGCTTTAAGTA
Source organism: Adiantum capillus-veneris (assembly GCF_014529385.1). NCBI lineage: Eukaryota > Viridiplantae > Streptophyta > Polypodiopsida > Polypodiales > Pteridaceae > Adiantum > Adiantum capillus-veneris. The sequence continues at coordinate 161,282,193 of NC_140943.1, read as the reverse complement.
TATCCATATTTCAAAATTCTTCTAATAGTGATTTCCATATCTTTCAAGTGATTCTAGGTTCTTTTAAGTGCTTCCAAAGGCTTTCATATTATAATACTTATGAGTTCTTTCAAGAGGTCATAAGTGATCCCACGCATAGAAAGTGCAGATAAAGACAAAAGGTTCTTTTTAATCCCAGGCATAGAAAGTGCATCAACAAGTGTAAAAGAATTGCCATTCGGAGTAGTCAGCACAATCTTTCCAACGCCCTTGACCACATAAGAGGAATTGTTGGCACAAGTGATTGCATTCCCATGAGGGGCATCTTTGAGAGAGGAAAACAAGTCACGATGAGAGGTAATGTGCTTTGTAGCACCACTGTCAAAGTACCACACATGAGCATCTACAACAAACTGACATACATGCATCATGGACAAAAGGATCATAGTGCACTTTGCACTAAAAGCCCATTATGCATTTACATCAACATTACAATTCCTTTCATAGAAGACTCTACAATTGATGCACTTGTAGTGAAACTATCCTCTTTTGCCTTCAATTTTAGGCACTACTTGATCAAGTGATCAATAGCTTTATAGTAATGGTAACACATCTTATTTCTAGGCACTACTTGATCAAGTGATCATTAGCTTTACAATAATGGTAACACATCTTATTTTTGCATTTTTCACCAAAATTTAGAAGCATTGGAAATAGGTGATTTGCCACTTGCCAAAGAACCATGAGAAGTGGCAACATTGTTGCTACCACTTTTCCTCTGAGCAGCAATAAAAGCGTTTTCAACTGCACACTATTTAGCCCTATATTTCTGGAAAGTGACTCTTGCAAAAACAATGTGCATAATGTAAATCAGGTTGTGTCCTCTCTGAATTGCAGGAAAATTCACACAACTTGGAGAAGATGAAGGAAGCTCAAGGCACACAACAAAGAGTATATTACTTAGTGTGCAATTGAAGGATAAGATAGCCCTAGAGTGATGGGAATATATACAATACACGCGGGGAAAAACTCGACCACAAACACAAAATTAGACATAGCTAGTGAAATCTTTATCCAAACTTGACCAAAATTCATTTATGGACTTATATAACATTGTCCACAAGTGCAAGAGTCTGCTAGTCAAAATGAGAAAAAAGTTCATTGGTCATTTGCAACTTTGATTTTGATGGTGTAAATTGGCTCATAATGATGAATGGGTTCTACGGGTACCACTTGTGTGTGATTTGGATCATTGGTTGAAAATATCAGTTCTTTTTTGCAATTTTCAAAGCCTTGGATGGAAAATTTGTCTTAGGCTAGGGTTTTGTCCTTTGAACTTCAAAGAGATGGTGAAATTTGCATGTAATCATCCTCTAGAGAAAGTCTTTGTACTCAGTGTTTGATTTGGGTGTGGTACATGGATCACAATCCAAAAATTTTGGGCTTTGTGGGTGAGACTAAATAACTTGTTTCTAGTAGTCACCTTAAGACTATTGGAGAAGTTAGATGCAACTTTGAGCTTAGGAAACAAAAGTTAGGCCCCATTTTGTATTTGTGGCCATATTTTTGTATCTTTTGCACTAATTTTATTGTTTGGTCTCCTTTTTCCCATGATTGGAGAACTTTTCATTTTCCTCTGTCAGGATCTCTACATCCCTTTGTGTAGGTGTGTTAGAGATTCAACTTACCAGTTTTCAGCTTGGTGTTTGGGATCTGAACTCCTTGATATAAGTGTTAGAAAGTTGGTTTCATTTTCATGCAGTCTCTAGCATTTTTTAGTGTTTGTGTTAGGGCCTTTTTTTATAGCTTGGTGTCTTTCTTGGTTGGTTGTACCTGTCTTGCACCATGTAGCATTTTCCCTCCGACTGTGATGGCTAGGTACATGAATTGTGATTCATATTCCTTTGCCAAATCTTACCAGACTTATACCATGACTTTCTTGGGCTTGGGTATGAGGTCCTAGTTTTGAGGAGTTGAGACCATGACTGTGCAAAATTATGGTGATCCCTGGGGTTCTTGAATTTGAAAGCCTTGGGATGGGTTTTTCTTGGGTCACATCATTGATTTGGATTCAAGGTACCTTCTTCTTGATGCAAATACTTTTGTGTTCCCATTGTGTTAAGGTACATAAATCACATTCCATATGCTTGCAAGTTCTGGACAATTTATTATTGTAGTGCATAGGCACTAGGCTCTCTACTATTGATGCCATGTGAGCTAGATTTGGATAACCCTAACCCCTGCATAGAGAGGTCCTTCTTTGTGGTTTTTGAATCCATCCCTTGATGGATCAAGGACCTATTTATTGTACATGTGTATACCATTTGTAAGCATTAAGCATTGTACTAGGAGCATACCTATCCGATCTAGTGGGTAACGATGGCATCCGGGTAGTTTGTAGCAAGCAAAACAATGTAGCTCTCTCAATGGCACAAAAGCTATGTGTGTGTGTGTGTGTGTGTGTCCCCTGGCAAGGTTATCTGTATGGGGGGGTGTTAAGTCTCAACCTCACCCTCTCTCACAAAGAAGCATCTCCCTGTGACAATCCTTGTCTCCGAACAATTTTGTGTGTCCAAGTAGTGGGCTGCAACTCTGCATTTAATTGGGTGGAGATTAGGTAGACACATACATGTACAACATGCATAGGCAGCTCCTCACGTTGAGTCTGCATCCTAGATCATCATTTCCTCTACACTTTAACCTTCCATATTTAACCTTAAATCTTAAGAACCAATCACACCTTGACAAAGAACATTAAAGAGGGGGAATGGGAACACACCCAAAAACACAACACATATGCCTCTCTATAGCCCAAGGTACTCATAACACTCTTGTCCACTAGAAACCACAACCAAAACCACACATCTTGGGTCATAAAATCTAATATCTAACAAACCCAAATTATTTTCTTATATTAAACTAATCATTTAATGTGGGAGAATAGACGGGAACAAGGGTTAGAACATGGACACGTGCTTACAGGTCTATCTCAACACGGGGTCAATGGTAAAGGGGTCCAAATAAGAGATGATCTATCAAAGAGCAAGGCTAGAGAATGGAGCTTAAATATCTTAGGGTTAGCTTCATTGAAGGCCTCCAAAGGTTAGTGTTAAAATTCCTTTCACCTTAGGTAAGCTAGGTACAAGCTTGAGGTAGGAACCCTGCCCAAGCTTGAGGTGCTTATCATGCTTGATGACTAAAGTCCTTGAGGTTCTTGTTGTGCTTGATGACTAAGGTGCTTGTTGTGATTGTTGACTAAGATGCTTGAGGTGCTTGTCATGCTTGTGGACTAGGGAGCTTGAAGTGCTTGTGGGAACACTACCCAAGCTTGAAGTGCTTGTGGGAACACTACCCAAGCTTGAGGTGATTTGTCGTGCTGCTGACTAAGGTGCTTGTGTCTCATAAGCCAAAGGCATCCCTACAAAGGAGGGGGCAAGCCCCAAAACTAGGGGGATGAGAGAGAACACACACACACACACACACACACAAGGTAAGCCCAAGCCTCAAGAGACAGCAAGGACAGATGTCAAGCCCCTACCAATGTTGCCCTCATGGTGTGCCTAAAGCCTATTGGCTAGCCTCCCAAGGGGTTCATAATAATTTAGTTGACTTTAATTAATTATTTTTGCATTTATCAAGTCCTCTCTCTCTAGGGGAAAGGGAAACACTTATCTGAAGATTGTTGCTTGATATGCATTTTGCATGTGATTGTCCAGGCTTGCAATGAGCTTTGCATGTGATTGTCCAGGCTTGCAAGGGTCCAATGAGCTTCCTTTACACAAAGGGAATGAGGGACACATGTCAGCTCCCTAGCCCAGATGCCCACAAGGTGTACCCAATTCCTATTGGATGGCCTTGGAGGTGGACCAATGAGAATTAGGCTAGAGTAAATCTAGTTTAATTAATTTAAAAACACTTAATAAAAGAACCAATAAGAATTAAGCTCTCTAGAAGACTATTGGATAGTCTCCCAAGGGGACCAATGAGCATTGAACAGCCCAATGGCTTGCCTAATTCCTATTGGCCAGGAGGCAAAAGGGGTCCAATGAGAGTTTAGTTGAATTAAATAATTACCTAAATATCTCACAAAAGGGGAAAGGGGAACACATGTCAGAAGGCTATCACTTATGCTGCTTAATTACCATTGGCTAAGTTGAGTTAGAAGAAGGGGTCAAACAAAGCAAGAAGGGGGGTTTCTTGGGGGTTATACTCTCCCACACACTCTCACACACTCTCATTCTGTGAAGTGCAAAGTGCAAGAGCTCCATCTTCTTCTCCAAGCTAGTAGAGAAGCTAAGAGCCTACACCAACACTCTTGGCTATGGAATGCAAATCTAACCAAGAGCCATGCTTCAATGCTTAAGCTTGCCATCTTCTTCATCTTCATTACTATGCTATTATGTATGCTAGCAAGAAGAGTGATCATAAGTGAGGAACTAATTCTTTCTCCTAAGAAGTTTTTCTTCTTCCTCTTCCCTACCCTCATTCCCCGCTAGCTCTCTCCACCTTCAAAGATGTTTAAGGCCTTGGGACCAAGGTTGGGGATAGTTAATGCTTTTTTTTACAAAATCTATGTTATGCTCGTGATGCATGAAACGCTCCACATTCATTGCATCACCTAGGTCACAAGGACACAAAGATTGTATTGTACCAAGTCTCTCTTGATGGGAGAATCTATAATACAAAAGCCCATTGGAGGGGGCACCGACTCCACATAAATGCGATCCTCAAATGTTGTCAATGTCTCTAATTCTCTCTCTTTTTCAAGTTATTGCTCATGCCATGTTAGCTAGGAAACGTGTTTAATGTTGCTCTCTCCATTAAAGCACTCCCTCTACCTACAAGAAGGAATTTCCTTAATGAAATGCTCACTATGTTATTCTCTTTCTGCTACAATCTAGGTTAATAGGCCAATTCCATTACATTGGTATCAGAGCATTTGATTTTCTCTTTTCTTGCTTAAGAAGAGTGGTCCTTAAATCTCCTATTAATCTTTTATTTTGTTAATCATATTAGGGTAAGTGGGATTGGGATCTATTATCATTTTTGTTGAGCCCATTATGTGGGATATGGTGCATACCTCAAGAGCTTTGGGTCTTTTTAGACATGCCTATGGCTTTACCATTATTGAGCCATAAGAAGTCTGAAAGGAGCTATCCCTTGTCAATTTTGCAATATTCAACCCACACCACTACTCTCTATAATTAACCATTTTGAGTTGTGGGTGTAGATGCTTAAGTTCTAATTTGGCAAAGGCTAAGAGGAGTAGCAACTAAGGTTTTGAATTGCCAAAGTATACACTAAGTAAACGCACAAAGTATTCTATACATAAAGTATAATTAGCATGTAACATTTAATGGACTAAAACTTGTGTGTAGCGGAAATTAGCATGAACATAGTGGGCATTTCATTAGGATAGATTCCTAATGCGAATTACAAGAGAGCTTGGGTGGAGAGAGCAACAAAAATCATAACACCTAGTTAGATAGCATGAACAATACTTCCAAAGAGAGAAATTAATCTATTGACAACAGTTGAGGACCGGATTTACATGGAGCCGGTCCCCCCTCCAAAAGGCTTTGTATTATGGTTTCTCCCATCAAGAGAGACATTGTACAATACAATTCTTTGTGTTCCTTCAAGACTAGCTAGTGCAATGAAGATGAAAGCTTCATGCACTAAGCAAAACATTTTTCAAACACAACATCAATTCTCTCTGGTCTCAGACCCAAGACCTCACACACCTTCGAAGATGGTGAGAGCTAGCGGGGTATGAGAGTAGATTGAGAGGAAGAAGGAGTATTCTTATGAGAAAGATGAAAATCTCCTCACATAATCACTCATATTAGCATAGCTTAGCTTAGTAATTAGCATGGAAAAGGAGATGAGAATGCATTGAAGCTTGGCTCTTGGTTGGATTTGCATCACAAAGCCAAGAGTTGTTGGTGTAGGCCTCCCTTCTCACAAGCTTGGAGTAGATGGTTAGCTTTTTATTAAAGCTTGAGAAGGAGAGAGAGTCTTCTTTACTTCACACATGAGATTGTGTGAGTGTGTGTGTGTGATAATGCCTTGCAAAAATGAGCCCCCTCTCTCTCTTGGTCGAACCCTCTTGCTATTTGCTCATGCTCCACTCTCATTGGACCTCCCTAGGGCTAGCCAATGATAATTAAGCAGTATAAGTGAGCCTTCTGACATGTGTCCCCCTTCCCCTTTTGTGAGAGCTTTATGTAATCAATAAATGCAACTAAACTCTCATTGGACCCCTTTGCCTCCTGGCCAATAGGAATCAGGCAAGCCATTGGGCTGCTGAATGCTCATTGGACCCCTTGGGAGACTGTCCAATAGTCTTCTAGAGAGCTTAATTCTCATTGGTTCTTTTATTAAGTGTTTTTAAATTAATTAAACTAGATTTACTCTAGCCTAATTCTCATTGGTCCACCTCCAAGGCCATTCAGTAGGAATTGGGTACACCTTGTGGGCATCTGGGCTAGGGAGCTGACATGTGTCCCTCATTCCCTTTGTGTAAAGGGATCTTGCGTGTGTGTGTGTGAGAGTTTCTCTCTCATCCCCTACTCCCAAGGCTCGCCCCCTCCTATGTAGGGATTGATAAAGACTTTTGGGACACACACAAAGCATCCAATTCCCCCCTGTAAGGTCTCTGACCCCGATCAAAAAGAGCACCCTTGTACCATGAACTGAATATAATGGAATAAGTTACTATTTTTAGCAGTTTTCCAGATTCTGTCAGTGCCATGATGTTTAGAATGTTCTAAAGCTCCGAAATGTGAATTAAAATAATTTTTGTAAAAAAATTCCAAAAATAGTAAGTTTTTGGTCACCCGACCTGTTCAGTTCTGATTGTCTCGAAAAACTGCACCCGTACCCCGAATTTTAAAAAAAATGCATTTTCGGACCCCGGGGGCTGCTAAATATGGCAGGTACTCGGGCCAGTACGCCTTAGTTAGAGCTTGCTGTAGAAATTTTCGGCAACAAAATCCGACTCGTATGACCCGTTTTAGCCTATAACCAATTTTCCTAAAAATTGCCCGGGGAGGTACCGGGGCCCCGGGACTGTGTGGGAACAGGTTCCAGCCCACTCCAGATCAGCTTTAGCAGCTAGGGGGCGCCCTCTTGCTTTGTGGGAGTCCTGGGAGAGTTTCCAAGCCAGTAACTAAGTCTTAGAGTCAGTTAAACTAGCCAACCTGACACTTGGTGAGTAGGCAACTAGACTTGCCAATGCAGTGAACTGAGTGCTCCTCCAGATGCTAATAGCAGGGCTGGTCGACTTTCAGCCTGTAGGAGCAGCCTATTTAAAGGCCTGTACACACACACACACACACACACATATGCTCACACACACACACACAGTGCATACACACACAGTGCATACACACACACACACCTACACACACTCTGGGAAGGTGCTGCCGGAACACACACCTTTTGAAGGAGAAGCAAGGAGGGAGGTGCTGTCGAATTCTCGCCTCACGAAGCTTGATTAGATCAGAGAATCGAGAGGATTATCATCCCTTAATCACGGTAACCACGGTTTAATTAATGCTTTCTGCAAATCCTTTTCATTACCATCTAAATTTCTCGTCTTTATGCTTATTCCTAGTCGTAATTCTCTATAATCACTCTCTAAATTCTCCTTAACCATATTCTATTATGTAATCATCATCCCATAGCTGAATTATCAGCCATTCATCACTCTTAATTAATGATTAGTGCACGATTATTAGAATTTTCTCTCTCTAGGTAGCATAGAAATTAATCGATAAGCTGGTAATTGTGTAGATTGATGAGAATCACTCTTTCTATCACGCATTGATATTGTAGCTGATTTAGATCCATCTTTGTTATGCATTAAGATATAATTAAGGTAAGATTAATCTGTCATTAAGTCTCTAAGAGGTGGTTTTTCTCACACCTATGCATGCGGTGATTCTGCACCCTCTAATTGCTAGGAAAGAGATTAATCGTGCTTAATTCATCTCTCTGGTAATTCCATTAGTGAAATCCTATTATTCTTAATCATGTAAGACGAGTAATTATCTTTAGAGCCGGTTCCCATAGGATTATGTGTCATCCATAATGATTGCTATATGGAAAAATCTAAACCTCTCATGTAGCAGGGATTGTTTGATGTTGCTAACCTATCCTTTGGCTTGTTATGATGCCTACGGACATTAGCTGGTTTCCCCGAGTTAATTACTTAAAGTAGTAAGTTTAAAATGGCCCTGGTTAAGAGAACCCGCTTTGGTGGAGCCCACGACCACGAGGCAGGAACGAGCAAGGTGAACGGAAAGGGAAAAGCTCCTATGGAGGAACAAATACCGGCCATCTCACGGGCCATCGACGAAGAAATGGAAGAGGTAGATCATACTTTCATTCAAGTTGTTTAATTTAACATTTCACACATTTAGTTAGGAATGAAAATATCCCCAAACATGTTGGAGAAATCCGACGGAAACCTCGGTATTGAATTCATTGTACATTAAGTTCTAAAGTAGGAAGGGAATGATTGATGGGTATGCTGGTTGCAATTAGGAAAGAATGTCTGCTAGGGAAAATTTAGCTCGACATGTTCATTTTATTTCCAATGTTGAATCAGTCCTGACCCCCCTACTGATCACAGGGGGCAGAGTTCCTCGTTAAGGACTCTTGAATCCACGACTTGCTTTCTATGCGGTGGATACCCACGACTTGCTTTCTACCTAGAGTTAGAAGTGATCTCGACCTAGAGTTAGAAGAAGAAAAGAAGAGAATGGCTAAGGGAAAAGAGAAGGTGGATGAACGGACAACAAAAAGATCCCGCAATCCACCTCCCGTCATTATTGAAGAGGCATCACAAAGGGTAGCCAGACTAGAGAGAGAGAAAGAAGCTTTTGAGAAAGAGGTCTACAAGGGAACTTCAAGGAGTTTTGGCAACCAAACCCCCAAATGAATATGAGAAAAAAGAATTGATTTTATGGAAAAGACCCTCTAGAAGGTTTAGGAAAGATATATGGAGGAGGAGTTGGAAAGGAGAAAGACATAGGAAGTTGGAACCTCTGATTTTCTAGAGACTCAACCTGCTGACCAACCTCCTTTTCCCATCACTGCAGTTGCACCCTCTGCACACAAAAAAGAAGAAAACAAGCTTGAAGAAACCCATCAAGAGGAGACCAAATAGGAGGAGAAGATATAACCAATGCTAGCAACACTAGGAATTGCTGAAGCAATAGAAGAAGAAGGAGAATTCATGGAAATACAAAGAAATATAGAGCTATTTGAAGATAAACAAGAGTCTGTACAAGATAAACAAGAGTCTGTACAACAAGTGAAGAGTTAAGAAGACCCTTAAGAGGAAACCCCTAAGGACACACCATTTGCTGATATGGAACAAGACAAAGCTAAGCGAGATACACAGGAGGAGGATCAGTAAGAGAAGGCTAGCACCTCCCAACCTACTAGCCTACAAGACGTAGAGGAATATGCACAATTTACACACCATATAGTGGAAAATATGAAAATGGAAGTCTATGCAAAAGAGGAAAAGGTCAGGCAAGGAGAGGAAGCCAATGTATATCTAATTGCTAGGATTGAAATAGATGATGCATTTGTGGAAGAGTATAGGAACGTGTACAAGCAAGCACAAGCAAGGATTACCAGCTTAAAGGAAGCTAGCACTCACCACCACACAAGAACTAGAGAACATGACAACATTAGTAGAGTAGCTCACAAGTGCAAGTGAAGGCTAGGAGAAATAGCTACAAGAGGTCAATGCCACCCTACTAGATACCAATGCTCATGCCTAATGGCTACATACCCAAAATTAGAGGTAGAAAACCTTCAAGCAACACAAGAAAAATCAAGATGGAAGGACCAAAGTGAGCTGTTGGGCAAATTAAAGTCTAGTCCTCAAGTCCTCATAGTGCAAGGGTTCAACCTGGCATATTAAGCCCTAGAAAAAAGAAACCAAGACCTAGAGATGGAGCTCAAACTAGAGTAGATGCAAAGAAAAGATCTCTCTGTTGGACAGAGCGACTCACACACCCATGAAGTGCATGCAAACACTACCTAGATCAACATAATGTCAATCGAGGACACAAATGACACGATAGGCACACGGAGGAAATCTCTTTAGCTTGTCAGGCTGAGACCATCGTACACATACAACACTCTGGAAGGCCAACTAAACCTCACTGCTCTCAACTACACCACCTAGACGCATACACACATACGGAAGGTAACTCACCTAATCACGCCAGATTCATACGAAACTTAAGGAACAGCATCCCCTCACTAGGATACACCTATCCCTAAGCTTCTACACTCAAAACCCTAACTCTAAACCCATCTGCGGAAAACGTGTAGGATGACAGAGCAAAATTTTGAAAGTGCCCAAAACTGAAATTTATGAGTACCTATGCGTAGCTTATGTCGCCGCGATTCTATAGACTACTAGCACGCAGAAAACAGACATCGTTTGATACACTTACGGCCACAAATAGCTCGTAGATGCATCGGCGTGTGCGCTTCGTCTCGTGTGGAATGCTTGGTGTTGTCGCGTAGCTCTCCTCGAGCCTACAGCAATGGTGCAGTCGGATCTCCAATGTGTTGAGCGAGCCGGGCGTAGCTAGAGGATAAAGCTCACGCTCACTCTCTTTCTCTCTCACACATAGTAGACGGCAGTGCTAAGTATTTACAATCTGTAAGTGCCATTGCACCTCGGCTTCTGAAACTAGAATAACTACTCATTACAAATGACGTTTATAGCCATAATCCGCAGCATTTCATAACTCGCAAAAGATAAGACTTTGGTACGAAACTTGAGTTATGTTGTGTTGTTGACACAGCGGTCAACACTCCCCCCTTCCGCGTTCATGTCGTCCCTGACATGACCTGATTGTCGATGGCGATGTGGTCTTTGCTGTCGTTTTGTTGTTGTAAAGAAAGTATAGACTATAGCCTTTGCAGTAGCTTGTCTTGTTTGTCCAATCCGATGTACATAGTCTTCACATGATTCAGGAAAATCATAATTGATGACGAACTTTATGTCTTTCACATCCACGCTCCGAGCTGCAGCATCTGTTTCTGTCATTATAGGTCTACTGCTAGATCTAAATTCAAAAAGAACTCAATGTCGTTTAACTTGACTCTTATCATCATGGATAGAGAAAGCTCCATCCATCACTTGCTCCAGCAAATCTGTCAATTCGGAGTATTTGTGATTCTCAGAAACAACTTCTACAATCTGTAGAATTGAGTGATTGGCTTTCTGATCTTGTGAGACAATGACAACTTTGTAAGGATTTTGTAGAAATTGTATGGCTAAACCCTTAATTTCTTTAGGCCAAGTTGCACTCCAATGCAAGTCTGTCTGTCAGGCTGAATCCATGACTTAATTATTCTAATTTGAGGTTCAAAACCCTGCCGATCATTCGATGCGCATTATCAAGGACAAGCTTTTGAGATCCTCTGATTACCCTTATGTCTGCTCTTCTTCATTGGTAACTTCTTTGTTCCTGTGCAATCCTGTTGTTAGTGTTGTCTGCAGCTTTGTCATTGTAGGCCATTCTTTGACTCGCCATTGAGGAGAAGTATGCTATGATCTGAAATCGGTGCTCCAATTCATTTTTCAATTGATTTGAATAGAATTTCCTTATTGTTGATGTAGAAGGAATATGTACAAGAGGATGGTGAGAGGTGTCTTTAGATTAGGGTCTAAAACCTGGATGAACAAAGGGAAAAAACCCGGTGGGAAAAAAAAATGCCTTTGGTATACACTCGTATTGGAGTTGAGCAGTTGAACGTGAAGTACATGTTCATGAGAGGTGAGTGCTTGGGTGAAACACGGAATGAGTGCCTGATGCAAGTGCCAATTATGGGACACTCTATATGCATATGAGAAATTTGTCAACAAAAGCATGCAATGTGAAAGAAGGAGATGATGGGTGTTTCGAGGAATAAATGTAGCACATGTGACATCAAAAGATGTCTCAATAGCTTCCACCTTTCCAAGAAGGGTTGTCGATGTAGAAGTTTCTCCACTCGTATCTCACTGTGCTCAGTACGTGAGTGTCTTTTGGACCTTCTCCTTCACTTCACCAGACTTAAGTACTTAGACTTCGACTCTTTTGCTCACCTATACCAGCATGAGCGACACGACGTAAATATGCTCAACTCTTCCAGCTTGAGCAGTACCTAGAATAGCTAAGATGCTTAGACCACAGAGAATATTACTTGAAGCTTTGGGACTAATACCTCACTCATTTTGTGGCTTAGCTACTCGACTCTGACTTGTATGACTTGTCGGTTGCATGTTGACACTTCTTTGTGACAAGTTCTTCGGCTGTTGTAGTGGCTGCTGAGACATACTTCGTGAAGTTTCATCGTTTTCCTGTACCTTCTTCTCTTTGTAGTGCTCAGGCCTCTCGTCAGTCTTTTCTTCATGTGGATTATGGATTTTTTATTTTTTCTTAATAATAAACAAAGAAAATCTTAAAACAACTCAACCAAAGAAAAATCATTCAATTAGAAATCTAAATGCTATGTACAATATACACATGTCCTTAGGGGATCATATATGGATTTTGTCCCCATACTCGTCTGTAACACTACTACGAGGGAATATACTCTAAATTTTGTCAAAAAATTATCGCAATAAAATGTAAAAATTCAATGCATCTCACAAAACTTTGCCCTCTAATAGTCATAATGCTAGGTCCGCATTCAGAATGCCTCCCCCCTTGCTATTTGGAGTCATCCTTTACGACAGGGTATTGCAAAGGGTATGTGTTGTGCTTGGGCAATTAAAACTTGTGCCTATGCAGGCCTTGTAATGTAGCCCTATTATGCATACACAGTCAATGCATGGAAAAGATTTATGTTGTGCAAGATGTGGGTATAAGCAATTTTCTTATTGGCATTTGTTGGCCAGGCTTCCTATTCTAAGCAATGTAATGGTCTTTGAAGCTCTTGTATCGTTGCTTGATTGAAGCAACTTGCTCTCTTCTAACTGTACTGTAATCGTAGGAAGAATTGTAAGAATTCAAGCGGCGATGCACTGACAGCAGTTTTGTTGTTCTTCTTTGGGACCCATTTCTTTGCGATTATTGGTTGTTTTGTTGTGGACACTCGTATGGGAACCCATACTTGCCCGTGCTTTGTTTGTGTTTGAAGAGACTTCTTTGGGATCCATTTTTTTGTTGTGTGAGTCGACAGTGGTCTTTGCTTCAGCCCTTGTATGCTTGGTTTGGGACGAGATTTAGGCTTTGAAAGTTGATACTGTGGTTGTTTTGGAATCCAAATGAATTCCGGACCTTTTTTGTGCTTGAATCAACTTCTTTGGAGCCCAAACCCGAGTTGTGAAAGATTGCGACTTTGTGATATTCTTACCCATTCGTGCACGCTTTCCTTGTTTTTGTTTTGGTGTTGGATCTTGTGATTTGTCATTAGAGATCTTTGTCTTCTTGATCCATATCTGTTTTTGGCCGATCTAACTTTTTGGTACCCAGATTTGTCGAGCGTTTTGGATTTGACTTGTTGTCCTGTTCTTTTGACCTGTCATGGTTGTTGGTGAAGGGGTTGGTGATAGTGATGGCCTGAGTTGATGATAGGGGATGTCGTAAGATTCATCACTATCGCTGCTATCCTCAGCAAGGTTGACTTCTTGTAGTTTCCCTTGATTTTTTGGCTGGTAGTGGAAAGTTACTATCTGTTTGCTCGTGGGTGGTAGTTTCTTGGAGGACTTTTCTTGCCCATTGATTAGAGCATTGTTAGCTCGTTGATCTGGTCGTATTCCTCCTAGATAAGTCTTTGCATCCTTATTAGGAGCCATGTATTAGGATGATTGTGGTGGCTGTGTCTTCACGGAGGACTTTAGAAGCCACTTTTGATGCACTTTATTCATGTAGCGATGACATTGATTCCCGGGTCGTTGATCTTCTTGAAGCTCAAAGTGTTCTACAGAGCCATAGAACTCGTCGTCTTCTTCATCTTTTGATTCTCCACATTTCTTTGTTTGCTCCTTATTTCGAGAGCTTGTTGATGTCTGGATCTCTTCGTTTTCCTATATTACACTCACTGCAAAATAAGGAACGACATCATAGCCATTTTCATCACAAAACTTTGTTGTGGGAGCATCCTCCACGGCGCACATGTCAAGAGTAGCCAAGATGTGTTCCCATTCAAAAGGCTCTAACTCTTCTTCAGGAAATGGTTCTGGGATATAGTCCCTATCCTCTATAACCCGCGCTCTAGGATACATTCCTCACGTTTCAAGCTGCCACATTGTGAAGCTCCACACATCCATAGTTCTTTAGGCTTACCTAACCAAGATGGAAGTTCTGATCCTGCTACTGTGGAGGAATCAAACTCCTCAACCGGTGTTCTCGTCACATCCCTATAGCTATGGTCCCTCAAGTTTATCTTTGTTATGATTTCCATATGTCTCAGGTATATATGGTCATAACCCCAATCTTGGACCATTTTCAATTGTCGCATGAATGGTCTTCCCAGAATGATGTCATAGTTGTTCTTCTTGCCAAAGTCAACAACAGCAAAAGTGTGTTCATATTCAATGCCACAAGAAGTAAAAAGTACTTTTTCTAGCAGTCCTAGGGGCTTTTCCTTGTGTCCGTCTGCAAGCTGCAGGGTCATTCGTGTGGATATCAAGGCAGGTTTTCCCCATTTTTTCCAAACTTCTTTGGTTGCAATGGCTACGCCAGCTCCACTGTCAAGGATTGCCATGGTTTTTATACCATTGAATTCCATAGGGAGGGTGGTGTTTCCCTATTCTCCCTCGTAATACTCACCTACCTTGTTTAATGGCACGGCCTAGTATTTAGTTGAGGCATTTCAAGCTCTTTGATGCCTTCCTCGATTTGAGTCATTGGGGTTTTTACACCAAATTTCTCTAGACATTTACCCACATTAGCCCACATGTTTGGTCTTATTCTGAGCAACTCGGATAACATTATTGTACAGGTGACTGGGGTAGATAGAATATCTACTAGCGCCTTTGAATCGATGGCCTTGTTGGGAGACAGTCTCTTTGATGGGACTGCAACCACATCTGACTTGGTCTCGTACTCTCCCATGTAGGACGGCAGTGTCCTTAGCGAATGGGGTTGAATATCCATAGATTGTACAGATCCTTTGTCGCCCCAACATGATTGCACATCTAGATTCATTTGAGATCCAGTCTCAAATTGCTCTATTGGTGGTAGAAACACTCCTCGTTCATCACCAGTCTTGTCTACTAGTCTTCTTAGGTCATCAGCTGCATTGGCCTCTCTGACTTGTTTCCACAATTCGTCAAGACCATCTATCTCTTTACAATCCTCAGGTATAGCTTGATGAAATCCCTCGGAAGAGTTATCCGTGGTATTCAGTACTATCCTTGGTTCTAATGCTGGCTCTTTGAGGTTTGGTCTATGCTCATGATTAGAATCTGGCTCTTTTAGTTCCTGGTTTGGTGGGATTACTTGTGTAGGCATGACACGGATCACATCCTCAGGTTTTGCAACTGGTGGTTCTAGTAAATCTTGGGCTGTTTGAATCATTTTCTGGCACATTTCAAACTTTTGCTTTTCTAGTTCTGCATAGGGATATGTCATCCACCTATGTTCTTGGGTTTGGTTGTTTTTGAGCCTCACTCATAGGCTTTCAAGAGGGCATCTAATGTCTCATTAACCTTCTCTGCCAACACAGATCCTCCTGAACTAGCACTTCTCTGTTTCTCATCCGTGGATGGTTCTTCTAGAGGTTTAACCATCTGTGTAAGAGAAGGTGCCTCCTTTTCCTCATGTTGTTTTATCTTCTCCTGAGCTTCGGTAAGCTTCTCAGCTAGGGATTTTTGCTCTCGTTCCCTGCGTGCTTTCATCCTAGTCTTTCTAGCTTTCCAACTATTTCGTTTGCTCTTGGTTTTCTGACTAGGTGCGTCCGTCTTTGGTCCATCATCTGTCTTTGGACTCGTGTCACTTTCCGTGTTCTTTGTCTCTGGATTCTCATCAGCTTTCTTTTGAGCTTGTGCTCTCGTAACCACTTGAATTGGTACGACATTTTCATTTTCTGAGCTACTACGTAGTTGAACAATCCCTAATACATTTGTCGTGATTTTCCTGATTTGGTTTGGTTTTTTCGGGCAATCGGGGATCAAGTGAGTGATGCCACACTCAAGACAATAGGCATTTACTTCAGTGATCTCCGTATGAGGACATTGTTTGACCAAGTGGTTGTCGCGACTTTTGTGACAATTTGTCTCTGGTTGAGGAGATTCTTTTAGCATTTCCTCTTGGCTATAAGCAAGCTTTGACCTAGATCAGCCGCTATTTGCAATGAATCGCAATGTCCTTTCGTCCATTTCATACCTTCTTTCTTTCTACTGAAACCCAGGAGGTGGAGGTTGTACCGGCCTCACCACTCCATGTGTTTCTCTCACATTTTGTTGCTCCGAAGGGTAGTACTCACTTTGGTTGCTATACCACATTGTAGCTGGTACTGGCGTTGGTTTATTTGATGCTTCCATCATTGGCATGTATCTCATGTCTACCTGCATTCTAGCACTTGGCAGCGGAGGTTGTTGTCCAAAGACAAGCTGTGGCCTTAAAACTCCTACTGATCCTGGTGCATTCCCCGTAATGTATCTAGGTGGAGTAGGTGCTTCTAGATCAGGTTGTACATACCTCTCCCCAGCATTTTCCATGCTATAATAGCACTCTTCCCCCGTATGGTTCATCCATTTTCTCTCAATTTCACACCACTTCGGCTCTCCTGAATCAGACCTTACAAGAGGAATCAATCTCTTGACCAAGTCGTTGATAAGCTTTTCTTGATCAATAGGTGTCGTTGGCTTGGCAATGGACTCACTTATCTGTGAAACACTGTGCTCAGAGGATGTGTCATCTCCTTGACTCTTTAAGTCCTTTTCTTTGTATGCCTCACAGTTATCCACTGGATAAAGAGCTTCTTTGATCAACTCGTTTAGCGTCATCCTCCTTATCATATGCAGATCCTTTTGAAGGCCCGCATGTCTCATTCCCTGGATAAAGATCAGCATCAGTCATGCTTGCATAGGTAATTCCGCTCTTGGACAAAGCTTAACATATCTCTTGAGCCGTAATGATGCTTTGCGTACTGATTCATCCTCTTTCTGTTTGAATCTATGGATTTGGGAGACCGTGTTGTGAGCAATGCCTTTTGGTGAGAATTCTTCAATAAACTCCTCAAACAGCTCTTCTAGGGTCTCAAAATCCCATTTTTCCACCGAGTTAAACCATGTAGCTGCATCATCTTCTAGAGTCAATCCAAATCCCACAAACTGTGTCGCAAAATCTGAAACTTCCTTTGCTCTAATCACTCTTCTAAAATCCGTTATGTGATCTCTCGGATCTTTATCTACGGAGTATTTTTTGTTTACCCATTTCTGGACTTGGGATGGTCTTACTCGTCGATTGTCTACAAGTGAAGCCAGAGACTCTCCCAATCCTTCTCTCGTTATCGCTCTTGAAGGGAATCCTGGTGGCTCTCTTCTTGGAATTCCTATAGGAATTCTCGTGTTTGGTGGAGGCATTTGTGGTCCTTCATTGACCAAATATCCACCTCTTTCTAGTACAGTTTGTGGATTTGTACTTTCTACAACTCTGTATTCTCGTCCATACTTGTCGACAACTATAGATCTCCATTGACAGTCGACTCTGTATGTGTAGACATATAAGAGCTTGTAATACGTTATCTCTTCTAGGTATGGATCTGAGCACCTATAAAGATTGACCTCATTGTCGTCAATGTATCTATATAGTCCTTCACTCTCATGACCAATCATCCAAACTCTCTCAACAAGATGGATCTTTATCAATTGCAAGTTTGGAAGATCCATTGTGGGAGGATATTCCTCTATCGTCGGGATCTCCAAGCTTGTGTAAGCTGCGTTTGAATCTAGGGTAGACATGATTTCTAGGCTTAAGAGCTTTTGCTTGGTTCAAGTAGACTTAGTCCAGTGTGTTCAAGTTCTTTGGTTAGGGAAAAGTCAAAACTATGACCAAAACCGCAACCGTTTTGTCACAATTCTCGCAAATTGTCGCTTTCAGACACCCCTAGCTTGCGGATGTATTTTGAGGCCTCAAACAACGTTTTTTTTCAAAATAGACCTAAATGGTTGCCGTAGGCATGCATTTAGTTCATGTTTTGCTCTTAGATTTGTAGAGCCGCTCTCAGGCTACGTTTTGATATAAAAACTTTTCCGATCCGATACCGTTTGTGAAAGTTATGGCCAAAACAGTGAAATGCAGTTTAGACTGGTCAAAATGAGTCCAAATTCAATTTTAAAAGAAGATTTGGGATCTCTGTGACACTGTGAACACTTCTGTATGGTCAAAAGTACAGTTGGACCCTAAAAATGGCCTTGAGACATCCTACGCGTAGGATTTCTTTTTGCTCAGAATGACTTGAAATTTTCACCCCAGCTTCTCCTTGATGTGTTGATCACAGTGGTGTGCTCATAGGTTGGTTTGGAGTCCTAAATCAAGCTGGAGACATCCTACGCGTAGGATGTCTAACTGCTCAGATTTTGTCCAAACTTGATCCCAAGATTCTCCTAGTGCTCAGCAACACAATGGTATGCTTAGAATTGAATTTGGATGCCAATAGGTCAAGATTTAGGCTGCAAGAGCTTCTAGTGCACTCCAAGAGTAGGATGTCTGACAATTCTTGTCTTTGCTCGGTAAATAGGCCAAACAAGGTCCAAATTCACTTTTGAAAAAAGATATGGAATCCTTGAGACACTTAGAACCTCCCTATATGGCCAAAGTAGAATTTTGACCACTTTATGACCGTAGGATGTCTTTTTGCTCTGTTTCAGCTCAAACTTGCACTGTAGATTCCCCTTGATGTGCTAAACTCACAGCTATTTTTATTTTTTGATTCTAACACCTATGGGTTGGTCAAATGATCAAGAATCTGTTCCAAAAGCCTGATGTCTGTTCTGATGAATTCCTATGTCAAATTAACTCCAAATTGGACCAAATTTTCCTAGGAGGCTTATCTAAGGCTATATGACAGCATGGTATGGTCACAGTTTGAATTTGGCCTCTAAATTATGCCTTAGACATCTTACGCGTAGGATGTCTAACTGCTCAGAATTGCCCCAAATTTGAACCATAGACTCTCCTTAAGGTGCTGATCACTGTGGTATGCTCAGAGGTTGATTTGGAGTGCTAAATCATGGTGAAGACATCCTACGTGTAGGATGTCTAAGTGCTTAGAATTGCCCCAAACTTGAGCCACAACTTCCCCTTGATGTCAGCAACCCACTGGTATGCTTAGATTTGAGTTTGGATGTCAAAAGACCCCAAAACTAGCTATTCTTGCCTTTTTCAGTAAAAAATGCTAAAGTCTGTTCAATCTTCCTTTCATTGACCCAAATGAGATGAAATTTATCACATGCACTCAATACAACATTTAGAACATGCCTTTGGAGTCATCCTATGGTTTGGTCTCAAAATTAGGCCTTGGACACAATTTGGGTAGGATGTCTGGCAATTCTCGTCTTTTGGCTTTGATCTGTCAAAATTTGGTCAAATTTTCACTTTCCAGGTGAAAATAGGATAGAACCTACCTTCTAAACACACTGGTCAACTTAGAATTTCAAAATTTCCACCAGATCACCCTGTAGACATCCTACGCTAGGATGTCTATTGCTGATTTTTTGAGACTGAAGTGTCCCTGATGCTTCCTTATGCTCTCAGCAAGTGCAAGTATGCTTCACAATTGCCAAATCATGCAAAAATCAGTCAATTTAAGCCTTTTCTAAAATTTTACGTTTTCTAACTCCGCCTTTTGGCTTTTGGTCAACAAAAATAGGGAAAAACACCCAAGTCAATATGTTACTAGGGTAAAACCTACCCTCTGAACCCACTGGTAACCTCAGAATTTCAAAATTTCCTGCCGAAAGTGCCCTGGAGACATCCTATGCGTAGGATGTCTACTGATGAAATTTTTGGCAGAAATCATCTACAGGCCTCCCCAAGTCTTGAGCACTACTTTTCAAGCATTCCTAGCAGTTTTTATGCAAAATTGTGCTCAGAATCTTAAGTTTCTTGTTTTCGCATTTTTGACACTCCGTCTTTGGTCTTTTGGGTGTCAAGAGTTGGTCAAAACTCTAGTTTCAATGTATACTTAGGGTAAAACCCCCCTTCTGAACACACTGGTGCAATTAGAATTTTCAAATTTGGTCTCAAGAACCCCCTTGAGCTATGTTTACAGAATTGTAGGTTTTCTTCACAGACCCCTTGCAAATGCTCTTTTATATGCACAACATCAGTCAATCATACGAAAATATCTACAAAAGCTTGTTTAATGCATTTTTACCCTCAAAAGCACACTTTTTCGTGATTTCAAATGCAATCAAGCACTTTAGCAAATAATTCAGTGTTGAATAGCTCTAGATCAGAATCGGATCACTTACCTAAAGCTACTCCTACAAATCATATGGGGTTTTGAATCTATGAGTAGAAAAACGCTTCACTGCCACACACGGACTAGTAAACGCTTTTATCACCTCACAAATCACTCGACCACAACCAACTACTCTAATCCACAGATCCTAACTAAACCTATCTAGTCGCAGACCCTCGGCAAGACACACGCTTCCTGGATATCCACTTGATCGCAGAATATCCTCTTCCGGATCCACTTAAGAAAAACGCTTTCTTTAGCCGAAACTAAATCAAGCAACCATCACACGAGTGTTAGTAGGAAACCTACTTAGGTCCTTGTGTCCCCGGCAGCGGCGCCAATGTTGGATGGAGCGACTCACACACCCATGAAGTGCATGCAAACACTACCTAGATCAACATAATGTCAATCGAGGACACATATGACACGATAGGCACACAGAGGAAATCTCTTTAGCTTGTCAGGCTGAGACCATCCTACACATACAACACTCTCGAAGGCCAACTAAACCACAATCAAGAACCTCACTGCTCTCAACTACACCACCTAGCCGTATACACACATACGGAAGGTAACTCACCTAATCATGCCAGATTTGTACGAAACTTAAGGAACACCATCCCCTCACTAGGATACACCTGTCCCTAAGCTTCTACACTCAAAACCCTCACTCTAAACCCATCTGCGTAAAACGTGTAGGATGGCATAGCAAAATTTTGAAACTGCCCAAAACTGAAATTTATGAGTACCTATGCATAGCTTATGTCGCCACGATTCTATAGACTACTATCACGCAGAAAACAGACATCATTTGATACACTTACGGCCACAAATAGCTCGTAGATGCGTCGGCGTGTGCGCTTCGTCTCGTGTGGAATGCTTGGCGTTGTCGCGTAGCTCTCCTCGAGCCTACAACAATGGTGCAGTTGGATCTCCAATGTGTTGAGCAAGCCGGGCATAGCTAGAGGATAAAGCTCACGCTCACTCTCTTTCTCTCTCTCACACAGTAGACGGCAGCGCTAAAGTTTTGATTATGATAAAAGTCCTCTTTACAAAATGACCTAGGTACCTTATATACTAAGGCTACCTTAGGTTTAACCAAAAATGGGTTTGAAAGGGTCAAATGGCTTTGTATTTACAATCTGGAAGTGCCATTGCACCCCGGCTTCTGAAACTAGAATAACTACTCATTACAAATGACGTTTATAGCCATAATCCGCAGCATTTCATAACTCGCAAAAGATAAGACTTTGGTACGAAACTTGAGTTATGTTGTGTTGTTGACCCAGCGGTCAACACTCTCACTCTCTATTATGTCAAAGGAAGAGACTTATAAAAAACAGATGGCTGACTTACAAGAAACCCTAGCAGTATCTCAAGAACAATTGAAGAGCCCAAAAAAATAATAGAAGAAGATCTGCAAGAGTCAATTCCAACAATGGAGACTGGGGCACTTAAGTTATTATAACTTGAAGGAATGTTGATCCCACCATAGTGCAAAAGCTTGAGGTAGAACAAGGGCCTATTGATGCTTCACAAAACTGAAGTAGAAAGAGCTCTAAAGGTAAATATAGAGATAGAGATTGAAGACTTATGGAAGGAAGCCATGGTTTGGGAGGAGAGGATCCTACATCCAGCTAATGTGGCCCAACTTACTTCCAAGAAAATTACCAAAAATTGGCACCAAAAGTATTTACCACATCCATTACTGAAATACAAAATAGGCTCAAGATAAAAGAATGTCTAGTCAAACATCAAGCCACAAATACTGTAGATCAACACCCAACTTGAAAAATGTATTGGTTGAAGAAGCACCCAAGATGCCTTATCCTCTATAATCAAGATCCATTGGATATTAGAAGGGATTCCACTTTCTATCTAGTGCCAAAAGTCTACAATTGGGGCAGCCATCAAATCATTCTCAAGAAACATTTGCCATGGTTTAATTACCCTAAATTGAATCCACCAAGAGGAAAATATTCCAAATACTACATGATCAAGACACTTTTAGAATCTATAAAGATCTTCCAGATCTTTATAGCTTCAAAATAATTCCAGATCTTGCCTATATCATGTTTATGAATATAGCCAAGATGCTCCTTACATGCATCTAAGCTTCAAAAGAAATCCAGATCTTGCCTGTATCAGGTTTACAAAGATATCCTTTATGTGCTTCAAGAAAATTCTAGATCTTGCTGATATCATGTTTATAAAGATAGCCAAGATGCTCCTTACATGCATACAAGCTTTCCAGTAGTGTTGGGAGAAGAGGGGGAGATCGACCGCTTAGAATATTCAACATAAGCTTTCAAGCCATCACCATCAAACTGTCCATCTCTTCTTCCAATTTCCAAGCACACACACTCACCTAGACTATCACACACACACACACACACACACACACACACACACACACACACACACACACACACACACACACACAGTAAACATAGAATTGACATAGACAAGCTTGTAAGAGAGTGTAAGAGATGTGTAAGAGATGGAGACTAGATTAGAGAGTACACAACAAAATAACCATAGCTTAAGAGAGTAGAGAAGAGAATCTGCAAGAGAAAGGCCTAAATCTAGCCCCAAACTCCACGGCACCTCTCTTGTGCAGTTGGTATTTAATATATTACTTTGAGTTTAAGGTGCCAAAAATTGAGGCCCCTCTTTTACAACCACTTTCACTTTTATAAATGAGTGAAGCTCATTAGTTCTTGCATGACCCATAAGGGGAGTTCCCACTACAACTATTTACAGAGTCATAGTGGCTTATTGAAATGATGTTCTAAGATACTTAGCAAATATAAAATGGCCAAGAGTAATTGCCGTCGCCTCTTCATCAACTCCCCGCATTCCACTCTACAAAATCATCATCAACTCAATTAGTAAAATAAATAGACAGCACATAATTAACCATTACGCCCAGCTATCCCAATTGCAGCTAACCACTACAACAGGAGGGTGCCTAGTCTCGTAACATCCCTCCCACCATGGATAGCAACTGTCCTCAGTTGCTCAATAGAGAAATCAACTGGACCGTGAGTGATGGAAAGTGTGGAGAAGGTGTTAACCCTCACGGCACACGGACACCCTATCACCTACGACGGACGTGTATTATGTATTTGGTAGAGTCAGGTACCGGGCTTGTCGGACCAATAGGGAAAGGTAGAGTGATCGCCGATGAGAGGCGCACTTTAACTTGGACATTCAAGGGATTAGTTGGTTAAGCATGGGCGCCCAAGTGTGAATGGGGTGAGCTCCTATAAAAGCCAACTAAACCTAATTTTTACTCATTCTCTCATTTGTGCAATTGAAGAGTGCTCTTGCTCCATCTCCATCTTCTTCTTCTTCTTCACCTCCTTGTGTGTGTGTGTGAGAGAGAGAGAGAGAGAGGGAGAGTGTGTGTGCGATCGAGCATTACGAAGGCACGACGGCGGCGAAGCGGTTGAGCGCGGCACGACTGCAGCTTCTTCTTCATCGCGGCGAGGAATCCACCACGAAGGCGAGCGTAGAGCGGTGAGTGACACACCCTTTGTTTTCTTGAGCTTGCTAGTTTAGGCTTGTTGTGTGCTTGGAGCCGTTTGTGGCTCGCATACGGTGTATTGGCAAGTCCCTTGCTTCGACAGTGCGGCAAGGAGCGCACATTTTTGGCGCCGCTGCCGGGGATATGCCCTACACTAAGCTCGGTTAGCACTTTACGCTTCCTTGTGGTGCAATTTCTATCATAGGAAAGGCGGGGAAGGGGTGTGTGGAGATTTCTGTTTTTTGCGTTTTCTGCAATTGCTGTCAAGTTTCAATTTCTGTTATTGTCTGCGTTTTTCAAATTCTGCAATTTCAAGTTCGGCGTGACTCTTAAAACGGACTCTTAAAATAAAAAACGTGACTCTTAAAACGGACGGGTTGGTTTGTATAAAAGATAGATCGGGATCATTTTCCCAAGCCCAAGCCCAAGCCCAAGCCCAAGCCCAAGCCCAGGCCCAGGCCTCAGTCCTCAGTCTTATGATATATACTAGACTCACTCTTATATATATACCCTACTCCCTCAAGAGAGAATGAGAGCATGTGGGACAAGTCCTCCACTCTCCTCCTTTCTCTTCCCACTTGCACCCTTAGACTTTCTAGTTTGGGCCTAGTTCCCTACTGGAAATTGACAGTTTTAGGGATTCCGAGGGCATAGAGTGACCAAACGGAGGGTTGTAAAGCACGGCACGACCCTCTGACCGATACGCTCGTTTTGAGCTATCACACGGCCCATTCCACGACACGCTCAAAAAAATCTAGCAAAAAAACAAACAAAAGACACGCTAAAAACTAGTCACAAGGCCTCCTAGAGCAGCTTTTTGACACCTTAGGGTATCAAAAGCACATGCACTTACGCTCTGGGTGGGTGCTAGAACACGAGCATATTGAGGGTGCCTCTGTTCATACGGACACCCATTACCCATCCACGATAAGCTCTAGACCCTCAGCGGGGACACAAGGTAGCACCACCCAAGACCCTAAAATAGCCGCTAGTGATTCCTCCTCCAACTCAGAAATCATGGAAGCATACCCTACCCAAAACACTGAGAGAGAAGGCCATGCACCTCCCGAAGCTCCACAGCCTAGTACTAGTATGTTTAGTCGTTTCATGGAGACATTAGGTAGAGCTACTCGCTCGGAACCTGATGCAAATGAAGCACGCGAAGGGGGTGGGGAAGTGGAATCTCCTTTCACATCGCACGTGGACCCCACACCCCCAAAGAGTGTCCATGTGGATATCCTACCAACTTCTTACCAAGAAGGCCCTGTTGAGCTGCCTCCTTCAGAAGTTCCCTCTAGAGTACCGTTGGTGACAAGTAAAACCACGGGGAGCAACATTGCTTCTACCTCACAAGAAACCGTTAACACGTCGACTCTAGAAGGATTGTTCATTAATGATCATTGGACATACGACCTCCACACTGAGGTGTTGACGGATCTACACTCTGGCCACGCCTACCATGTAGGATGGATAGAGATTGTACAATCCACCTCTAGTGCCACGAGCATCGAAGATCAACAAAAAATGATTTGTAATGTTATCCATGGCATTATTCAATCAGAAAGGCAAAACCGAGGGGTAAATATACTCTAATGGCCCCATGAGATTTCTGGATACGAGCAAGGCTCAACAGCCTACTCTATCTCAAATGGAGACTCCTCTAATGAGCCCCATGGACCCATCTTACGTCATTTCACCTGGGGTCTCTATGCAATCTGAGCCTCCGAGAGAAAACTTTAGTTTCCCTAACTTGGCTCAACCCTCTATTAAGGAAAACACAGTGCTCACTCCAGGGATAAGCCTGACAGAGAATGTACCAATGACATCTACGGTTAGCGCAGTGCCACTACCTAGTGTCATAGTACCTAATATGGGGCCTCGACCATATGTGCCTCTAGCCCCTTATGCACACATGGCCCCCACACCTCCAATTGTACCACTTGCTTATGCTCCTCGAGTGCCGCTCCCTAGCCCTTATCCAAGTGGACCTATGCCCGGTTATGTTCCATATCCTGCATCATCCACACATATGCCAAGACCGGTACCCGTTCCTCTCCCACATATGATTCCAAGAGTACCTCCACCGGCCCTGCCTCCTCACATAGGTGACTTGGCAGCGTTTGCTCAAACCATAGGTCGATCTATCGCGGAAAATATGCGTCATGCTTCTGATAGAGAGCCTAGAAGTAAGGCAGTACAAATTGCCAAACTCACGCAAAAATTCAATGGGGACGAAGATGCTAGGAAACACATTGAAGTGTTTGAACAAGTATGTGATTCCTTAGGGGAACGCAACGAACTACATAAGTGCAATGCCTTAAGCTTGACATTAAGTGGGAAGGCTGGAGATTGGTATAGGACCCTAAGGGTGGACGAGAAAACAATCTACCCTACCCTTCGAAGGTTGTTTCTAAAAGAGTACATACGAGAAGGTGTGCTTTGGGGTGTAGCATCTCAGCTACAGAAGGCCGAACGTAAGGAAGGACAGTCAGTAAGGGACTTCATTAGTCGTCTAAAGCACTTAAACTCTCGCTGCCCTGTAAATGAGCGCTTCAACAATAACCAACTGCTTGATCGATTCATTCGAGGGTTGAGGAATGAAGGAATCTATAATGGACTAGTGATTAGAGGTATCACAACCTGGAAGATGTCACTGCCAATGCAATCCAATTAGAGGACAACTTGATGATAGCAGGCATGAGGGTGTCTACTGACACGAGATCCACTAGCTCACAAGCCATTGAGTATGAACCCATGACTGCAAAGCCCATTGCCAATGAGCCAAAGGTATTTGAGACATTCTTGACAGACCTCACCAAGGCAATCCAAGAGTCTCTTAAGGATAATCGACCCCCTCAAAATAGTCACAGGTATCCAAGAAGGGAGCAACAATGGTGTTCCATTTGCTTAGGTCCACATAGCACTAGTGAGTGCCCTACGTTTAGAGTAAAATTTAATGGAACTTGCAACGCATGTGGTAGGTATGGTCACCAAGCTAAGGATTGTTTAATGATCAAACGTATGATGGCAAATAGACCACCTGTAGCCTGGACGGATGCGCCTCGAGCTCCTGTATTGATGCCTACTCCACCTGTTGAGCAACTACCGCAACACATGGTCCCTAGATCTCAAAATGTTGTACAAGCTACACCGTTACCACCTCCTGTGCTAGGACCGCAGCCCCCGCATCCAAGAGTCGCCCCTATGAACCAAGTGGGTTGCGAGCCATCTAATGCTTATGCAGATGGTTGTGAAGAGGAAATAGACACTAGTATTGCCTACGGACTTGATACATTGGAAGAATGTCCTATATACTACATGGAAGATTGTTGGGGACAAGTCAAGCCGGTTTATCAAGCTGCTGCTCTCGCATCCAGAGGTCAAAATATCAACACCCAGGCTAGGAGGCCACCTCTTCAATGCTACGAGTGTGGTGGACCACATCGAGTAGCGGAGTGCCCTATTAGGCTGCAAAAGAATGCGGCACAGATGCAGGTGAATCAAGGGAGCACGTCTGCAATGCCAATACTCACATGTAATCGTTGTGGCATAGATCACTTGATTGCCCAATGCCCCTATAACCCAAATGCGCCTAAAATCACACCCCTGAATTTGGTCGAAATTGCTAGTGTGACGTCACCAATACCACCCGTCGCACCTGCTTATGCGATTACACGGTCCATGCTTCAAGGGCCAGGACATATCCTCGAAGAGAGAGATACCGCGTCAATTATCCAAGCAAAGAAAAGGAAGACACGAAGGAAGAAGTCGCAGAATACGGAAAATTCAAAGCCAAGTTCCAAAACAAACATAGGAACAGGAGATGACCCCGTGTATATGAATGACCTCGAGGATGATTCAGATTCAGTCGAGACAATGGAGACTAGAACCAATACCACAAAGGGAAAGACCGACAAAGAAAACCGTAACATGGAACCAAATGAAAACCGAATGAGAGAAAACCATAAAGAGCCTCTGAAAACACCACAAGTGTTTCCAAATCCAATCCAAGACCCCCAAGATAAACCGCAGGGGCAAAAAGGGAAGAATTGTAAAAAGAAGATTGGGACGTACCCAAACCCAGTAGATGAGATTAAGCAAGTGAAACATCTAAGAGGTTTAGTGGAGGAGACTCAAAGGAAACTAGAACCAGAACCCATGCATGTAAAAATTCATGACACAGTGTTTCCCACGCAAGTTCATCCACCCCACATGAACCATAGACCGTTAGCCATATCTAGTATCATCCAAGAAGGGAGTGAGGACAGGACATCAGAAAGTGAGCATACACCCTTCTTATTGGAAAGGATGTTTAACGAAGGAATACCTGATCCCATTGAGGAATATGAGATTCCATCCTCACCAGTTCCTAGTCAAGGACCTACACCCTGCAAAACGCCAATGAATGTTGCCAAACTAGTGGACTTCATGTCTTCTGAGGTCCGAACCACGATCATAGCAAAGCTGTATGGAGATCCTGAGTTATTCCTTGCACTTCGAGCATTCCTTAACGGAGAGCTACGAACGGGATTACCGCAGTTTGCGCAACCAAATAGGCCTGACTCGATTATGATTGATGAGGAAAATCATGTGCAATCACTTGACTTAGATGGACCCGAGTCTGTGATCGAGGTACCCATTAACGAATTAGGCCAGTATTTTGAAGGCGACGAGTCTAATGCGACCCTACCCATCACTACCAAGGGATTAACTATAAAGGGAATTCTTGATGGTGGTGCGGGAGTTAGCATCGTTACAAAAGATTGTTGGGAATCCATGGGAAAACCCCGCCTCAGTGTTACTAACATTGTGGTAAAGATGGCAAACGGTACCATAGCCAAACCTATGGGGATGCTCAAGGATCTTAAGATCAAAGTTCTAGGACACAAGGTACGACATACGTTCATTGTAATGGATTTCTCTAAACACCTTATGTCATATGAAATGATTTTAGGACGACCATTCATGAGGGAAGCACAAATGGTTCACGATTGGTCTAAAAATCATGTCTATTTGCAATTCCAAGACTCTGTCCTTAGAGTGGATTTGGTGACTGGTAAGGTACACCCCTTAGGGAGTAAAACCATTATTGATCATCGCTCTGACACCACAGTTCACTCGGCCCCACTACAATATTGTTACACTTGTAAGAAGGATACAGACATTGGCCAAGATTCTCCTTACATGGATGTGTTACCGGGTATGACGGAATCAGACAATGTAGATTGGGTCCACCTAGCATCAACCATAGACACTTGGGGAAATAGGGGGACGACCTGGGTAACACCTGAGGGGAATGAAATGCCTATACCCTTAAATATGCTACAAGCAATGCATATCGCTTCCGACAAGAACCATCCTAATGTAACGAAGAAAACATACAAGTGGGTCCCTAAAGCTTCTTTAGTGACCATAGCTAGTGCTAAAAAACAGAAGCCTTGTAAGAAACGTACCAATCGCTCCAAGAAAAGTAAGAAAATGTTGCGATGGATCCCTAAACGACTATTGGAAGCCCAAGGCTACTATCAAGGAAATGATCAAATCTGGGTGCCAAAACGTAGATTGTGCTCTTACCTATCACCTGACCCAAGTGAGCCCAATCCCGTAGCTCCAAAACGAATCAATGATCGTGAAAAGAAAAAAATCACAGAATGCTACACACCCGCTCCAGAGCTAGTTTGGGTACCAAAGAAAGAACGATTTGTTCCACCTAGCTCAGGAAGGGGGGAGTCCCATGAAGCTTCTAGCTCCTCATGTAATACATCCATAGAGGTAAAAGCTTCTACACAGCCTCCATCTATAGTAGTGGACCTCCATGAAGCTACCAAAGAATCCACACCTCCCAGTGTTCAAGAATCACCTGATGAACCACTTCAAGTTCGATCCTGGGAGAGTACCTTACCACCCTTACAACTTGACAAGGCACCTAGGGTAATAGAAAACTACTGGCAAAAATCCTCACCTATTACCAACTGGAACAATTGGTTTCAAAGGGTGACAAGCTCATTTCAAACGGTATGATCTACCCAAGGAAGGGGGGAGTGTTTGTGGACATCCATCATTCACTTGTTTCCCTCTCAACCTTTTTCCCTGACCTCTTAATTACCAATCTTAGGGAATGTACATATAAAGCTTTATACTCACAAAAAAAAAAAAAAAAGAGCAAGAGCAATTAGCAAACGAGCATGCACAATAAAAATCAAAACATTGACTCA
The DNA here is from genome assembly GCF_014529385.1 of Adiantum capillus-veneris. Classification (NCBI taxonomy): domain Eukaryota; kingdom Viridiplantae; phylum Streptophyta; class Polypodiopsida; order Polypodiales; family Pteridaceae; genus Adiantum; species Adiantum capillus-veneris. The sequence continues at coordinate 161,252,028 of NC_140943.1, read as the reverse complement.
GACCTACACATGTCACATTTGGTACAGTGAAACAGAAACCTATGCCATAAAACACCTTTGATCCTCATCACTTGAGTGATGGAGGGTAGGTAAGATTAGTACGATAGGAATGTTTCTGTTTTAGAGTTGAGTGATTAGCAAAGTTCTCTTTTCCCACTAATGTGCCTCCTGGAGGTATTCCTTTTGTTTCCTAGTGTGTACAGGAGCGTGTTGCTATTGATAGGATTTGGACCTTCATGGAACCTTCAAATCAAGCGCGACCATCAACACAAACAGGTGTTTCTTGTCCATTAGCATTGCCCTTATCTTTTTGCATCCATGTTTGTCTGCTTTGATTGTGATTGGTAGCATACTATTCAGCGCATTGGCTTAGTATCAAACATTTAATTCAATGTAATCTTTTGTCATAATCACTTGTTTAGAGGTAAAAATCAAGCAGTCCGACTAAGCTGGTTTGACCAAGCTAGGTATTAGAAATCTTCTCTTAATACCATGGGGAATGCCTTCCTAATAAGCAATGGTTACTTAGGTTCTTAATCCGATTTAGGCAGCATTGTATGAAATGTACTAGGGCTTTCTAGTGGGCTTGACCCTATTGACCTTTAGCTTAAGTATTATAAAGGGAGTTTACTAATGTGATGAGCCTGGGGAGTGTAACAGTGTTATATGACCCCCCAAAGTTACAAAATTAAATGATGAAAATGAACAAACAAAAAATCAAAGTGCCACAATGTAAAATTTTAAGCTGGAAGAGAAATCTCAGCTTGATTTGGTACTTCACTCACATGTATCGCCTATGGTACTAGAGCCCTAGAGGTTCCCAGTGTGGGCGCTTTTCCTTGAAAAGCAAAAAACCCAAGGCATACAAAATAAGCACCCACTTCAAAATTGAATCAGTGTGAAAAGACTTTGGGGGGTCAAAGAAAAAGTAATCAGTCAGGCGATGATTTCATGAGAAATTCCTTTTATGGTAGCTTAACTACAAGGTTTTCTAGATATAGCCTCTAGTCAGCCCTTGAACATGAATACTTGGCTCTCGCGATTAAACAACTTAATTGACCACTGAAAATTAAGAAGCTTACCCATGGTATTAATACTTGATCTCTAGTGCTTTTCGACCGTCAAATTAGTGACCCCAGACTTGTTTAATTTTTTGCCTTTACATCTGTTTATGCATTTGATTACATTGCAATTTAATGTTCATTGCTACCAAATTGTTTGAAATTCTTTTACCAATCAATGTGTCTACCTAAAACTGCATATGCTTTTTAAGAGAATGCAATTACTGTGCCAATGTTGTTTGATTTTGCAGTGACTGAAGAAGGCTAAGGACATTCATCTCAAATGCTCTTCCACCTCGACGAACCAGCTTCAACTCAATAGCTTCCGAGGACGGAATCTACATCAGGAAGGGGGGCATGTTAACCCTCACGGCACACGGACACCCTATCACCTACGACGGACGTGTATTATGTATTTGGTAGAGTCAGGTACCGGGCTTGTCGGACCAATAGGGAAAGGTAGAGTGATCGCCGATGAGAGGCGCACTTTAACTTGGACATTCAAGGGATTAGTTGGTTAAGCATGGCGCCCAAGTGTGAATGGGGTGAGCTCCTATAAAAGCCAACTAAACCTAATTTTTACTCATTCTCTCATTTGTGCAATTGAAGAGTGCTCTTGCTCCATCTCCATCTTCTTCTTCTTCTTCACCTCCTTGTGTGTGTGTGTGTGAGAGAGAGAGAGAGGGAGAGTGTGTGTGCGATCGAGCATTACGAAGGCACGACGGCGGCGAAGCGGTTGAGCGCGGCACGACTGCAGCTTCTTCTTCATCGCGGCGAGGAATCCACCACGAAGGCGAGCGTAGAGCGGTGAGTGACACACCCTTTGTTTTCTTGAGCTTGCTAGTTTAGGCTTGTTGTGTGCTTGGAGCCGTTTGTGGCTCGCATACGGTGTATTGGCAAGTCCCTTGCTTCGACAGTGCGGCAAGGAGCGCACAGAAGGTCGGGAAAGTTGCGAAAAAACTTTTTAGGCATCCATTTGGCATCCTCTCTAGGGTGGCCTTTGAAAGTCAAAAGGTAACGGTTATAAATCATTCCAGTGTGTATAGTGGTGGTCTCATGGTCAACTATTTTATCAGGGATGAGTTGCTCTTCTTGGTCTACAAGTGAAGGTGGCTCTTCATAAATGTGGTGTGTAGGTAGGGGTCCTCTGAATGGTTGTAAAAGACTAATGTGAAATGCATTGTGAAGGTGGCAATGTGAAGGGAAATTATACTATTAATGTGAAGGGAAATTATACTATTAAAGGTAACGGTTATAAATCATTCCAGTGTGTATAGTGGTGTCTCATGGTCAACTATTTTATCAGGGATGAGTTGCTCTTCTTGGTCTACAAGTGAAGGTGGTTCTTCATAAATGTGGTGTGTAGGTAGGGGTCCTCTGAATGGTTGTAAAAGACTAATGTGAAATGCATTGTGAAGGTGGCAATGTGAAGGGAAATTATACTATTAAAGTACATTTCAAGGTGAGACATCTTGTTTAAATCTGTTTGGGCATTACACCATGACCCAAAATATAGTAAGTATCCAAGCATGAGCTGAAGGCATTTTAACAGTCCTCCTGCCCACTTTATATGCCATAAGGCTGAATATCTGAAAAGAAAACTTCACCAAAAATTTAGTACCTTATAGGGCTAGGAAGCCCAATGTCTAGATGTAAAAAATTCAAGAGATGTGGTAATATATACACTTTTTGAAGAAAATAATTAAATACCATTATGGAACAATTGGTCTATTGCATTATACAGACATCTTTGTAGCTTTGAATTTAAGCTAGCACATAACTAGTAAATTAATGATGCAATTTAATCACACGTCAATAACTTGGCATTTGGATTTTTGAAAAGAGTGTAAACCATTGTAAATTGGATACTTATCTGGAGTTTGAAGCTCACAATTCGTGAGAGAATGTGTAGTAAAGAGTGAGTGGTTGTGTGATGTGTCAACATTAGAACTAAAAGTGGCCTTTGTGCTATGATTAGTAGCATGAAGATTGAAAAACATATAACATGGAGTTATCAATGATAAACCACATTTGTCAAGTAATGATCCATAAATGATAACAAATTGATTATTATCATGAATGAATGTCAACAATTTTTGTTGTAAAGAGATAGAAAGGAGAGAAACTTACGAATTATATTCATGGACATACACTCTATCTTGGTATTGATGAAAAAGAAAGAAAGAGATACATTCCCCAAGGTCATTATAAACTTTTGAGATATGTATTTTGAATGTTGGTGGTTAGCCAATCCAAATGGCTTCAAATACAGACATGTGCTTAGTGGATTCTTCCACTGTCTTCTCGGTGCCATCTCTGGAACTTACAAATAGAGAAAACTCCATGGAGAGTTAATAAAACAAGTTCATCTGATAAAACTTGTTTAAACACATGTTTCAAGAAAATTCAAGAAAATATAATAAATTTAAATTAATTTACCTGGGTGTCAAATCTAGTAGGCTTCTTTGTAAGCCCTTTTAATAGTTTCTATCCGCTTCGAGAGGTTTTCAACATCATCAGCATTAGCGGTATTCAGTTTGTACAATGAGCTCAACAATGGTATTGTTCTTGGGTATTCGTCAGAACACAAGCTACTACTTCCAAGTTCTCTTGGAATGATAATGTCAATGTCCTGTTTGGTTGTTGAGTGAAATTGGAATTTGAAATTGGGTCCGAGTTCTTATGAATCGGGATGTATCGACTTGGGGGGCCAACTTCAAAGGCCTTGGTGGGAATAGGGCCGAATTCTCAGAAAGTCGACTTTCAAAGTTCAAAATTTAAGGTCACAAGGTCATTTTTAATAAAATAGTGCAAGATTAACATGGGAGACTAGTAAACAAGAGTTAGATGGCAAAGAATTACTTGTTAAAAGACTAGGCATGCAATGGGCAGCAAAAGTGGTAAGGGCGGACAAAATAACCAAGGTTAGGCGGTCAAAATAAGGTGTAAATTGGGTGGTCAAAAAGGGGGATTTAACATTTGCAAGTTTTTCATTTCAAGTTTTTTTGTCAATTTTAGCAATCTTTAGAGTTTTTTTAACCAAATATGTGTCATAGCATAAAGTATCTATTTAATGTAATTTTCAATCGTCATAAGACTCCATATATGTGTGGTTGACGGAGAGAGAAAGTATAAATTCTAGAGAGATAGTATTTATTCTAGTTACCATTGGAAGAAGAGATCATAAATCCTTGAGAGAGAGAGAGAGAGAGTGACTTCTCTTCTGGAGAGAGAAAGTAAAATCATAGAGTTGTATATCACTACGCAAAGAAAGAGAGAGAGAGAGAGACCAAGAGGGCATAACGACGGAAAAAATGTAAACAAATAAAATCACCATTTCACATCTCATGCCATTAGAGTCAAATATGCTCGCAACGCATGTGATCAGAGTCAAATAATCCACAACATATAAACATGCGATAAAGTAAAAAATCATGCAAAATAGAGACAACACTAATTTCAGAGTTAAATATAATCCACAGCATATATAAATGTGATGAAGTCAAAAATAATGCCAGATAGAGACAATACTATTTTTCCCAAGCAATTGCTTTTTGAAACAACGTAAGTTTGAGGATGTAAGTACATTCACAAAACTACCACAGGATAAGATCAAAATTAGAGTACAAAAAAGGATAGTCGCCATAAATGTAATGGTCACTCTAAAAGGCAAGTAATTTGCTCCCAAAGAACTTGCAAGATGCTTCATATCTTTTGCTTGAAATTTGAAATCCTTTGCTGCATAAACAATGTTTTTTCAAGATAAATAGTCACAAGTATAATAAACCAAAATAAATACAGAAAAACACTTTTATATCATAGATCAATATTCTAGTTGAGTGAAAGAAGCATACCAAACCAGTTGTAATTAAATGGAGTGAGAAATTCTCCTTGGTTGTCCAAGAATAAAAGCGATGTCCATTGGTGAGAGGGTTGGCTGATGAATAATCATGTGCTCCTTAGGTTCAAGTCTGAGAACTTTTGTGTACACATAGTACATATGTTTGCATGCCAAAAAGGATTTGTTGGTATTCTCTCGCTTCTGAAAATCCGGACACATGCATGTTGGACTCTGTTTTATATGAATCTCATAACTATTTTCAGTGAGAACTCGGAAAATTACATGCTCTTGAGACCTTTTCACTTCATCCAAAAATTTAATTGTCAACTTTACATGCTTCCAATTTCTTCATGCCTCTTTAGAGATTCCATGCCTCCACTTTTTCTTCCTCGAGCTGCCACCCACCTTCTTTGCAGTCGCCAGCAAGAGGTTGTGGATTACCATTAATTCTCTGTCCGAAATCCACTCTGATGCAGCGCGGCAAGTTCCTGTGTGGAGATATCTGTCCCTCTTGCTACTGGCCAAACATTTGGAGCAGGAGGTAAATCTTTGACTTGTCTTTTGATTGATTGGGTAGCAAAATATCATGATTACAAAACCATAACCATTGCTTCGATTGTTTTACCCTTGAACATTCTTTCGGACCATATACATGGAGCAACAAGACCAATTGAGCGACTATGCAAGATATTGTCACAATTTTTTCTCCCTACTGTTCCAAAACATTTTCTTTGACTTTGAATGGGCATTCTCCTGAGGGCCCACTGAGTGCGTGGCACATCACTCTCAAACACATTGTTTCTTTGAGATGACAAAGGTTGGTTGTTTTTCTTTTGAGATCCAATATCATCATCACTGTCACTAATTTGCAGCGGAATGTTAGAAATACCTGGTCCTTGGGTATCAAATTTGATTTTTTGGGTCGACCGCGATGGTTTCGTTGCTTAGATTCCATGACATATTCCGCCGATGGGAGCTACTTGTTCTTGTTCTGCCCCTCTTTTTGCGTTGTACTGTTTCTTTGTCTCCATGCAAAATTGGCTGCGCATACATGGGAGTCCCTGCAACAGCCTCGTGTAATAGATGGGCCACGTTGGTTGGAGTTGGAGTTTGCTGAGATTCAACTCGAGAAAGCAAGGTCTCCATTGTGGGACCCGTTCCTATATAACGCCCAGTAGTATATCCCAAACGCTTTGCACATTGAATATATGAGTTTATAACATCTGTTACACATGCATCATACAAGGATATTTTTTCTCTTTCCACCTTCACCTGCTAACCAACTGGCATGTACACTTTTTGATAAATTAACATTGGGAATTTGTGCCCGCTCCCACGGACTTAGACCACCCTATGAAATGCAAAAAACATGAATTAAAATTTATAAATTTCATGTATGAAAAGAATTTTTTCTAAAAATATAGATTGTCATAAAGGTACTTACATCTGTTCCAATTCTCCCCAGTGTGAAATTCGTTGCTCCCACCATTTAAACCATCTGCTCACTCTTGTGATGCTCTCTGTAGATAGATGTTGTCTCCACCACTTTTGAATTGAAAGTGCCTTTTGAGATGCAAGCACAATGGTCTTACAAGCTCTCCATTCCTCACACATATCAATGTGTTGATTTGTTAGATGTTGAGGTATCCACTTTTTAGCATATTTGTGGAGACTCTGCTCCCAATGAAATAGGCATGATCGTTCACGTCCCTCCATGATATTATCTGGCCCGCCATTGAAGACTGTTCGAATAGCATTCCAATTTGCACCAGCTTCATCAGACATAAAACCTGCAAAGTCAGCTGCACCATGTCCGTACTTTTCCATTGTTGAATTAAGGCTCTCCCAAAAAAATAACTTGAGTCTTTGCATCCTCCTCTTTAGTTTCACATATAGCAATTATTTGTAGTGATCGTATGCTGCAAGATATTCAACATAAACATTTTCACACATCTTCTTTTATTTAATGATAAAAAATACGAGATATTTAAATACTTAAAGATTACCTTGGATCATAAACTGAGCATGACATTGTTGCCCATCCATCTATTCTATGGGTAAAATCAAAATGTACCCACGCATTTCTCAAGTCACCAGTTTCAGTTCTTTTCATCCGATTTACTAGATCAATCCCAGAACCTGGTCCTTTAGTGGACATTTTAAATAGGAAGCACTTGTCATCCTCTTCACCCTGTCCAGGAAATCTACTCCCATGAAAAAAAGGAAACATGCACTTTTTTTGAAGCAATAAAATATTATCATATCCATCCCCAATAACAGCACCTTGACTCTTTCTCTCCTTTGAAACAATTGAAGAAACCTACACGATGCATCACAAGAAGGCTAAATTTATAATAGTTAAAAAATTAACAAATTCAAGGAACCAAATTGAGTTTTCTTACCCTTTGGTTTGAACCAGTGGCATCATTTCTTCCAAAAAATCATTGAATTGTACATCGGATGTAGCTTCAGCTTCCTCACCAATCAAGGAGTGAAGAACAAGTTGTTGAGCCACCAACATTTGAATTTTTCTTGGCCACCCTTTTCTATTTTTAGTACTGCACCTACCAGTTTCCGCACTCTTGAAATAGCAGCCCTAGAGGTTCCTGCCTTAACATTATGACAATGTTTACCAACATGTATTGCCAGTCGCGACATTGTACCATCTCTAGGCAAAACATAATAGATTTTGCAGGGACAAGCAGCAACACAAGTAACAACCTTCTGACAATAATGACAAGTTATTGTTGTATTCTCTTCCATTGCAAGGTAGTCCTTTTTCACCTGTCTGTTCAAATATCCATGAAAATCTCTCTACTACTAATGATTCTTGTTCCTTAATATAATGAGGACACGTTGAATAATTGCACTGCATGAATCCCAAACAGTGGCTTAGACGAATTGTGCATGCTATTGCCATGGTTGTCACAGATGGGCGAGTCCACAAGTGACCATCAAAGCGTTGTTCCATCCCTGTCATTCGTTTTGTTTTATCCTGAGTCGCAGGTAACTCAAAACACAAATTTCCATCATAATGTTGTGGAAGTTCAGCAACTTGCAAAGGAGCTCCACATAATGTTAACAGATCATTTAACTTTTTTGCCCCTGGATTTTGTTGAATCCAAATGACGATTGACTGAGTTTTGAGCTGTCCTATATCGTCACCACTACTTTCAAGATGCACAATGCTTAAAAACATCTTCAGATATCTCTTTGTCATTTCCTTTCTCATTGTCAGATACCTGTATAAATGTGTCTGAATGAAGCATCTCAAACAAGCTCGAAAAAGAACCATCTATTAAGAAATGCTGATGACCTTCTATATCCCACTGTGGTTGCAGCAAGACTTTTGTTAGGCCACAATCACTTTCAATAAGAGCAGATAGTGACTGAAAATGGCAAGATGGAGGCAGCAAACTCTGCAAATAGTAAGCACTAAGCAACAATGAGTTTCCTTCAACTGAATGTCGCGGTTGACTATCTGACCACCAACCTTCCAAGTTATTGTTACTTTCATGTTGGACATATTCTCTCAAGCAACAGATTACAGGGTGGAGATGCGAGAAAACTGTGGTGGATTAAGTGAAGGTGGTGAAGGTTAATGAAAGTTAAAGATAAAGTGAAGGTTAATGAAACTGGTGAAAGTTAATGAAAGATGTGAAGGTTAATGAAAGTGAAAGATTGGTAGGTAGACGAAAAGAGAGTTGCATAAGATCTTGTGACGGCTCAAAGAATAATGAAAATCATAATTGAAGAAGTGCATTTAATATATGACGGTTCTGAATGTATGTGCAGTGGAATATGTCATCAAATTTGAGGGGCCATTTAATTTCTAAATGGTGTTTCAAGGACTGCATTTAATGCAGTCTAATAGTGTCTTCATCTTTTGTGTGTGTGTTTGTGTGTGTGTATATATATATGATGTGTGAGTGTGTGTTATAAAAACGTAACATTCTATATGACTGACTTTGTATAAAAAACGTAGCAATTTTTTTAGTTAAGTTATATATATGATTCCATCTTGCCATTTTATATATATGTTGTGTGTTTTTTGGTAGTGTGTATATATAATTATTTTAGTTAAGTTATATACATTACTGTGCGTGTGTATAAATGATTTTGTGGGTGTGTGTAAACAACGTGCATTTTATTAAGTTAAGATATTTAAGTTAAGTGTATGTGCACATAGTTTAAGTTAAGATATTTAAGTATTAATTTATTTAAGTAGCATTTTTTAATTGAGTGTATGTGCACATAGTTTAAGATAAGATATTTTTAAGTTGAGTGTATCAGTTGAGTGTATTTATTTTTTAAGTTAAGATATTTAAGTTGAGTGTATGTGCACATAAGATATTTTACTGTGCACATAGTTTTTCATTTTGTGTGTGTGTGTGTGCATAACTAACTTTAAGAATGCTACGTTTTTTTTACACACAAACACATACAATCATTTTTTTAAATATATGGTTGTGTGTGTGTGTAAAAACATAGTATTTTTTTAGTAAAACTATATATATGAATCCATTTTGTGTATATCTTGTGTGTGTATATACATATAATATATAAATGAATGTGTGTGTGTGAGTGTTTTATACCACAATATCATTTTTGTAATATATGGTGTGTGTGAAAAAAGTAGTAGTTGAGATGAAAGTGAGTGAAGTTTAAATGGAGTTTATAATTGAGATTGAAGTGGAGTGAAGTGAAAGTGAAGTTTTTTTGTGAAGAAGGAGATGAAAGTTGAGTGAAGAGAAAGTGGAGTTTTGCTGTGAAGAAGAAGGAGTAAGAGAAGACAAGGTACTTGTGTGTGTGTGTGTGTGAGAGTTTTTGTGTGTGTGTGTGTGTGCTTAGTGCAGCTCTCCACCGATCACGAGGAGTGGAAATGGAGCTCAATGTTGAGGCATGAGAGCAGCATTGGAGCTTCCTAATGGAGCTCCCCCATGCCTTGAAAGCATGGATGGAATGGTCCTCCATGCCTGAAAGGCATGGTGAGAGCGCTGCACCTATTTCTCACCATGCCTTTCAAGGCATGGAGGGAGCTCCAATGGAGCTTCCATTGGACCTCCTCCGGTGGATCGGGTGAGCGTGCGCAGGTAAGCAAAACTCACACACACACACACTCACACACACTCAGTGATACACACTTGCATACACACACATCAAAACACTTGCACACATAGCACAAACACACACACAGTCATGTATACGCACACACATTACACTACACACTTGCATACACACATACATACATACATACATACATCACCCACATATATAAACACTTGCATTCACAACATCAACACACTTGCATACATACACACATACACATATAAACACTTGCATTCACAACATCAACACACTTGCATACATAGCACAAACACACACACAATCATGCATACAGACACACACATATACACTTACATTCACACACACACACACACATCATGCATACATCCACACACACACACATATAAACACTTGCATTCACACACATCAACACACTTGCATACACACATATTAAACACACTTAGAGTAACAATTACAATGATGTAAGAACAGGTCGTTGTAGAGAAGAGGTATACAAATGTCAAAGTGATTTGTATTTTTCCTTGCCATGAGCAAGTTGAGAATGGTTTTTTTTGTAATTTGCATTTTACGCCGTTATGCTGCCGAAATTTAGAATTTTATATTTGTATTGTCAAGCATATACACACATACACATATATAAACACTTTTATTCACAACATCAACACACTTGCATACACACACATATTACACTTACATTCACACACACATAATCATGCACACACACACATACATACATACACCCACATATATAAACACTCATTCACAACATCAACACACTTGCATACATACACACATACACATATATAAACACTTGCATTCACAACATCAACACACTTGCATACATAGCACAAACACACACACAATCATGCATAAAGACACACATATTACACTTACATTCACACACACAATCATGCATACATCCACACACACACCACATATATACACTTGCATTCACACACTTAACACACATACACACTAGCAAATTACAATGATGTAAGAACAGTCGTGTAGAGAAGAGGTATACAAATGTCAAAGTGGATTTGTATTTTTCCTTGCCATGAGCAAGTTGAGAATGGTTTTTTTTTTTATTTTCATTTTACGCCGTTATGCTGCCGAAATTTAGAATTTTATATTTGTATTGTCATTGCTAAGAAGATTTTTGTGTTTTGTGGTTAATAGATTATGGCTCGTACACCATCTAAACGTGGCAGGACAGGTATCTCTCAAAGTAAGTTCAAATACATTAAGCTATTTGTTTTCTTTTCTTTTGTCTCATCATACTCACTAAACTATTTGTGTTCTTATTGTTTTTTGCTTGTAGGAGTAGGATACACATTAAGGTCGGCACTACAGGGCATAGGGCCAATGCACGATCGCTTCTTCCAATGTCCATCGAAAGGAGGATATTTTGGGTGATGTGCATGAAGAAGAGGATATATTGAGTGATGTGCATGAAGAAGAGGTGTTCATAGATATTCATGCTACACAAGGTGAATTGGTGGCTCACAGCGTGTCTGAAGCAACAACAATTGTTGCTAAACCTCCCGATCATCCAACAGTATTTGGAAAGGATGTTCATGGTCGAATATTGGAGGAGATTGTAGAGGGTTTTATTGTAAAGAGAGGTGGGGAACCTCCTCGAATTCCTCTTTGTAGATTGATGGAAAATGAAGCCATTAGAGCGGTGGTCCAGGCACTGAGGGCTTGGTGAAAAGGTTTGAGATGTCTGGATACAGTGTGCTTGGAGCTCCATTTCTTGTGTCATTTAAGAAGCCAGGCCATGATCAACATTATGTTTCCGACTTAGACAAAGATGAATGGGGCCTATTTGGCGAGAAATAAGCGATGATTTTGATAATTCCCTTCCCCTTGAGTGGGAAGACTTAAGGGGAAAAAATTTATCGTTTGGGATGGTAATCACCGTTTGAAAACTTGGATGCGCTTAATAAAAACACGTAAGTGATTTCTTTTTTGTTTAATGTAAAGTTGACTTGTATTACTCTATGCTTTCTAATTTTCTTTTTGTTGTTGTAGAATTTTCAATGATAAAGTGGAGACATTGTTCTGTGAAATGTCAATTTGTCTTTGTTGATAGAAGTGCAGAGGGGGAGCTTATGCTAGCTTTGCGCTCTCAAAATGAGTAAGCACATTTGTTGTTTTGAACGTTATTGCTATTACTTTATCGATGTCATTCTACTGCCATTTAATTTAAGATATTGTGGTTTAGGATTGGTAGAACCACTGTGAGCACAAATTTTGGGCAGGAGATCTTCTTGTTCCAATAACTGGTTGTGGCAAGCAAAGATTCTTTAATGAAAGACTTTCCCCAAGATTGGATTCGATGGATAGAGGTAGAGCTTGCTTGTGAGAAGAAGGCATCTAAAGGGAGTTGGTACAACGCTCCTGCTCTTTTATTAGCAATGCTCATATGGAAGGTATATTTTTTTGCCTTAAAGTACACTTTTTATGTAATTTCTAAAGCTTGATATTATTTTGTAAAATCTTACTTTTTTTTTCATTTGCTCTACAAAAGGAAGACTTTGACTTGTCTCTTATCAAAGAGATGCAAGAGATCAATGATCCCTCGATTTCACTGCCAGAAAAGGAAATGATTGCTCGAGAAAGAGTAGAAAAAATATTCAAAGAAAGAGCTTATAAGGTAAACACTTTCTCTTCTCCCCGTTTATGTTTGAATTTCTACAAAATTGTAAGTTGACATGTCATTTGAATTTGATATATTTGATTGAAAAATTGATTTGATTTGATCTCGTGCTAATGTAACATAGATGTTGGCCATTGCAAACCCCGCCAATGGCCAAGGGTTCTTCTCTTTATTATTTAACTTCAATTGGATAAGAGAAAAGGATCAAGTGGGCCTTACAAGAGACAAAGTCCACTCTTTGGCAACTTCTAAAATATCACCAGAGAGGTAATAATTTTTGGATAAAAAATACACATGAAATCATCAAATGAATCAATGCATTTATGGTTTGTTTATTGTTTGCTCTATAGAAAAAGGAAATATTGCACTCTTTGATGCATTGCCGTGTAGATGATGTTACTTCTGAGCGTTATATTAGTGCAATGAAATTTAGAATGTACTTGCGTAAAGAGTGGTATTGGGGAAGTATCTTGAAGCAATGCTTGAGGATCAAAGGGAAAATGATTGAAGAAATGCCGGAGGGCTTTGAAGCATGGTTTCATCACCAATTGAGGGACCACATTGATAAAGCTTTTTGGAGCTTTGGAGTAAGCTCAACACAAAGAGTCGGATGAAAAAATTCCAGAGCTTATGGAATCTTCAAGGAGAGTATTATTCAGGTAATACAATTGATATCTTTATGGTTGTTATTCTATTTTTTACTTAGAGTTTGTATAATAAATAAGTCACTTAGGAAAGGAGCTCAAATAAAGTTAACTGCATTTTATGTAGATGGCTAATTCAGCTTTACGATCAAACTTTGTTGGAGAAGTTGCCAATTGCTGTTGAAAGTTGGAGGGACCTCTCTTGTGAGGAGTGTATGTATCCACTATGGATGAGAGATTATGGTTTGATTGCTTGGGAAATTGAGTATTGCCCTTGGTGGCTAGATTACACTCAAGGCACCTACCCACGTGATGAAGGGAACTTATATAAAGGTTATTTTTGGCATTTATAAAAACTACAAAATTGTTAAAGTGCTCATACTATTTAGATTATGTTTGTGAGAAAATATTTTTGTTTGCTTTAGAGCACGTTCTTGAAAGAAATGAAAATGGTATTGAGGAGATTGGCTCAGCTTCCAAGAAAGCCACCTCTTCGAAAAGAGTAAACAATAGTACAATCTCCTCTATAAAGAAACGATTGGATTTTGTTAGATCCAAGAAGCCCAAGAAGTCTCCCAAAAAGAACCAAAAAGGTGCTCAAGGCTCCACAGGTAAACTTGCTTGTATAGATATCTAGCTGTCACTTTCTTTCTACTCAACAATTCTTGATGAAATATTTTATTTTCTGATTATGCAGTGCCTTCCATAGATTGTGATGTGAACGTTATTGGGAACATGCTAGATGTTTACAAATTTCTCTCGATGATGAGAAATGGTAAACACATGTGAAAAGAAAGACTAACTTATGTGTGGTGTGTGTTGTGAATGTTTGAAATACATTTATTTGATCGTATGCAGGATCTTGGATTTTCTTCATTCAGCCCATGTTGATGGGGAAAAGAGCAATGAAGTGGCCTCTCTTTTGTTTGCGGATTTTCCAACAAACTTTAAAGTTGAAAAATTTTCAGAGAACGAGGTATGCATCCTTCAAAACACAATGGACAGTCTATGATAGTTTTGGAACTTTAATTAAATTAACAATGCGTATTATGCAGGTCCCTCCATGGAATCAATTCTCTCGAAAATTAAGTAAGAAAGTGGCCGTAATAGCTTCAAAGTATGTGGCAGACAATGGGTGGTACATCACCCTAAGCTCCACTGATCACTTTGGCATTGTGTCTAGCCATGCCATCGAGATGGGATTCAAAATGATGCACACCATCCTTATTTTGATCCCCGATGGTTATGTGCGAAAGACCATTGAGATTGAGAGAGTAAGTAAATTTATTTGTTGATTGAAAAGCATGCTTGTAGTTTTCTTCAATTAGATCACATTCTAGTTTAATTTGTAGGTGGAAACACTATTGCTAGGATTGTTTTATCGTAAGGGTCAACGTCCTATCTACGATCGACGAGATGGAGAGAGCGTGGACAACAACTCTTTCGATGCCAAGTCCGGAATACTGGTGGAGCGCGTCGACGGAGAGTACATTGGAGGACACGCTCTTAGAGGTGCCGCCGAGCGTAGCCTTGACTTCTTTCGGTAAGAATATATGCTTCCTACTATGCGTTATTGGACTATGTTACATAAAGTAAAAATACGCATATTTTTTTTTTCTTTTTTTAGCTGGCTTGTGCGGACATTTACTGCGGAGCACACCTACATTGTTGATATGTTTTCTGGATGTGGTGGCTTGGGCAATGTTTGCGTTGAGTTGTCTAGACACTGTCTCTGCATAGATAGTGATCCAGAGGTCTTCCATCAACATCTTTCACGCTTCAAGGCTCCATGTGTACGTGCTATTTCAGCAGTTGATGCAGATAGCGATGAGGAGACTGATTGGCAACAATATGAGCCCGGATCACATTGCCCTTGATTGACATCAACATTGGTATTATCTATCATTTTTTCTAGTTTGTGATTTTTATGGAACGACGTGTGACCATGGTGTTTGGGTGCCACTTTTTTGGTATTACTGAAGACATGTTGTTGGTGTTGATCGTCCTTATCAATTCAGCCATGATTTCATATTTATTATACTAGATAGAAGTTTGTTGAGAGCTTTGATTTACCAAAGTAATATACCAACATATGCTTTTTTGCTTATGTAATTTCTTCTTCCCGTGAGCATTCGCTTGCTGCACGGAAGCAAGTATGGAATGGGAATTTTTTTAGTTTGAATTTTCATACCGTTATGCTGCCGAAATTTTGATTGCTTATCAATATAATCATGCTTTTTGTTCATGTTTGAAAACATAATCATGATTTCACGTATACAGAAAAGTTAGTCAAGCTTCACGGAAGCAAGTATGAAATGGGAAATTTTTTTGTTTGTATTTTCTCGCACGTTATGCTGTCGAAATTTTGATTGCTTGTGATATAATCATGCTTTTTGTTCATGTTTAGAAGACATAATCATGGTTTCATGTATACACAAAAGTTAGGCAAGCTCACGGATGCAAGTACGAATAGCAAGTTAGGCAAGCTAGAAGCAAGTATAGAAAGGATAGCTTAAACAAAAGTTAGGCAAGCTTTCACAGAAGCAAGTATGGAATGGTTTTATTTTTATTTTTCACGTTGTTATGCTGTCAAAATTTCATTTGCTTGTCAGTATTTCTTTACACTGTCGGTCTAAGAATAATTAGTTTTATATATAATATTTATATTATATATATATAATATCTTTTTTATTTATTTATTTATATGTGTGTGTTTATGTACGTAAGGAGATCTTCCAACTCGTAAAGTGTTTTAAGTACTTGTTTATACAATAATATAGTTATTTATATGTGTGTGTTTATGTACGTATGCAGTTCTTCAACTCAGTAAAGTGTTCTTAATTACTATTTTATATGCAAGAGTCTATGCGTGTATCATTACTTTGAGGTCTTCGCCCAAACAAGTACAACCATCAATATTTTTTAGATTCCTAGTTTCAAATTGGCTTATTAGGCATTCATCCTTGTTTGCAACAACACCTACATGGACAGGAAAGTATATTCTACTAAAAGTAGGGTAAATACTAAAGACATGCTCATCTTTTTCTTGCATTATATAAAAAACTCAAATAGATTTTCTTTACATTTGGCTTCAAACATGCTTGTAGTTTACATTTGGCGGTTCAGTTTAGCTACTAGATATCAACAATTACCCTAAATTAATGACAATCTTGAAGATGTGTTAGTAACCATGCCGATTAAAAGTATCCAAGCTTATTTCAATAATAATAAGTCAGACAGAGACCATAATTCATATGTCTCTGTCTGACTTATTATTATTGAAGTAGCTGTGATACTTTTAATCGGCATGGTCTACTAACACATCTTCAAGATCTGTCATAATTTAGGGTATTGTTGATATCTTGTAGCTAAACTGAACCGCCAAATGTAACTACAAGCTGTTTGAAAGCCAAATGTAAAGAAAATCTATGTGAGTTTTTTATATAATGCAAGAAAAAGATGAGCATGTCTTTAGTATTTACCCTACTTTTAGTAGAATATACTTTCCTGTCCATGTAGGTGTTGTTGCAAACAAGGATGAATGCCTAATAAGACAATTTGAAACTAGGAATCTAAAAAATATTGATGGTTGTACTTGTTTGGGCGAAGACCTCAAAGTAATGATACACGCATAGACTCTTGCATATAAAATAGTAATTAAGAACACTTTACTGAGTTGAAGAACTACATACGTACATAAACACACACATATAAATAACTATATATATTGTATAAACAAGTACTTAAAAATACTTTACCGAGTTGAAGATCTCCTTACGTACATAAACACACACATATAAATAAATAAATAAAAAGATATTATATATATATAATATAAATATTATATATAAAACTATATATATTCTTAGACCGACAGTGTAAAGAAATACTGACAAGCAAATGAAATTTTGACAGCATAACAACGTGAAAAATAAAAATAAAACCATTCCATACTTGCTTCTGTGAAAGCTTGCCTAACTTTTGTTAAGCTTTCCTATTCTATACTTGCTTCCGTGAAGCTTGCCTAACTTTTGTTAAGATTTCCTATTCGATACTTGCTTCCGTGAAGCTTGCCTAACTTTTGTGTATACATGAAACCATGATTATGTTTCTAAACATGAACAAAAAGCATGATTATATTCACAAGCAATCAAAATTTCGACAGCATAACGGTGCGAAAATACAAACAAAAAAATTTCCCATTTCATACTTGCTTCCGTGAAGCTTGACTAACTTTTCTGTATACGTGAAATCATGATTATGTTTTCAAACATGAACAAAAAGCATGATTATATTGATAAGCAATCAAAATTTCGGCAGCATAACGATATGAAAATTCAAACTAAAAAAATTCCCATTCCATACTTGCTTCCGTGCAGCAGCAAATGCTCACGGGAAGAAGAAATTACATAAGCAAAAAAGCATATGTTGGTATCTTACTTTGGTAAATCCAAAGCTCTCAACAAACTTCTATCTAGTATAATAAATATGAAATCATGGCTGAATTGATAAGGACGATCAACACCAACAACATGTCTTCAGTAATACCAAAAAAGTGGCACCCAAACACCATGGTCACACGTTGTTCCATAAAAATCACAAACTAGAAAAAATGATAGATAATACCAATGTTGATGTCAATCAAGGGCAATGTGATCCGGGATCATATTGTTGCCAATCAGTCTCCTCCTCGCTATCTGCATCAACTGTTGAAATAGCACGTACACATGGAGCCTTGAAGCGTGAAAGATGTTGATGGAAGACCTCTGGATCACTATCAATGCAGAGACAGTGTCTAGACAACTCAACGCAAACATTGCCCAAGCCACCACATCCAGAAAACATATCAACAATGTAGGTGTGCTCCGCAGCAAATGTCCGCACAAGCCAGCTAAAAAAAGGAAAAAATATGCGTATTTTTACTTTATGTAACATAGTCCAATAACGCATAGTAGGAAGCATATATTCTTACCGAAAGAAGTCAAGGCTACGCTCGGCGGCACCTCTAAGAGCGTGTCCTCCAATGTACTCTCCGTCGGCGCGCTCCACCAGTATTCCAGACTTGGCATCGAAAGAGTTGTTGTCCACACTCTCTCCATCTCGTCGATCGTAGATAGGACGTTGACCCTTACGATAAAACAATCCTAGCAATAGTGTTTCCACCTACAAATTAAAATTAGAATGTGATCTAATTGAAGAAAACTACAAGCATGATTTTCAATCAACAAATAAATTTACTTACTCTCTCAATCTCAATGGTCTTTCACACATAACCATCGGGGATCAAAATAAGGATGGCGTGCATCATTTTGAATCCCATCTCGATGGCATGGCTAGACACAATGCCAAAGTGATCAGTGGAGCTTAGGGTGATGTACCACCCATTGTCTGCCACATACTTTGAAGCTATTACGGACACTTTCTTACTTAATTTTTGAGAGAATTGATTCCATGGAGGGACCTTCATAATACGCATTGTTAATTTAATTAAAGTTCCAAAACTATCATAGACTGTCCATTGTGGTTTTGAAGGATGCATACCTCGTTCTCTGAAAATTTTTCAACTTTAAAGTTTGTTGGAAAATCCGCAAACAAAAGAGAGGCCACTTCATTGCTCTTTTCCCCATCAACATGGGCTGAATGAAGAAAATCCAAGATCTTGCATACAATCAAATAAATGTATTTCAAACATTCACAACACACACCACACACCACACATAGTTAGTCTTTCTTTTCACACATGTTTACCATTTCTCATCATCGAGAGAAATTTTGTAAACATTTAGCATGTTCCCAATAACGTTCACATCACAATCTATGGAAGGCACTGCATAATCAGAAAATAAAATATTTCATCAAGAATTGTTGAGTAGAAAGAAAGTGACAGCTAGATATCTATACAAGCAAGTTTACCTGTGGAGCCTTGAGCACCTTTTTGGTTCTTCTTGGGAGACTTCTTGGGCTTCTTGGATCTAACAAAATCCAATCGTTTCTTTATAGAGGAGATTGTACTATTGTTTACTCTTTTCGAAGAGGTGGCTTTCTTGGAAGCTGAGCCAATCTCCTCAATACCATTTTCATTTCTTTCAAGAATGTGCTCTAAAGCAAACAAAAATTATTTCTCACAAACATAATCTAAATAGTATGAGCACTTTAACAATTTTGTAGTTTTTATAAATGCCAAAAATAACATTTATATAAGTTCCCTTCATCACGTGGGTAGGTGCCTTGAGTGTAATCTAGCCACCAAGGGCAATACTCAATTTCCCAAGCAATCAAACCATAATCTCTCATCCATAGTGGATACATACACTCCTCACAAGAGAGGTCCCTCCAACTTTCAACATCAATTGGCAGCTTCTCCAACAAAGCTTGATCGTAAAGTTGAATTAGCCATCTACATAAAATGCAGTTAACTTTATTTGAGCTCCTTTCCTAAGTGACTTATTTATTATACAAACTCTAAGTAAAAAATAGAATAACAACCATAAAGATATCAATTGTATTACCTAAATAATACTCTCCTTGAAGATTCCATAAGCTCTGGAATTTTTTCATCCGACTCTTTTGTGTTGAGCTTACTCCAAAGCTCCAAAAAATCTTTATCAATGTGGTCCCTCAATTGGTGATGAAACCATGCTTCAAAGCCCTCCGGCATTTCTTCAATCATTTTCCCTTTGATCCTCAAGCATTGCTTCAAGATACTTCCCCAATACCACTCTTTACGCAAGTACATTCTAAATTTCATTGCACTAATATAACGCTCAGAAGTAACATCATCTACACGGAAATGCATCAAAGAGTGCAATATTTCCTTTTTCCTATAGAGCAAACAATAAACAAACCATAAATGCATTGATTCATTTGATGATTTCATGTGTATTTTTTATCCAAAAGTTATTACCTCTCTGGTGATATTTTAGAAGTTGCCAAAGAGTGGACTTTGTCTCTTGTAAGGCCCACTTGATCCTTTTCTCTTATCCAATTGAAGTTAAATAATAAAGAGAAGAACCCTTGGCCATTCGCGAGGTTGGCAATGGCCAACATCTATGTTACATTAGCACGAGATCAAATCAAATCAATTTTTCAATCAAATATATCAAATTCAAATGACATGTCAACTTACAATTTTGTAGAAATTCAAACATAAACGGGGAGAAGAGAAAGTGTTTACCTTATAAGCTCTTTCTTTGAATATTTTTTCTACTCTTCCTCGAGCAACCATTTCCTTTTCTGGCAGTGAAATCGAGGGATCATTGATCTCTTGCATCTCTTTGATAAGAGACAAGTCAAAGTCTTCCTTTTGTAGAGCAAATGAAAAAAAAAAGTAAGATTTTACAAAATAATGTCAAGCTTTAGAAATTACATAAAAAGTGTACTTTAAGGCAAAAAAATATACCTTCCATATGAGCATTGCTAATAAAAGAGCAGGAGCGTTATACCAACTCCCTTTAGATGCCTTCTTCTCACAAGCAAGCTCTACCTCTATCCATCGAATCCAATCTTGGGGAAAGTCTTTCATTAAAGAATCTTTGCTTGCCACAGCCAGTTTTTGGAACAAGAAGATCTCCTGCCCAAAATTTGTGCTCACAGTGGTTCTACCAATCCTAAACCACAATATCTTAAATTAAATGGCAGTAGAATGACATCGATAAAGTAATAGCAATAACGTTCAAAACAACAAATGTGCTTACTCATTTTGAGAGCGCAAAGCTAGCATAAGCTCCCCCTCTGCACTTCTATCAACAAAGACAAATTGACATTTCACAAAACAATGTCTCCACTTTATCATTGAAAATTCTACAACAACAAAAAAGAAAATTAGAAAGCATAGAGTAATATAAGTCAACTTTACATTAAACAAAAAAGAAATCACTTACGTGTTTTTATTAAGCGCATCCAAGTTTTCAAACGGTGATTACCATCCCAAACGATAAAATTTTTTCCCCTTAAGTCTTCCCACTCAAGGGGAAGGGAATTATCAAAATCATCGCTTATTTCTCGCCAAATAGGCCCCATTCATCTTTGTCTAAGTCGGAAACATAATGTTGATCATGGCCTGGCTTCTTAAATGACACAAGAAATGGAGCTCCAAGCACACTATATCCAGACATCTCAAACCTTTTCACCAAGCCCTCAGTACCTGGACCCACCGCTCTAATGGCTTCATTTTCCATCAATCTGCAAAGAGGAATTCGAGGAGGTTCCCCACCTCTCTTTACAATAAAACCTTTTACAATCTCCTCCAATATTCGACCATGAACATCCTTTCCGAATACTGTTGGATGATCGGGAGGTTTAGCAACAATTGTTGTTGCTTCAGACACGCTGTGAGCCACCAATTCACCTTGTGTAGCATGAATATCTATGAACACCTCTGCTTCATGCACATCACTCAATATATCCTCTTCTTCATGCACATCACCCAAAATATCCTCCTTTCGATGGACATTGGAAGATCGTGCATTGGCCCTATGCCCTGTAGTGCCAGACCTTAATGTGTATCCTACCCCTACAAGCAAAAGACAATAAGAACACAAATAGTTTAGTGAGTATGATGAGACAAAAGAAAAGAAAACAAATAGCTTAATGTATTTGAACTTACTTTGAGAGATACCTGTCCTGCCACGTTTAGATGGTGTACGAGCCATAATCTATTAACCACAAACAACAAAAATCTTCTTAGCAATGACAATACAAATATAAAATTCTAAATTTCGACAGCATAACGGCGTAAAATGAAAATTAAAAAAAAAACCATTCTCAACTTGCTCATGGCAAGGAAAAATACAAATCCACTTTGACATTTGTATACCTCTTCTCTACAACGACCTGTTCTTACATCATTGTAATTGCTACTGTAAGTGTGTTAAAGTGTGTGAATGCAAGTGTTTATATGTGTGTGTGTGTGGATGTATGCATGATTGTGTGTGTGAATGTAAGTGTAATATGTGTGTCTTTATGCATGATTGTGTGTGTGTTTGTGCTATGTATGCAAGTGTGTTGATGTTGTGAATGCAAGTGTTTATATATGTGTATGTGTGTATGTATGCAAGTGTGTTGATGTTGTGAATGCACGTGTTTATATATGTGGGTGTATGTATGTATGTGTGTGTGTGCATGATTATGTGTGTGTGAATGTAAGTGTAATATGTGTGTGTATGCAAGTGTGTTGATGTTGTGAATAAAAGTGTTTATATATGTGTATGTGTGTATATGCTTGACAATACAAATATAAAATTCTAAATTTCGGCAGCATAATGGCGTAAAATGCAAATTAAAAAGAAAAAACCATTCTCAACTTGCTCATGGCAAGGAAAAATACAAATCCACTTTGACATTTGTATACCTCTTCTCTACAACGACCTGTTCTTACATCATTGTAATTGTTACTCTAAGTGTGTTTAATATGTGTGTATGCAAGTGTGTTGATGTGTGTGAATGCAAGTGTTTATATGTGTGTGTGTGTGGATGTATGCATGATTGTGTGTGTGTGTGTGTGAATGTAAGTGTAATATGTGTGTGTCTGTATGCATGATTGTGTGTGTGTTTGTGCTATGTATGCAAGTGTGTTGATGTTGTGAATGCAAGTGTTTATATGTGTATGTGTGTATGTATGCAAGTGTGTTGATGTTGTGAATGCAAGTGTTTATATATGTGGGTGTATGTATGTATGTATGTATGTATGTATGTATGTATGTATGTGTGTATGCAAGTGTAATGTGTGTGCGTATACATGACTGTGTGTGTGTTTGTGCTATGTGTGCAAGTGTTTTGATGTGTGTGTATGCAAGTGTGTATCACTGTGAGTGTGTGTGAGTGTGTGTGTGTGTGTGTGCTTACCTGCGCACGCTCACCCGATCCACCGGAGGAGGTCCAATGGAAGCTCCTTTGGAGCTCCTCCATGCCTTGAAAGGCATGGTGAGAAAGTAGCGTGCGCGCTTCCCTCTCACCATGCCTTTCAAGGCATGGAGGAGGTCCAATGGAGGTCCTATTGGATCTCCCCCATGCCTTTCAAGGCATGGGGGAGCTCCATTAGGAGCTCCAATGCGCTGCCCTCTCACCATGCCTTTCAAGGCATGGGGGAGCTCCATTGGACCTCCATTGGACCTCCTCCGGTGGATCGGGAGAGCGTGCACAGGTAAG
Source organism: Adiantum capillus-veneris (assembly GCF_014529385.1). Lineage (NCBI taxonomy): Eukaryota > Viridiplantae > Streptophyta > Polypodiopsida > Polypodiales > Pteridaceae > Adiantum > Adiantum capillus-veneris. The sequence continues at coordinate 161,228,586 of NC_140943.1, read as the reverse complement.
CACACACACACACACACGTGAGTAAAAAATCTACACACACACACACACACACACAGTACCTTGTCTTCTCTTACTCCTCCTTCTTCACAACAAAACTCCACTTTCTCTTCACTCCACTTTCATTTCCTTCTTCACAAAAAAACTTCACTTTCACTTCACTCCACTTCAATCTCAATTAAAACTCCATTTAAACTTCACTCCACTTTCATCTCAACTACTACTTTTTTCACACACACCATATATTACAAAAATGATATTGTGGTATAAACACTCACACACACACATTCATTTATATATATATATGTATATACACACACAAAGATATACACAAAATGGATTCATATATATAGTTTTACTAAAAAAATACTATGTTTTTTACACACACACACACACAACCATATATTTAAAAAAATGATTGTATGTGTTTGTGTGTAAAAAAAACGTAGCATTCTTAAAGTTAAGTTATGCACACACACACACACAAAATGGAAAAACTATGTGCACAGTTAAATATCTTATGTGCACATACACTCAACTTAAATATCTTAACTTAAAAAAATACACATACACTCAACTTAAATACACTCAACTTAAAAATATCTTAACTTAAACTATGTGCACATACACTCAATTTTAAAAAATGCTACGTTAAATATCTTAATTTTAAAAAATGCTACGTTAAATATCTTAACTTAAACTATGTGCACATACACTCAACTTAAATATCTTAACTTAAAAAAATGCTACGTTGTTTACACACACCCACAAAATCATTTATACACACGCACAATAATGTATATAACTTAACTAAAATAATTATATATACACACTACCAAAAACACACACACATATATATAAAATGGCAAGATGGAATCATATATATAACTTAACTAAAAAAATTGCTATGTTTTTTATACAAAGTCAGTCATATAGAATGTTATGTTTTTTATACACACACTCACACAATCATATATATATACACACACACACACACACACACAAAAGATGGAGACACTATTAGACTGCATTAAATGCAATCCTTGAACCACCATTTAGAAATTAAATGGCCCCTCAAATTTGATGACATATTCCACTGTACATACATTCACAACCGTCATATATTAAATGCACTTCTTCAATTATGATTTTCATTATTCTTTGAGCCGTCACAAGATCTTATGCAACTCTCTTTTCGTCTATCTACCAATCTTTCACTTTCATTAACCTTCACATCTTTCATTAACTTTCACCAGTTTCATTAACCTTCACTTTATCTTTAACTTTCATTAACCTTCACCACCTTCACTTAATCCACCACAGTTTTCTCGCATCTCCACCCTGTAATCTGTTGCTTGAGAGAATATGTCCAACATGAAAGTAACAATAACTTGGAAGGTTGGTGGTCAGATAGTCAACTACGACATTCAGTTGAAGGGAAACTCATTGTTGCTTAGTGCTTACTATTTGCAGAGTTTACTGCCTCCATCTTGCCATTTTCAGTCACTATCTGCTCTTATTGAAAGTGATTGTGGCCTAACAAAAGTCTTGTTGCAACCACAGTGGGATATAGAAGGTCATCAGCATTTCTTAATAGATGGTTCTTTTTCGAGCTTGTTTGAGATGCTTCATTCAGACACATTTATACAGGTATCTGACAATGAGAAAGGAAATGACAAAGAGATATATGAAGTTGTTTTAAGCATTGTGCATCTTGAAAGTAGTGGTGACGATATAGGACAGTTCAAAACTCAGTCAATCGTCATTTGGATTCAACAAAATCCAGGGGCAAAAAAGTTAAATGATCTGTTAACATTATGTGGAGCTCCTTTGCAAGTTGCTGAACTTCCACAACATTATGATGGAAATTTGTGTTTTGAGTTACCTACGACTCAGGATAAAACAAAACGAATGACAGGGATGGAACAACGCTTTGATGGTCACTTGTGGACTCGCCCATCTGTGACAACCATGGCAATAGCATGCAAAATTCGTCTAAGCCACTGTTTGGGATTCATGCAGTGCAATTATTCAACGTGTCCTCATTATATTAAGGAACAAGAATTCAGTAGTAGATATTTTCATGGATATTTGAACAGACAGGTGAAAAAGGACTACCTTGCAATGGAAGAGAATACAACAATAACTTGTCATTATTGTCAGAAGGTTGTTACTTGTGTTGCTGCTTATCCCTGCAAAATCTATTATGTTTTGCCTAGAGATGGTACAATGTCGCGACTGGCAATACATGTTGGTAAACATTGTCATAATGTTAAGGCAGGAACCTCTAGGGCTGCTATTTCAAGAGTGCGGAAACTGGTAGGTGCAGTACTAAAAATAGAAAAGGGTGGCCCAAGAAAAATTCAAATGTTAGTGGCTCAACAACTTGTTCTTCACTCCTTGATTGGTGAGGAAGCTGAAGCTACATCCGATGTACAATTCAATGATTTTTTGGAAGAAATGATGCCACTGGTTCAAAACAAAGGGTAAGAAAACTCAATTTGGTTCCTTGAATTTGTTAATTTTTTGACTATTATAAATTTAGCCTTCTTGTGATGCAGCGTGTAGGTTTTCTTCAATTGTTTCAAAGGAGAGGAAGAGTCAAGGTGCTGTTATTGGGGATGGATATGATAATATTTTATTTCTTCAAAAAAAGTGCATGTTTCCTTTTTTTCATGGGAGTAGATTACCTGGACAGGGTGAAGAGGATAACAAGTGCTTCCTATTTAAAATGTCCACTAAAGGACCAGGTTCTGGGATTGATCTAGTAAATCGGATGAAAAGAACTGAAATTGGTGACTTGAGAAATGCGTGGGTACATTTTGATTTTACCCATAGAATAGATGGATGGGCAAAAATGTCATGCTCAGTTTATGATCCAAGGTAATCTTTAAGTATTTAAATATATCGTATTTTTTAATCATTAAATAAAAGACGATGTGTGAAAGTGTTTATGTTGAATATCTTGCAGCATGCGATCACTACAAATAATTGCTATATGTGAAACTAAAGAGGAGGATGCAAAGACTCAAGTTATTTTTTGGGAGAGCCTTAATTCAACAATGGAAAAGTACGGGCATGATGCAGCTGACTTTGCAGGTTTTATGTCTAATGAAGCTGGTGCAAATTGGAATGCTATTCGAACAGTCTTCAATGGCGGGCTAGATAATATCATGGAGGGTTGTGAACGATCATGCCTATTTCATTGGGAGCAGAGTCTCCACAAATATGCTAAAAAGTGGATACCTCAACATCTAACAAATCAACACATTGATATGTGTGAGGAATGGAGAGCTTGTAAGACCATTGTGCTTGCATCTCAAAAGGCACTTTCAATTCAAAAGTGGTGGAGACAACATCTATCTACAGAGAGCATCACAAGAGTGAGCAGGTGGTTTAAATGGTGGGAGCAACGAATTTCACAGTGGGGAGGAATCGGAACAGATGTAAGTACCTTTATGACAATCTATATTTTTAGAAAAAATTCTTTTCATACATGAAATTTATAAATTTTAATTCATGTTTTTTTGCATTTCATAGGGTGGTCTAAGTGCGTGGGAGCGGGCACAAATTCCCAATGTTAATTTATCAAAAAGTGTACATGCCAGTTGGTTAGCAGGTGAAGGTGGAAAGAGAAAAATATCCTTGTATGATGCATGTGTAACAGATGTTATAAACTCATATATTCAATGTGCAAAGCGTTTGGGATATACTACTGGGCGTTATATAGGAATGGGTCCCACAATGGAGACCTTGCTTTCTCGAGTTGAATCTCAGCAAACTCCAACTCCAACCAACGTGGACCATCTATTACACGAGGCTGTTGCAGGGACTCCCATGTATGCGCAGCCAATTTTGCATGGAGACAAAGAAACAGTACAACGCAAAAAGAGGGGCAGAACAAGGACAAGTAGCTCCCATCGGCCGGAATATGTCATGGAATCTAAGCAACGAAACCATCGCGGTCTACCAAAAAAAATCAAATTTGATACCCAAGGACCAAGTATTTCTAACATTCCACTGCAAATTAGTGACAGTGATGATGATATTGGATCTCAAAAAGAAACAACCACACCTTTGTCATCTCAAAGAAACAATGTGTTTGAGAGTGATGTGCCACGCACTCAGTGGGCCCTCAGGAGAATGCCCATTCAAAGTCAAAGAAGATGTTTTGGAACAGTAGGGAGAAAAAATTGTGACAATATCTTGCATAGTCGCTCAATTGGTCTTGTTGCTCCATGTATATGGTCCGAAAGAATGTTCAAGGGTAAAACAATCGAGCAATGGTTATGGTTTTGTAATCATGATATTTTGCATACCCAATCAATCAAAAGACAAGTCAAAGATTTACCTCCTGCTCCAAATGTTTGGCCAGTAGCAAGAGGGACAGATATCTCCACACAGGAACTTGCCGCGCTGCATCAGAGTGGATTTCGGACAGAGAATTCAATGGTAAATCCACAACCTCTTGCTGGCGACTTCAAAAAAGGTGGTGGCAGCTCAAGGAAGAAAAAGTGGAGGCATGGAATCTCTAAAGAGGCCATGAAGAAATTGGAAGCATGTAATAGTATGACAATTAAATTTTTGGATGAAGTGAAAAGGTCTCAAGAGCATGTAATTTTCCGAGTTCTCACTGAAAATAGTCATGAGATTCATATAAAACAGAGTCCAACATGCACGTGTCCGGATTTTCAGAAGCGAGAGAATACCAACAAATACTTTTTGGCATGCAAACATATGTACTATGTGTACACAAAAGTGCTCGGACTTGAACCTAAGGAGCACATGATTATTCATCAGCCAACCCTCTCACCAATGGACATCGCTTTTATTCTTGGACAACCAAGGAGGATTTCTCCCTCCATTTAATTACAACTGGTTTGGTATGCTTCTTTCACTCAACTAGAATATTGATCTATGATATGAAAGTGTTTTTCTGTATTTATTTTGGTTTGTTATACTTGTGATTATTTATCTTGAAAAAACATTGTTTATGCAACAAAGGATTTCAAATTTCAAGCAAAAGATATGAAGCATCTTGCAAGCTATTTGGGAGCAAATTACTTGCCTTTTAGAGTGACCATTACATTTATGGCGACTATCCTTTTTTGTACTCTAATTTTGATCTTATCCTATGGTAGTTTTGCGAATGTACTTACATCCTCAAACTTACGTTGTTTCAAAAAGCAATTGCTTGGGAAAAATAGTATTGTCTCTATCTGGCATTATTTTTGACTTCATCACATTTATATATGCTGTGGATTATATTTAACTCTGAAATTAGTGTTGTCTCTATTTTGCATGATTTTTTACTTTATCGCATGTTTATATGCTGTGGATTATTTGACTCTGATCACATGCGTTGCGAGCATACTTGACTCTAATGGCATGAGATGTGAAATGGTGATTTTATTTGTTTACATTTTTTCCGTCGTTATGCCCTCTCGGTCTCTCTCTCTCTCTCTCTCTCTCTCTCTCTCTCTCTCTCTCTCTGCGTAGTGATATACAACTCTATGATTTTACTTTCTCTCTCTAGAAGAGAAGTCACTCTCTCTCTCTCTCTCAAGGATTTATGATCTCTTCTTCCAATGGTAACTCGCATAAATACTATCTCTTTAGAATTTATACTTTCTCTCTCCGTCAACCACACATATATGGAGTCTTATGACGATTGAAAATTACATTAAATAGATACTTTATGCTATGACACATATTTGGTTTAAAAAACTCTAAAGATTGCTAAAATTGTCAAAAAAACTTGAAATGAAAAACTCGCAAATGTTAAATCCCCTAAGAATCATAATCTTCATTGTTTGGCTTGTTAATATTGCATTGTTGTTCAAGTAAAAGAAGTGAGATGTTTGCAGAGGAGGTGGTGGACTTTGCCAAGAGTCTAAAAACAAAAATATTGCATGTCTCAAACTTGCCACTAGTCACAATACCATCTACTGGTATTTTTTAATCTTGGGTGAATGGTTAACCATTTAAGTATGATTTAAAAGCATGCTTGCTTAGTATATATTTGGTTTTGCACAGCTGGCGATGGCAAGCATGTCCAAATTTTGCATCTAGGCTTGGACAAAATAGAGGAAGACTTGAAAAATGCATTGTTGAGAAATGTCATGCCTCACATGGTGGAAAAGTGTCTGATGCCGATGCGAGATGGGTCAGCCTCTGTAAACGCATCTATTCTTTTCTTGCCATCAAACGTGCCTATGTATGGGATTTCTAAAACAAAGGTTCCTGATTGGAACAAGATGGAAGCATGCCAAAGACAACTCGCACAACTTGCATTGGAAAATGTTGATGATAGAGGTGTGTTCGTGGTTGTTTGTCCATCAGATAGTTATGGTATGGTGCATGATTTAGCATGTGATGTTGGTTGGTGAGAAGACCACTTGAATGTGGTTGTGTGTAAGACACCGCTGTGAAAGACAAAGAGTAGAACCATGCACACATTGTTGGTGTCAACTATGAGAAAAGAGCAAACTTGGACTTTAGAGGCCATTGACATTCCATCAGACGATGCTTGGTACGATTAGCTGCAAGTGGCTGATTGGACACGAGCAGAGGATGGGACACCAATGCGAGGTACGGTCCGTCTATCATTGGCTCCAAGTTTAGTTTTCCTTTGTCATGTTAGTAAATCCTGTTACAAATATTTGTTCTATAGGGGGCATGGAACGTGGACATTGTTTCCTTTGGAAATTGCTTGCACAATACACTAATGAGAACGATGTTGTTGTTCAATACGGGGGTGATTGCGGCACATTGGCATTAATGGGTATCCATATGGGACGTATGATGACAGTATATGATAGCAATTAGGATGTCTCCAACAGACTAAACAATGTTTTAGAGATACAAGCCCATCGACTGCGAGAGATTCAAGAGCAAGACAAGAACCTGGCAAATGAGGTCAAGCGTTCCCTAAAGGCAGTGTCTCTTGTGGAGCCGCATCCAGACATTGTGGAACTGATCCATTGGCCCATCCCATATAGTAGATTTGTAACAAGATACCTCAAATTATGTAGAAGATGCTACTTGTGGTCTTCCACTGTATGCGCATGCTGTGAACATTCTGTGAATAAATAGATGTGTTCCATGTGCTCGCAAATACTTGTAAAGATGACTTTTGTTAGTTGTCATAAATCAGATCTTCTACTTTTAGTACTCACTTGTCTGTTATTTATTTCTAGAGAGCTACGTGTATTTTTGGCTCCTTTGTAAGCTTAATTAAGCACTATGGTTGTTCTGAGTAGGTGTTGTGTAGAGCAGAAAGAGAGCTTTTTCGTCTATTTGACTCAATCCATTGAAACGAGCATAGAGAAAGCTTTTTTGAAGAAATAATAAATATTCTTTTTTTTTAGAAAAGATTTCTCAGAAGCTCCCTTATAAAGCTTCCTCCAATCCCCTACTCATTTTTTGGGTTCAAAAACTCAATTCTCATTTTGATGATTCTCATTGTAAGATTCTCTTTGAAACATGAAGCTTGGGATCAAGCACGTGTTTTTTGGCATAGAAGTGACTTTTGCATGGTTGCATTTGCTCTTGGAGATAAGCAAAAAGGTTTCATACTACTATTGATTAATTTGCTGAAAAGGAATAGACCGAGCACTTCAAGACTATTGGCACACAGTGTTAGAGTATTTTATGTTCAGTTAGTGAGCCGGGTCAACACCGAGCTGTTGGCTGTGGGAAATCAATGAGACACATAACACAAAATAATATCTCCAAAATACAAGTGACACTTTGGAACTCAATTTTTTAATATTGTCAACTTAAAGTTTGGTAATAATCAAACTACAACCAAAAACCAAGGGATCTAAATATCTACTTAAACAAGAACAATAAGAAATCTCTCTGGTAAGAGGATCATCATAATAGATTGGATCAACAAGACCTTTGCATGTTTGTACAGCTTCTAGCACCCCCTCTAAATTGATAGCACTAAATTTTGAGTTATCTACATACCTTAGGGCATCATGATCACTTGCTATCAATTGACAGTCAAGATCACAAAAGATGGCTAGATCAAGTGATGAATCTAGCCCTTCATAAAGAAAAGTCTCTATATGTGTATTTGCATCATCATCAAAATCATCAAAGCTAACATTATCGTCATCCATACGCAGTTGTATATGGTTGCAAATATGCACTTGCATGCTTCTCTTTGTAGATTCGCCTAGCAACAGAGCTAGACTACTCCCTTTATACTCCTCCGCATGTGGAGATCCATCTGGTATAGATAAGGCATGAAAATATTCAACTTCATCAGATATCTTCTCTCGCACAGCCAAACCATGTAAATCTACATCTTCAATAGACATTTTCTCTAGCACGTCCAAGCCATCTGAATCCTCATGTATCTGTAGACCATATATATCATCAATTTCATCCATTGGCATAACTGGATATGTAGAATCTAGAATCCCAAGCTTAGCATAAACCATCTTAATAATTTCTTGATCATCTGCAATTTGTGTTAGATTTCCTAAAACATGATCTTTTTGGGACGAAATCTGGTACTTGCAAAGCTGCGTCTGCTTTAGCTTTACTTCTTACATGAATCTTCTCCCAAAATTTAGCATAGCTAATTGTTTGTAATTGATCTTCATCACCTTTATTGAAAGTAACTTGGTTCTTTAGAGTAACCTTTTCTATTTCCAAGGATATGTGTTGGTTGCCCATCTATCCAACTGCTTCTTCCAATTTTGCCCAGTTATCTCCATACGTACCAATAAGCTCCTTTATTTGATAATGTAATTCTGGATCTACTAACTACTCAAACTCCTTGATCATGCACTCAATTGAAATACATGTAAGCTCCATCTCTGAATTGTAGCATGTAAGATATCCGTCGCCATCATAACCATCAAATTGACCTCTTTTAGTATAGACTTTATCCAAAGCTTCGTCAACCACTTCATCCACTCTTGATTTGTCAACTTCATCTGGTTGAGCAAATCCTCGCAATAAATATGCTGGTAAATCTCTATCCAAATCCAATTGCTAACAAGTAATCTGCTACTATTATTGCATGTAAGCATCAAATGCCTACATCACCTATTGCATCATCTCTACTTGCGATGTCGACATCCTCTCCCCTAAAATTTTCCACCACGGCTTGCTTCACGTCGGGTTCACCAAAGATATCAGAGTATTTTATGTTTGGTTAATGAGCCAGGTCAACATAGGGCTATTGGCTATGGGAAATTGGTGAAACAAATGACACAAAATAATATCTCCAAAATACAAGCAACACTTTGGAACTCAATTTTTTATTACTGTCAACTTAAAGTTCGATCAAAATCAAACTACAAACAAAAACCAAGGAATCTAACTATCTACTTAAACATGAGCAATAAGCACCTGAAACAATGCCCTTTGTCAACAGAGCTCGAGAATATTTGTATCTCGCCCTCGAGGGATTCGCCATGTGGTTCTATATGGTATCACGTGAGTGTAAGGAAGAGGGATTTTTAATAGGGCTACCATAAGCATGTACAATAGTGGTAAACCCCACTTATCTTTTATATCTACCGTAGGTAGAGGGAGGGGGGGGGGGGGGGGGGGGGGGGGGGGTGATCTTGGCACCCCACACATCCTCTCTTACATGTTGTGTGAAAAAACCACACTCCTTCCCACCTACAACTCATCCTACTTACCTGTCCACTTGCAAGCCCAAGACCCCTTGTGATTTCCCTTTTTCCTCTCTCATCTTTCATTCCTGCAACTCATCCGCCAACCAATTTATATGACCCCTTGCACTTCTATATTTATTGGCTCTCATTCAATCATCTAAAGACCAGCACCCTCCTCTCCGAGGCAGACAAGCTCATGCTATAGATTCTAGCCGTTGTTAGTCCCATTTTCCCTGTAGTAAACACAATTGATGTGTGTCCACATGCCTTCACACAGTAGATATAGTAGGTTGGGCTTACGACTCATGATGGAGTTACGACAACAAAGCATGTAAAAGTGGACCATGGAAAATTCTCGTGCAAAATATGGCCCACTTCACCTTGCTGACAAGTAAACAATAGCACTACACATTGCCAAGCAATAACAAGCACCAACCTCCTTGTGAAGTAACAACATATTAACATCTTGGTCTCCTTCAACATCTTTGAACACCCTCACCGATTTGGGCATTACCTTTGGCCGAGCAATAACAAGCACCAACGTCCTTGTGAAGCAATAGCAACATAACATCTTGGCCTCCTTCAGTGGCTCTCAACACCCTCATCGATCTGCGAATTTTCAATATGTATTCATGGAGTTATAGGTAACCTGTTTTTTTTTTCATTAAACCCCTTGTATTGTAAACGATTCTTTTGACCATCTCTCACCTCTCTTTTCTATTTCACCCGACGGCTTCTCTAGGCCTTTCAAAACTAGAAGATTACATCATAAGAAGATTGATTGTCTATCAATACAAGATACTAAACTAGAATTTGAGCTGGTTATGTAAGCTTTGGAAATAAATTGCTTCATTACTTTTAGACATAACTGCCTTTTTTTTTGGGAGGTAATTTGTGACAAATTACATGCTAAGCACTCAAATACGAATCTCAATTGTCAAAAAAGAATAAAGATTAGGGAATCATGAACAATCGAATCAAAATAGATACAGGGGTATTTTGGTTTGGTAATTTTCTCAAGATTTTTTGAGCACTGGCATGGCCTTCAAGCGGAAAAAGTTGCATGCACTTGAGCCTCTAGAGAGCTCACAAATTTGAGCTCTCAATTAAAAGTTAACCCTAGCGTTATCTCAACCCTCTCCTTCTCCTACGTCACGCGTGCCTCTTCTATTGTTCTGCGTTAGGATAGCCACATCTGCCCCTCATCGCCACTGTTTGGTAGGGAATAACTTGGTCCTGCTTCTCAAATCCGCTTGCTCTTGTAACTACTGCTTTGCCCTTCACTCTCGCATCGAGTATAATCGTATAGCAAGCTGTTTTTATCAACGACAGTAGCCTCGACCAAGGCTCCCATGGAGATGACAATCGTGCACCTGGTTGATAGCTCACAAACGGCAAAGTACACATGTGGATAGCTCTATCCTACCCACCAAGACAGAGGCAATAATAGCCCCCTAGTCTATATTGGACATTATACTCTCATTTCCTTTTATCTAGTAGTAGCAATAGCACAATATTTTTGGGTACATCGGTTTCGTCTTTGACTAGTTAGGAAGCTTGTTGCACTTGCTTACTTTCTTAGCTTCGATATTTTCTCATGATGATACCAACAACAACGAGGGATTATTATGTTGAATATCAAACTTGTGATGGTGGTTTCACAAGTTGCATGTGGGCAACAAAACATGGATTCACTCTATCAGCAAGATGCAAAATCTTTGGCTAGACAACAATTGCAAAATGCTAGGGGTTGCCATTGCGTATTGCATTGCTCCTAATGGACAATTGGGAATGAAGATTATTGAACATTTTGTGGAGTCTCCTTTATCAAAAATATAGCTCTCTAGGAATTTTGATTGCAATGTGACATGTAACCATCTCTCCTCTTGGTCCCCTACTTAGATAAGTCTAGGAGCACTTATTACACATTGCTCTTTGGTAGACAATCTCCTTTTGGACCCCTATTGAGATGTAACCATCTCTCCTCTTGGTCCCTTGCTGAGATAAGTCTAAAAGCACTTATTACACATTGTTCTTTGGTAGACAATCTCCTTTTGGACCCCTATTGAGATGTAACCATCTCTTCTTTTGGTTCCGTGTTGAGATAGGTCTAGAAGTACATGTCTCATGAATTTAATGCATTTCTAGCTAGTCATAGAATAAAACACCAATGTATACAGCCGTATACACCGTAGCAAAATGGTACTGCTGAAAGAAAAAATAGGTTGCTTACGAAGATGGCATGATGTATGGTCAAGTCAAGCTTTACCACATTTTTTTTGGCTTGAGGATATCATGTGTACTACTTGTGTACTTAAACAAGTGTCCTACCAAAGACTTGCAGTCTATGAATCCTTATGAAGCATGGCATGATAAGAAGCCATCTATTGATCGCATGCACGTTTTTGGTTGTCTAGCTTATGCTTTAGTGCCACAAATGCGATGCAAAAAATTGGATGTTAAGGCTATCAAATGTTTTTTGTTGGTTACAGTCCTGAAAGAAAAGATTACAGGTTATACCATCTGCAAAAAAAACATATCTTGGTTGCATGAAATGTTGTATGAGATTCTATTTAGCCTTTGCTATCATGTACCAAAGATAGTAATGTAAGCTCAAAGGACATTTATGACACTACTGGCTCTTTTTAATGGTAAAAACTTGAATATAAGTTCCAATGAGGTAAATGTACAGCCTATGGGAGTTTCAAAAAATATTACAGGTCAATCTATTACTGATGCACATGATGTGGAAAGGGGTAAGAATGAAGAGGATAGGGCTATTCCTAAATGGTTGGTGCATACTTTGCATGACTATATGTCTATGCATCTCTAAAGAAGCTAGGGGTATGTCAAAATGGCTAGCTCATATTTCACATGACAATAAACTGGATGCATCATATGGATCAAAGTGTTATGCTTTGGCTATTTCTAGACTATGTGATGAAGAGGGACCTCTTTCTTTTGATGAATCACATAATTTAAAAAATTGGATGATTTCAATGCAATCAAAATATGATGCTTTTAGCATATGTACCCAACGAGCACCCTCCCAGTCAATCACATCATGACAGGGCCAAGATTTTTTGTAAGACCTCGATGATGATGGATTGTGATTTACCTTTTTGTATTGCAACCAAACTGTGTAGGATAGTGCCCCTAGGCCTATCATTTTTTTTTTTAGAAAGCCTTGTAAAAAAATGGAGTCATGATTATTGAGCTAGAGGTTTATTGATCCATATCCTAAAATCTAAGTTGTAATCATGTTATCCTGAGTTAAAAGCCTTGTAAGCCGGCCATTGGCCAATTGAGCCCTAGCAGTAAAGTTCAAACTTTCAAGTTTGAACAAAAACCATTGTATCTTAATTAAAGTTTTGGAAGAGCTCTGAGCGTATGAATGAGAGCACGTACTCTGAAGCACATTGTAATCCGTTTCTCAACCTCTGGTAATCAGATTTCAATTTCGGCAAGTGCATTGTGTTCCTTATCTCTTGCTCTTTAAGTTTAGTGTTTTCATTTTCAAATTTATTCTGGTTTGTGACTACCAATCTGTGAGCTAAATCTGCCATTTTGAGGGCAAAAATGATAGATTTTTTATGTTTCAACCATAGAAAAGTGTTCCTAGACCATAGAGCGACCTTTCTGGATGTATCTGCTGCAGTTTTCAAGACCTCGATGATGATGGATTGTGATTTACCTTTTTGTACTACAACCAAACTGTGTAGGATAGTGCCCCTAGGCCTATTATACCTCCTCCTAAAGTTTCATTGCATTGATAGTTCAATAGAGTGACAAAATGGCGTGACAATTACGAGCGATGAGATATGGCATAGGCTAATTTTCATGAGTAGAGAGTGATAGATTTGCTAGCGCCAATGATAGCTTAGTTCTATAGGTTCAATTTTTGAGTTTGACACCCTCAAAGAGTCTCCTTGTCCCATTCGAGTCGCTTCCCTGGGCATTGGCATTATGTTAGTGCCAGATAGCTATGTTGTAGACATGCGATTGTCACGACCTACTATTATTGGTGCCATTGGCAGGGAAAGTGATCCTTATGTGGTGAGTGACCTAGTTGTATTCATAGCCTTCTTGTCTTTAGATTTTGATACCCATTCTGTTTACACCTAGCAGTCAAACAGCTAGACGCAAGGTTTAGTGCTTGATAGAGGCTAGAAGTCAAGGACTTGTTAGATCTAAACTTGAGAGGCATAGAGAGTTGTGAGTGAGATACGAAAACTATTTCATTTAGCATTTTCTTAACACTTGGAAAGTAATGTTCCATTACAGTGTTTCGCCTTTAAATTTGCATTGTTTATTAGTTTTGTTCCTAGATTCATTTCAACACTTGTGATAGTTTGATAAGTGAGACCATAACTTTGCAAATTGAAAAATTTGATAGTCAAAACTTGAAAACTAATAAAAACCAAAAAATTGGAGCAAAAAGGGGATAACCAAACCCATAAGAAGCAATCTAGAAAGTTTCATCATGTTTGGTGGAGGAACATGGATCGCAATCCATGTACCTCTATGAAATTTTGACCAGAGACTGATATCAGTGGGTCAAGGGTGGTTCCTAGCAACTGAATACACAACTTTGCAGTGAAATTGACACTAAAAACACACTCAAAATCAAGAAATTGACAAAACATGCAAAAGCTTGGGAAATAAACCATAATTTAGAGTTTCTTAACCTTTAGAGATCCAAATTCAAAAAGGGATGAGAATTGACTTCTACAAGGTATAGGGATCTGCCGACCAAGTTTCATGCCAAAATGATGTCAAAAATGGATTGAGATCCATGTACCTTTTGATCATCTAAGGCTGAGATTTGAGCAATAGGTAGATGATACTATTTAAAACAACTTTCCCAGAAGGCACCATAGAAAAAAATTATAAAAAGTTGGTCAAATCACCAAAATATCAATAGCTAGTGAAAAACTGTAGGGCAGACACAAAATTTTGCTTTTGGTGGACAAAAATTTATTCAAATCCAAAACAAAGTTTGGGAGTAGACTATTGACACTACAAAGAACCTGCAGGCCAAATTTGGAATTCAAATCTGATGGAACATGGATTGCAATCCACATACCTTTTTTTATTTTTTGAATAGAGACCATACTAGCTTGTAGCGAACAAAATTACAAATAAAATTTGCAAAAGCAAGGCAGCCATAAAGGTTCAAAAAGTGGGCAAAAGCACTTCAAGATGAAAAACCATCAAGCAAACCTAGGGTTTGACTTTTGGCTGACCTAAATTAATCCAAATCACACAAAAGCATATAGATGAGATCAATAGACCAAGGGCAAGCTATGTAGCAAGTTTTAGTAAGTTCTGACACAAAGGTACAAGGATCACGATCCATGTTCCTTTGTCACAGATTGAGCTCAGGCTTGTACTATATCTAGAACTAGTCACAAGGATCATAGTGGTCTTTCCAAAATTAAATTTAAAGTTGATTTGTAAATTTTACTAGCAAAACAAGAAATTATGCCAGGATTGTGATAAAAATTTGTTGGCTTCAGATTTTGACTGACAGAGCGGTTGTAAACTCATACACAAAGTGATTTTTATACAGATTGCAAGAGTTAGAGTGTGCGGCTCAAAGTGCTATCAATTGGAGAATTTGGATGCATCAATAAGGTGACACATTAGGGTTTTCCAAGAGTGTTTTCTTGATGTATTTGCGATCAGGTAGACTATATCAAAGTAGAAACCCTGCTGCTAGAGATCAAGCTAGTCACATTTTCACAGAAGAGAATGTCAATCAAGGACCTTTGCCGACCTTAGAGCCCATTATATAAGAAGTTATTTCTAAAACTTTTTCGAAGAGATCCTACACCTACATGGCTAAAGGGTTCAAGAGTGTGAGTTTCAAAGAGAGAACAACCATGGGAGCAGGACCATCCCAACCAGCACCAACCACAAAATTGTTTCACTTGAAATTTCAATTTGAAGACGAACAAGGCGCAAAAATTTACAAAGATGGTATGGATTGCTATTGTGTCAAACTAGGACCGAGCGAGTTCAAGGACATAGTTCTTGTGGACTATAGTGACGATAGATACTTTGATGATGAAGGTACAATTTAGTTGTGCAAAATCCCAAGATTGTGGACAAGTGGGGATTAACAAGCACCAAGGATAAAGTTGATGTGGAGCATGAAGAAAAGCCACCAAAGCTGGTTGTACCTAATGCGAAGCTTACGCGAGTGAATATGGCAACTCAAGTCAACATAGACAATACACATGTGGGTTTGTACAAATACGAAAATGGAGAGAAAATGCTCTACTATAAATGTGACAAGCCCAGCATTGAGAAGTTGTTAGAGTATAAATGCTTATATGTCTTCACATACAAAGAAGGTAGAGATATCCAAGTGATAATGCTTGATAATCATGAACAACGGTACTCTGCTATAGACTACAAAGAGCTGGAGAGATGTACTTACTTTGGAGGACCTCTTCATTAATATCATCTCAATTTTAGCACTACAAGAGTGAGCCCTGGGAGAACTAGAGTGTAAGATTCATTTAATCAACCACTCTTTTTTGTAACTAGACCGATGGGATCCCTAAATTCAAGGGTTCCAATGACTACGCATCAAGATAGTGAGGATCCAGACACTATTCACATGACAAGAGTTCCGAACACGTAGATAAAAGCTAGAGATGTACGGGCCAAAGAGAGAACCACTGAGAGAACTCTCATCAGAGTTTTTAATGGTGGATATGAATCAAGAGATGTTGTTTTAGGAGAGCTTAGAGTGATGAGAATGGTAGCTGAGACATGGAAGATGCGACCATCTCAAGTGGAAAAATGTATTGCCAAGAAGTACAATGGGACAGAGGATCGTTACGCACATGTTTCACTTTTTAAACAAGTCTTAATAGTTGAACAAGTTGCGGATTTTCACACTTAGTTTGAGGAATTTGGATTGACTTTGGAAGGAACAACATTGACTTGGTTCTAGCCTTTGAATAGTAGAGATTTCCCAAACATCCAGCAACTCCTGTGAGAGTTTTCGAATGAATTCTCCAAAAGAGGGATCAAACACAATACGGTTTCTCAAATCTATGTGTTTAAGGAAAAGAAAAACAAAAAACTAAAGGAAGCTTCGCCTCCCTTCAAGCGATAAATCGAGAGATTTCCCATGCAAGAGTTACTACAAGATGAACGATTGTCAGTTCTCTCCATAAAGGGCTTGAGAAAAAAAACTCTAAAAAAGGATTCACACTTAAAGGCATGTACCACATTTGAGTAGGTCACTAGAGAAGCATTGTATCTAGTTGACAATTGCAAGACTTACAAAGAGGTATTAGAGGACACCGACACAACCACCATCAGTGCCTCTTCAACCATTAGCAAGTCATCTACAAAACGCAATGCTCCTACTTCAATCACACAAAATAATGATCAAGTGGCCCAGCAAGTGATCCAAAGAATGAACCAAGCTTATTGAAAAAATTTGAACCAACAACAATAACCACCGCAGGTAGCCAAATGTACCAAGAGCATTGACGTGGTGTGCAATCAAACATAAATATACCAACCACGAGACAAATGAGTGTTTTTACAACCAAAATTACATGAGGGAAGGGCCATACGGACCTGCAGGGGAGCAACCTTTGCCACCAACATCGTTTATGTTGATCCTATAGGGTCTTTTGATCCAGGTGAAAAGTTGTTTGTAATTATGCTACTGTTGATCATGAATGATCCAGTCGACTAGGGGTTGGCAAGAGAATATAATTAATATTGACAACTTAGATTTGGCTCATGGCATAACATTTGATGAAAAGTCTCCAACACCCGCATACTCTTCAAAATGGAGTACCAAGTGATCTAGGCCTTTGCCCCCATAGGGATTGAAGTGCTACACTTGATTTAGCACAAAAGCCACTGGTTTGCAATACAAAGAGATTGATAGCACTACCATTCACAGATGTGATAAAACATGGAAGTACTAATGACCAAAAGATTCAAAAGTTCTCAAGCACCAAAACTTTAGAACTAAAATACTTTCAAAACTACCAACACTAGCAAAACTACAAATGCTTTCAAAACTATACTAGAACTATCAAAACTATTGAAACTGCACAATCTTTCAAAACTACTAGCTACTAAAGTTATCAAAACTACCAAGACTATAAAATCTTTTAGAACTACCAAAACTACAATATCTTTTACGAGTGCTAAAACTAACAAAACTATCAAAACCAGCCAAACTTTCAAAACAACCAAAGCTTTAAAAAATACCAAAAGAACCAAAACTATCAAAACTAGCAATAATGTCACAACTACCAAAACTATCAAAATTAGCAATAATGTCACAACTAAACCAAAACTATCAACATTACCAATACTTTCAAAAATATGTACCAGAACTCTAAAACTACCAAAATAGTCTATTAAGCAGTGCTACAATTTACTAAGCAGTACCAGAGGAAATGTACCATTGGGTACACTAAAAACTAAAACCACCAACAGACAAGTCAACTTTCACAAAACCACCATAACAAAGTCCTCAGATAGAATAATTGTCATTACTGGA
Source organism: Adiantum capillus-veneris (assembly GCF_014529385.1). Taxonomy (NCBI): domain Eukaryota; kingdom Viridiplantae; phylum Streptophyta; class Polypodiopsida; order Polypodiales; family Pteridaceae; genus Adiantum; species Adiantum capillus-veneris. Next base: position 161,210,397 of record NC_140943.1, on the reverse strand, counting down.
CATCTTTTTCAAGACTCTATATGTTTTCATTCACAACAGCTCACCACAGCTTGCATTGATTTACTCCCAAATCAGCCTCCTCCTCCCTTATGTCTTTATCATTGACAAGATGTTTCTATCATAGTGAGCTCAAGAATTTCCACTTCATAGGAAACAAATATCAATCTTGATTCTCTTTGCCATAACATTGGAGCCTTCATACCTTAGCAAAGTCTCCTTCTTTTTCTAGATAGAAGTCCTCAGTTTTGTTAGGCTTTTCATGGAAGCCATAGTCTTCCAAGGCATTCTTTGAACTACCACCTAAAAATTAGCAACATAATCAACTACTAGCCTTGCATATAGACTTGAAAGTGGTGACTTACAATACGAATTCACACACTTACATGAAAATTTGAATTCAAACATGCATGAAATCTTGAACAATACTGTATAGTTCCAAATTTTGCACTATATATCATTCTTTAACATTAAATTTCATATCATGCATAATAATATAAAAAAAGAATGAGCCTCTATATCACATAATTAGTGTTTTTTGAAGCCAAGACCATCTTTAAGAGATTGCATTCACACTTATATTTACACAAAGTTTCACATTCAAACATGTATGAAAACCTAGTTTTGTATAGCATGTCATAGCATGCAATCTTCAACTAGATTAGAAATGTGTCCTCATGGCATAACACAACACAGCTACTTTGAGAAGAAAGAGAAGCAACACAATGGGCTAGAGCACAATCCTATTAGCTCAAAACTTGTCTTCAAAGGAGGGAGTACCAACAAGGATTTCACTGACATGATCACAGTAATAATGTAATTACATTAATAACGTGAGTAATCACACATGAATAATAATATGGTAACCACTTCTAAAAAAGTCTAAATCCTTGACTGAAGGCAAAGGTACGATGCCAACCAAATTGAATCTTTGAAGAGTCATGCTCATTGCAACGAATCCACTGATCCATAAAGGCATTGAAGTTGGTTTTACAAGACGAGCATATTTAAACAATGTTTTGTTAGTTAAGGGTTGGATGCCTTGTACTAGCCTACTGGGTATATAAAGATCCTTGAAGTCTTGCATTTCACACCATCATAGGTTTTAATTGATGTACATCGTTTGTCACTGCAGAATATGAGAGCCACAATCCTTAATTGGGTGAAAATAGATTTTATATATTGAATCAAATACATAAGGGGGACTACAATCCTTGATTGGGTAAAAGTAGTCCTCAATTATGTAATTGTATTGAAGATCAAATACATAAGGGGTACTACAATCCTTGATTGGGTAAAAGTAGTCCTCAATTATGTAATTGTATTGAAGATCTCATAGTTTTGTTGGATCCAAAGGCTATTTCAGATGCAAGAATTCGGCATGTATGTTTTGGGCATTTCAATTTTGGCAGTTTGCTACGTTTGCAAAAATTTGATATGGTTGCTTCTTTGCCACCTCTTGAAGCACCTTTGAAAGCATGCTTGTGAAGACTATATTTTGGGTAAGATGTAGCATTTAAAGTTTCCAAAAAAGAGAAGGCATCTCTATAGCCTTTGCCCTTTGGGCATGCCAAAAAGTTGAGTAGTGCATGCAAATGCTAAATGATGCTCATCATTGAGTCAACACAACAAAGTTGAACTTGAGTGCGGGTAAGGGCTCTAGAGGGTCCATGGTTCTTTAAACATTTGAAGTGGTTCCCACCATTTTTAGTGGTAGAAGCTTCACAAAAATAAAGTAAAGTGCTTTCTTTGTCTTGTACGCCACACACAAACACATCCACTCAAAGGGGAAAACACACACACACACATTTCATTAAAAAATCAATGAATATGATGAGCATAAACATGGATTTATCAAGCATATGAGTTTTGGTTCAAGCATCCATGGGTACAATAGGGAAATCTTGAGAAAAGCCTACCAACGTCGGCCGAAATGTGCCACTTTGAAAGTTGTAGAAAAGAATATCCAATGTAGTCAAGCAAAAGATTAACATACAATCTACCTTCAATCTAATTATCCCTAAACATTGGCTAGGGCTACATACAGATTGCAACTTGTGCATAGTGATGTTTGTGGGCCTATGCAAACTCCATCCTTAGGCAATTACCTATACTTCGTGACTTTCATTGATGATTACTCTAGGCATGCATGGGTGTATCCGCTTAAAGCTAAGTCCAAATTGTTCATGTGCTTCAAGCAATTTCTAACTTTGAAAATGTCTTTAAATGTATTGTGGACACTCTCCGTTCAAATTGAGGGGGGAAGTATATGCCTCATGAGTTTAATGCATTTCTGGCTAATCATGGGATAAAATACCAATGTACAATGTCGTATACACCAAGCAACAAAATGGTGTTGCTAAAAGAAAAAACAGGAAGCTTACGAAGATGGCATGATGCATTGTAAAAAGTCAAGCTTTGCCACATTTGTTGTGGCTTGAGGCTATCATGTGTGCTACTTATGTACTTAGCAAGTGTCCTACAAAAAATTTGCAATCTATGACTCCGTATGAAGCATGGCATGGTAAGAAGCCATCTATTGATAATATATGCATTTTTGGTTGTTTAGTGTATGCTTTGGTGCCACAAACGCAACGCAAAAAATTGGATGATAAGGTTGTTAAATGCTCGTCTGTTGGATACAATACTGAAACCCAAGGTTACAGATTATATCATCTGCACGATACGTATCTTGGTTTCACGAGATGTCATGTTTGTGGAAGATTTAGTTCAGCCTTTGCTATCATGTACAAGAGACAGTAATGTAAGCTCATAGGAAATTTATGACACATTATTGCCTCTTTTTAATGGTGGAAACTTGAATGTAAATTTCAATGAGGCAAATGTACAACCAATGGGGGTTTGTTGAACTGCTATGGATCAGCCTATGACAAATGCAGATGTACATGATGTACTTGATGTGGAAAGGGCTGAAAAGGAGCACGCCAGAGGTATGCCAAAATGGCTAGTACATACTTTGTGTGAAAGTGAATTGGATGCACCTATTTTTTATCGTACTTGTTCAAGTTTTTTCCATGCATCTTAGGCATCACATTTTATGCTTTGGCTATTTGTAGTTTATGTGATGTGGAGGAACCTCTATCTTTTGATGAAGCACATAATTCAAAAACTTGGATGGCTGCCATGCAATTAGAATATGATGCACTTATAGAAAATGACACATGGACTTTATGTGATTTGCATCTTGGAAAAAGGGCCATTGGTACGAAGTGGTTTTACAAGTTGAAATGTAATCCGGGATGGTGAGATTAATTGCTACAAGGCTCGATTTGTTGCAAAAGGTTATGCACGTGAGAAAGACATAGATTACAATGAGACTTCCACTCCCACTTATCTATGACTACTATTTGTTTTCTATGTGCGTTGAAAGCTCACTTGGATGGGATGTACATCAATTAGACATTTTTATTTCTTTCTTGAATGGTGATATATTTGAGGAAGTTTATGTAACACATCCTCACGATTTTGTCATAAAAGGATAAGAGGATAGTGAGCAAATGTAAGAAATCTTTGTATGGGTTGAAGTAGTCTCCTCATGCTTGGTACAAGAAAGTGCAATAAAACAAGACTTAAAATTAAGTCTTCATGATGTTGCTTATTCTTCCAATGTCACTCTTTACCAAACTACTGTTGGATGCCTTAGTTATGTATGCAATACAAGACCGGATATTCAGTTTGTAGTCTCACAGGTTAGCATATTTATGCATAGCCCATGGTCTAAGCATTGGTAGGCTGTTAAGAGGATCTTTGGCTACTTGAATGGTACTTTACATATTGGGTATTTTTATCCCAAGGAGGATCATTGCTGTCACATTTACATGCATTTTTGGACTCACATTGGGATGGTTGTTATGAAACGTGAGTGTCCACAAGTGGTTTTTTTTCATGCTCGACAGTTCATGCATATCATGGTTGAGCAAGAAGCAACCTACTGTGGCCACTTACAATTGTGAAGCTTCAAAGCTATGGCTGAGTGTGTATGGGTCAGACGCCTTATGGCTGATTTGGGTGTTGAACAGGACATTGCCAACATCGTCTACACAGACAGTTAGAGCACATTGGCAGTTGTAAGGAACCCAGTTTATAATAATCGCACAAAGCACATTGAGGTGCATTATCACTATGTCAGAGAGAGACTCTCAGCAGGAGAGATCAATTGCATTGCATTTATACGCCCGTATAACATAAATTATACGTATAAAACGTCAATATATGTCGTATTTCCGAATAATACCCGAATACCCGTATAAAACAGTTTTCGATCGAGATATTTTTTGATCAAAAACTTTTTCGATCGAAAAATATCTCAATGAAAACGTCTATATATACAACTGTCGCCGTATTCGATCGAAAAGCATTCTGGAGCTTTTGGGAGTTTGCAGATCTTGGAGCTTTTGAGAGACTAGCAGATAGCGATAGCCCCTTCGGTTTATAGCGGTTTTCAGGTATATTTTTTTAATTTTTAGTGATGAATACTAACTTATTTTTCTATTGTCCCAGACTTGTGTGGTGCAGTAGTTTTGACTCTCACCACAAAGTTGGCTTGCAGGTCGTAGGCCACTTCGTGGTGTGTAGCCATATGGGTCACTCCAGAAGTGTGTAGAATATAGTCTCCTTTCTCGTGGTGTGTAGTCATATGACTCACTCCAGGGAAGGCTTGGGTAAATTTAGATTCTCACTCGTATGGTGTAGTAGTATACCTCTCACCATAGAGATGAGTTAGGATTACAGGTCGACTCGTGGAGTGTAGTAGGCATGATGCTACACCTCTCACTTCAGAGTGGCCTATAAAATTTACAATCTTAAATTAAGTCATTGTTGATTATTCTACATAGAAGCACAAAGATTAACGTTGGTCATTTTAAGAGTGCAGAGATGCATACTTTATGCCCTCTTCATCTTAATGTGACTTTGGTTATTTTTGTGCTTCTATTTCTGTAGTAACATCATTGTTCATCAGTAGATCACTTGGTGTTACTCTGAACGTAGATATATACAACAATTGATTTACATTTGAGATTGTTGAGCTGTTTGCTGATGGTTGTGTTGTGCGTTCCACACACTCCATTAGAAGTAGCTTATAAAATTTACAATTTTAGATTAAGTTTTTCTATCATATGTGTTATATAGAAACACAAGTGTTACCACTCGTTATATTAAGAGTGAAGAGATGCATATTTTCATGCCCTCTTCATCTTAATGTGACATACTGGTTACTCATGTGTTTCATATTCCAAAGGAACATCACTTTTCATTATTAAGTGACTTGGTGTTGTTTTGGACGTAAACACATACGATAGAAAACTTACATCTACAATTGTTAATTTATCCACTGATAGTTGTGTTGTGAGTTCCACACACTTTATCAGGGATTAGATTGATAAAAACTATCAATCTATTTTACAACAGCATCCAGGACTTGTGCTGAGAATATCTCACACTAGCTGAGTTGTTCACATGTACGATTTTCCAATCCTTTAGATGTGATTTCTTTCATCATCTCACACTTCTACACATAGCAGGGTCCAGTTCTTGTGCTGAGAGCATCTCACACTCCTGGCCTGTTTCTCTCTCTCTCTCTCTCTCTCTCTCTCTCTCTCTCTCTCTCTCTCTCTCATTTAATTTTCATGGTCGATTAGCACAATGTGGTTTGTAATCATAAGATGTTCTCTTTAATTTGCAATAATTTAATATTGTTTAATAAATTTGTATCATCATTTAATATATATATAGGGTTAACACTCATTATATAATAGCTATGTTACTATGGTGTATAATCTTTTCGTAAGATTCTTAATTTATTAATTTTTCATACAGATATGGCAGACACGAAGCTAGCGAAACACCAACGAGATTTCGTCTCCGAAGTGATTGTGAGACACTTTCATTACATGTCAGAGGCAGAGATTAGGAGTTGTTTAAACCCTATCGCTCTGGAGCATTTTTATCAGCTTACAACGACTCTGACCAAGTCTATGTTTGAGCAGCTCCAGGCAGAGTTTGCACCAGCTATTTTTGACATAGCCCTCCTGACATCAGGTTCTTTAGTAAACATTGTCAAACAAACCATTGGGCAGATCATGAAAACCTTTCAAGAACTGAAAAATCCTGCAATTACTTCCTTGCCAAACATAGCTGAGCGCATACATCTTGTGCAACAGCTTTATACGGAGTTCAAGAGCAAGGAAAAGTTAGAAAGAGTAGCAAAGCGTGCAAGAGTGGAAGCCAGCTCTTCCGAAGCTGTTGTTGAACCAGAAATCCTTCTTAGAACAGAGCCTGCAGCGTCATCCATTTGCTGCATTAGACCTCTCTCTACTACCACCTATTTTACACCTTTTACCCGACACAGCCGTCTTCAATATCCAAGCTCCACAACTGGGAGAGGGAAGATGGGCACATGTGAAGCGTGTGGGTGTCACACATCCCGCTTTCAAAGATCAAGTGTATGCTGCAAAAGTATTCAAAGTACAATTACATGGGCCCACCATGGAGCAACGGGTCAAAGACGAAGCAACAATTTTGGATATTTCACATCGTGGTATTATCTACCCTCTTGCCATGGTGCGCCACGTGGAGCGGCCTATGCACATTTCACGATTTTTCAATGGCGGCCATGTGGAGCAATGGAGAAAAGAATGCACTGCAGACGACAGCCATCCTGTCATTTGCGATTACGTACTCACTGCAGGAACAATATAGCTATTCCAGGAGAATATTTTGGAGATCATCAATGCTCTCCTCCAAACTCTGAAGTATATACATACGCATAACTACCTCCACAATGATCTACACTCTCGCAATATGATGCTGCATTTTGGCAAAAAAGGTGTTTACGCCGGCATTGTGGATTGGGGTTCATGCACCAAAACAAATACGACAACCGGTTTTCCTCCTCTACGCGATATACAGATAGAAACTAGAAAACAATATGAGAGAGATTATCCATGGGCAACCCCCGAATGTATATCTAGTAATCCTCCCACCTGGACCAAAGCTATGGATATTTATTACATGTGTCATACATGTAAACGCATTTTGAAGTGCTTACCAGAGCCCCAAGAACAAAGCAAGAGACATTTTTTGAGTAATGTACTTGCTCGTCTTGAAAGCGGCAAGCGCGTTCACCCCAAAACCCGGCCTAATGCTTTTGATCTCTCCTTATGTTTAAATGGTGCCCATAGAGTGGGTTACAACATTGTAATGACATCTGGCTTACGACCAGTTGATGATTAATGAAAACGCAGTCTCATGATTTCATCATTGTTTTACTTTTGGTGTCAGATTTAATTGTAGGTTTAATTGAGCAAAAATTCTATGTTTGTCATTCGATATACTGTCCAATGTCAAATTATTGAATGACATGTTCACCTGATATGCAGATATGGAAGAAGAACTCAACCACGCTGAAGCTCAGGCAATTTTTAAAGAAGAACAAGCTAGATGTGGACAAGCAGATCTTTCTACTATTGCCAACATTGAAGAAGATGAATCTGAGCTGCAGGGCGAACCATTAACCCTTAAAGAGTGCAAAAAGCTTTTCCCAAATCACTTTGTACGCCATCAACTATTTCAAATAAGTGGCAATGCAAAAGATACAGCTCCATTGAAGCTCTCTAATTCGCAACATAAAGGACTGGCATCTGTATTGCTGCAAAGGTTTATACGACAAGAGAGATGCCTACCAAACAACAACCAAGTAGCAATTTACTTTATCCAGCAATGCTATGTTCGATATGTTTTGTTGAAGAGAGTGGAACGAGAGAGAGAGAGAGAGAGAGAGAGAGAGAGAGAGAGAGAGAGAGAGAGAGAGAGAGAGAAAGAGAGAGAGAGAGAGGTTTTGATGTGAACGACAACGAGATAACACTTTCTTTCATCATATACAAAAACTTGTTGAGTAAGTATTAAAATGGTACTCTCACAAATCATCTTCATCTTCAAAAACTGCAACCATATCATCTACTTTGTCCATATATGAGCATTCTGAAACTATCTCCAATTCCATATCATCATCATCATCAACTTCTGCAAAAATAGCTTCATGCGTTTGGAAGACTCTATATTGCCTTTGAGCGGCTCTAGTTGCAATGTTTTGAGGCTTATGAATAAGTCTCATATTGCAAAAAACATACACCAAATCAGCAGCCCATTTAGTATGAAGTCTGTTTCGCTTTTTAGTGTGCACAAAGTCGAATGCTAACCAGTTTCGCTCACAACTTCCACTTGATGCAGCTACTGATAAAACTCTAACTGCAATGTGTTGCAACTCCACTTTCTCTCCACCGTACTCCTTCCACCATAAAGGTGCACTTGTTTTTCCAATGGCATCTATATGCCACGGATCCTGAAACATACCAATTATGTTGGCATAATCTACTCGCTGATGAAAAGCTACTTTTCCATCTTTGTGCCCTAAGAGTTGGGAGCACACTGTTTTGAAGTTGCACATAACTTCTTTATTGGCAGATTGCTAATGCATTTGAAACTTAGAATCCAATACAAAATCTGCACCATGCAATGGCGTATGCAACTGCACCCAACGCTTGTTAACAATTGTAATCATGGTAGCTTTATCCTTTGCACCAAAACTGACATTTTCTCTTAGCTTGCATATAGCCTCTGACTTTATAGTAGTAGACCCGACCAAAAATAAAAGAATCTGTGTCAACTGCTCTCAAAATATCTACAAATGGCTTTGACACAGTTACTATTCTTTCTACATTACGCCAAAAGACTGGCGAGTTTACTATTTGCGCACATCAACCAGCTGCTTCCTGATAACTTGGATACTTGCTGAGCCATCCATCCCATCTTCTGTCTGCTAAGGTTTCCATCAATGCAGGCTTCAACTCTTGCAAAGCAGCAAGAACATAGTATGCCGTAGCAAACCTTGTCGCGCAAAATATTTGCAAAGCTTTATTTGGTGACTTGGTTCGAAAAAGAGCATACAAAAATTGATTCTCTCTAATGAATTTCACCACATGATTTGCATCCAATAAAGTTTGATTCACACATGCCATTTTACCAATATCTTTTAAAAGAAAATTTAAAGTGTGAGCTGCACATGGTACCCAAGAAATCTCCGCATACTTGACTTGAATAGATCTTCCTGCTCCTTTGTAGTTGGCCGTATTATCTGTGACAATAGCAGTCACATTCTTTGGTCCACCTGCCTTTGCAATTGCACGCTCACACACCCCTGCTAGGTAGGTGATAGTCTTCTCTTTCAATGAGTTGTCAATTGCTTCCACGAACATAGCCCCTCTAGGGTTAATAAGCATTACATTGATTGAAGGTTTTTTCTGACAGTTAGTCCATCCATCCAATTCTATGGTGCATCCATATGCTTGAACAAACTTTAGCACTGTGCGTTTGAGAATGGCTTCAGTACTGTCTTTGACTTTATCAAGATATTTAGTTCTCATCTTGTTATAGTCAGGAAGCACAAATCCTTTTTTGGCTGTACTCATCAAAGCATCTTGAAATATTGGATTGCTCATAGCATTGAACGATATGCCACACGCAACAAATTCTTCTGTCCATTTTAAATGCAACTCAAGCAACCATTGTTTACCTAATGCTTCAGGCATTGTTTGTTCATTGGATGACGCTCTGCCGGATTTGCTTGTGCTAGGAACTCCTCCTGATGTAGAAGCATGTCTATGAAGAGGGTTCAATTGAGAACTCTGATCGTTTACTTGAGTGGTACACACCTCTTCTGTTGCCTCATTGCATACAGATGGTTCAATATTAGCATGAATATCTTTAGAAACATCACCTTTATGTTTAGCTGCAAGAATCAACTTTACTTTGCGAGAATACATGGGAAATTTTTCATGAATATCTTTTGGTGGTGCCCTGCACTTTTTAACATTGCCAGGGACTTTAAATAAATGCTCTTTAATTCTGGTTGCATTACCACTGAACTGGTGGCCACAAGATTTACATTCAAGTCGAGATGTATTTCTCCCAGCTTTCAACTCATGCAGATAACTCCACTCTTGTCCTTTCACCATGATGCACAAAAGTAATTTGCTAGTGAAAACAAAGTCAATGATCATTTTCATAATCAAAATCAATTTAAACATTGAATTAATTTAACTAACAATGATTGAACGAAATTAAAATAATTAAAAACAATGATTGAACAAACATACAATAATAAAAAACAATACCATTGGATTACATATAAATTGCATCGATTTATCTAAAGTACAAGCTTGTAGCTTTAACACGTTATGATAATCAATAATTACAATTAAATCAAGTATTAAAATGATTATCATTATAAATTGTTATACCTACAAGAGCTATAAGTGACATTTTCAAATGTCAAAACGATAATCACTTAAAATACTTGATAATTATCGTATCTATGTAAAGTGCGAACAAAAAGTTCTTACACTTTACCATAGATTTTTAAGCGATTATCTATCTACAATGCGAGCATGTGTATGCTCTCACACAGTACGATAGATTTTACAGTCCAAATAAAGATAAGAGAATATCAATATTTTTGGACATGTTTTTCCTAAATTTTTACTCTAGTGAGAGCATAGCAGTGTGAATAGCTCTACACAAAACGTAAAAATATAATTTTGTTTCATTATATTCATTTTGAAGTGAGAGAAAATCTCTACACATCAAAATCGAACTTTAAATTACATAAAATTAATTTTTATGTAATTATATTTTTAAACTAATTATCTCATGTGAGAGTACACTCTACACACAACGATAATATCATAATTTTTTTAATTAGTCACTTTCAAGTGTCAAATAATTGAACACATTGACAAGTGATTCTTATAATTACATTTTGTATCAGGTGAGAGATTAAACTCTTCACAAAATACAAACTTTCAACTATTTACTAATTTATTCAAAAAAAATTATAAATTTGAATCACAAAACTTAAAATCCATTGAATTTTAATTTTTATCTAATTCAATTTGTTTTATTTTTTTACATATTACTCTTTTAATTTTTTGGTGAAAATACTCACATGAAAAACATTGACTGTGAATGATGGTGTGAAAATTGGCTGTCGCGTGTTGCTATATATACTAACATATTCGATCGTTATTATTTTAGATTGAAAATAATTTCGTTCGAAAAGTTTTTCGATCGAAAAACTAAGAAGTAATACGTTTGGCTGTGTATGCTGATGTGGCACCGTATAATACGGCCGTATAATGTAAATAAACGAATAATACGCCCATTATTCGCGTATTATACGTCTCCCGAATAACGAATAATGCAACTTAGGAGATCAACTTGGCTTATGTGTCGACACAAGACAACCTTGCAGATCTTTTCACAAAGGAATTGCCTCATGAGAAGTTTGAGAAGCTTTATGCAAAGCTTTGGTTTTACTCCCTTTTGTGGATTGATTAGGTCCTCAAGGCATGGTACTTCCCTATACACTATGTGCTAGCTCTCATTCACCGCATCACTCACAGGGGGGATTTGTGACCATATATGAGGTAGTAATGTGTGTGAACACATTCAGGATGGTTGGGGCATTTTTGCCTCACTAGGACATCTTTTCACCCATGTATTGTACATATGCACATCATGCTAGGGCTACTTATCTTTCCATTGTGCACTAAGCAATATATTTTCTATTGTGTGCCTTGAGCTTCTTATGCACATCGTGGAAACTATTCTCTTCATGAATTCAATCTGTCACTTCCGCCATTATATCCATGATACATAGTCTTAAAGCATGCTACATGATGTTGTATTCGATCCCATAGGTCAATCTAACCTTTAAAGACAATGATTCTCTCTCTCTCTCGCTCTCTCTCTCTCTCTCTCTCTCTCTCTCTCTCTCTCTCTCTCTCTCCCCAAAAAAAAAAGAAGAAGAAGAAGCTTTTAGGCCATTTTAATTGTTTCTATAACGTTAAAAATCCCACCCTCGTGTCCCTCCATGAGAAAGTATGCAAGCATGTAAGCACTTGCGTTCAAGAATCAAGACTCACCACTACATTTTTTAGCCCTCTTATGTACTTCTCCTTATTCTTCTCCTTCTTGTGCTCTTCTCTCTCTCTCTCTCTCTCTCTCTCTCTCTCTCTCTCTCTCTCTCTCTCTCTCTTTGTGTGTGTGTGTGTGTGTGTGTGTGCGCGCGCTCTTTCCCCCTCTCAAAACTCATTAAATATTATTTGTCCCAATTATTTATTTTGGTGATGTTCAACGTTCCGTGTGTGTGTGTGTGTGTGTGTGTGTGTGTTATTTATGCTATATAATAGGACAACCCCTTGCCATCAGTGTTTGGAGAAGGCTTGCCTAATCTTAGTGGCTGAGAGTCGAGATTAGCTGGTCTCTAACTGGGTTAACAGGAAGTAAAGCCAATAAAAATAGTCAAAAATTGCTCTAAAAATGTAGATCTTATTATTACTTTTGGTGTGTATCTTAATGGGGAGGAAATAGGCATTACAAATACATCACAAAGTGAAGGCCATTTTGGCTACAAAGGGCAGGTGCAAGGAGGGTGGCAAGGGCTTGGGCTGAGAGAGAGAGAGAGAGAGAGAGAGAGAGAGAGAGAGAGAGAGAGAGAGAGAGAGAGAGACATGGGGCCGCCACTCTTTGTTAATATGCTTGCTTGCAAGCATCCTCTCTCATCGGTACTCTGTAGCGGTAGAAGGGAGGGTTACATATGGACATGTCAAGAGTTTAAGTTTTTTTAATGTGAATAAAGAAGCTATACAATATTATAAAACCAGAGAAAGAATCCCAAATTATTTCAAAGATTTAAAGCATTCGATAAAAATGGAATGATACAAAGATAGCATGCATAAGTTGAGATCTCTCTCTCTCTCACTCTCTCTCTCTCTCTCACACACACACACACACACACACACACACACACACACACACACACACACACACACACACACACTTGTTAATACTACTCTCTCTCTCTCTCCTCTCTCTCTCTCTCTCTCTCTCTCTCTCACACACACACACGCACACACACACGCACACACACACGCACACACACAATAGTGTGTGTATGTGTGTGCGCGCGCACACACGTGCCCCCTTTTGGAAAAAATACACATGCTATGACACATACAACTGTATCATAGTGCTCAAACTCTCTTATGTTACTTACATAGAGACACGAAATGATATAGATGGAGTGGGGAATTTAAAGGACCAATGAAGTGATGAACATTCCACTTGTTGGCATCTCAAAGGCTTCCAAAAACCATGTGAAAAATGGAGCTTTTATCCCAGCTTCCATAGAAAAGATGAGGGCTCTAAGGGTTTCGACTCTGTTAATAATCGTGCTTTCTAAGCTGTTAATAATCGGGTTGTCTAAGCTATGATCAAACAGGGTTTCGTCGGCGTTAAGTCTGAGGGTCTGAAGGTCGGCGCTCAGGGTCTGAAGTGTTGAAGAGTAGAAGGTGTGGACTGTGTGCGACCTGGGGCTTACGTCCTGCTGCAAGGTGTGGTAGTGTGCGAGTCTTTAGGACAGCGTCTTCAGCCTTCAACAAGCTGTCAGCAAGGCGCCCCCCCCCCCCCCCCCCCCCCCCCCCCCTCCTTCCCCCCAAACACTACCGTGCACGCTACCTGCAAGCGACTCAGCGATTATTATCCTTCTGTGAAGACGATGCTCAACACGGCAGCGCAATTATTTGCCTTAATAAGCGCTATTTGAGCCTACCTAATAAGAAGATGTACACATGGAGATGTTGCGAGTAAGTTTTGTCGAGACTAGGAGCTGAGCAACACGCACGGTGTGTTAAGCAGCCGGCAGTGCATCTCCCTCCCCCCCCCCCCCCCCCCCCCCCCCCCCCCCCCCCCCCCACTGCAGCACTTTGATTATTATCAGAGAGTATTGTAACCCTTGCAGTTACTTGGTGTCGGTGAGGACTGTCACCGCGCCATGGCGAGCTCCTCTAAGCCGTCCTACATCGAAGCAGTGTCACGCAAAGAGCAACCTGACGCTCTCAAGGCTATTGAGCCGACAGACGACCTTGTGAAACCTGGCGCCGATGATAGCGGGCAAAGCTCCCTTACTAATCTGAGTAAGGAGGAACTGAAACAAAGAAAGAAGCAGGTGGAAAAAGACCTAGCGGAAATCCTGTTTGCACTGTCATTAAACAAAAGGTCGCGTGAGGATTCAGCGACGTAGGAGGATGACGCTGAAGTGGCCAAAGGGGATAGAGCTTTCCAAGAACTTAAGAAGGCACTCCCGTAGCGTGTCGAGGTGGAAGATGCTGTTACGGTGGTTGTTCCCCCTGGCATAGTGAAAAAGCAACTGGCGAACGAAAACTCTACTATGGTTTTCGGGTTTATGGGGAGAGTTCCCAATAGAATTGAGCTTTGTAATTGTCTTAGCAGTCCACTGGTGTTGAATCAACACGGCTCGGTAATATTCACCCAATATATAGCAAAAGGATTCGTGTCAGTTCAATTCAACGATAGTGCAATGGTTGAGAAGGTTTTGGCGAAAAGCCCGCTGTTCTTCAATCGTGCGCCGGTGTGCGTGCTCCCTTGGGACCCTCTGTTTGAATCTAACAAGGCATTCAAGGATCTCTGCCCAGTATGGGTGGAGTTTGGAAACCTCCCATTATGGCTTAGGAAGAACTTAAAGGACCTCGGAGTCTCGCTTGGTGATCCATTATTTGTCCCATTTCCCAGAGCCTTGGGGGTAGCAGCAAACAAGGTATGTATTTGGTGGGATCTGAGGAAGCCACAGCCAAAGAATTTGGTGGTGAATGTTGGGGCAGGGCTAAATAGTGTGTGTGTGTGTGTGTGTGCGCACACACACGTGCCCCCTTTTGGAAAAAATACACATGCTATGACACATACAACTGTATCATAGTGCTCAAACTCTCTTATGTTACTTACATAGAGACACGAAATGATATAGATGGAGTGGGGAATTTAAAGGACCAATGAAGTGATGACCATTCCACTTGTTGGCATCTCAAAGGCTTCCAAAAACCATGTGAAAAATGGAGCTTTTATCCCAGCTTCCATAGAAAAGATGAGGGCTCTAAGGGTGTCGGCTCTGTTAATAATCGTGATGTCTAAGCTGTTAATAATCGGGTTGTCTAAGCTATGATCAAACAGGGTTTCGTCGGCGTTAAGTCTGAGGGTCTGAAGGTCGGCGCTCAGGGTCTGAAGTGTTGAAGAGTAGAAGGTGTGGACTGTGTGCGACCTGGGGCTTACGTCCTGCTGCAAGGTGTGGTAGTGTGCGAGTCTTTAGGACAGCGTCTTCAGCCTTCCACAAGCTGTCAGCAAGGCGCCCCCCCCCCCCCCCCCAAACACTACCGTGCACGCTACCTGCAAGCGACTCAGCGATTATTATCCTTCTGTGAAGACGATGCTCAACACGGCAGCGCAATTATTTGCCTTAATAAGCGCTATTTGAGCCTACCTAATAAGAAGATGTACACATGGAGATGTTGCGAGTAAGTTTTGTCGAGACTAGGAGCTGAGCAACACGCACGGTGTGTTAAGCAGCCGGCAGTGCATCTCCCTCCCCCCCCCCCCCCCCCCCCCCCCCCCCCCCACTGCAGCACTTTGATTATTATCAGAGAGTATTGTAACCCTTGCAGTTACTTGGTGTCGGTGAGGACTGTCACCGTGCCATGGCGAGCTCCTCTAAGCCGTCCTACATCGAAGCAGTGTCAGGCAAAGAGCAACCTGACGCTCTCAAGGCTATTGAGCCGACAGACGACCTTGTGAAACCTGGCGCCGATGATAGCGGGCAAAGCTCCCTTACTAATCTGAGTAAGGAGGAACTGAAACAAAGAAAGAAGCAGGTGGAAAAAGACCTAGCGGCAATCCTGTTTGCACTATCATTAAAGAAAAGGTCGCGTGAGGATTCAGCGACGCAGGAGGATGATGCTGAAGTGGCCAAAGGGGATAGAGCTTTCCAAGAACTTAAGAAGGCACTCCCGTAGCGTGTCGAGGTGGAAGATGCTGTTACGGTGGTTGTTCCCCCTGCCATAGTGAAAAAGCAACTGGCGAACGAAAACTCTACTATGGTTTTCGGGTTTATGGGGAGAGTTCCCAATAGAATTGAGCTTTGTAATTGTCTTAGCAGTCCACTGGTGTTGAATCAACACGGCTCGGTAATATTCACCCAATATATAGCAAAAGGATTCGTGTCAGTTCAATTCAACGACAGTGCAATGGTTGAGAAGGTTTTGGCGAAAAGCCCGCTGTTCTTCAATCGTGCGCCGGTGTGCGTGCTCCCTTGGGACCCTCTGTTTGAATCTAACGAGGCATTCAAGGATCTCTGCCCAATATGGGTGGAGTTTGGAAACCTCCCATTATGGCTTAGGAAGAACTTAAAGGACCTCGCAGTCTCGCTTGGTGATCCATTATTTGTCCCATTTGCCAGAGCCTTGGGGGTAGCAGCAAACAAGGTATGTATCTGGTGGGATCTGAGGAAGCCACAGCCAAAGAATTTGGTGGTGAATGTTGGGGCAGGGCTAAAGATCATTCCTCTTAACTTTAACACCTTCTTCGGGGCCTGCTTCAAATGCAACAAATTTGGACATTATGCGAGGGCGTGTCCCGCTAAGGTGCTAAAGCCTATAGAGAAGAGAAGCGAATCACAGGCTACCCCACATGGTGCCACTAATACAGGAGATACAATAAAGAAGCCTATTGGAGATCTTGGCAAAGCAGAGGGTGGGAAAAATAAAGTCAACTCGAATAAAGATGTGGAGAAACAAGAGCATGGCAACTGGGGTAAGGGCAAGACCACCCAAAGCTACTGCTTTTCATCCACCGCTTAGAAAAGAACGGCCACCCCAGTAATGCAGAAGATTGTGATGTCTCCAACTATTAGGTCAAAAGAGGAGGGATGGCAGCAAGTATCTCATATTTCATGTAAACGGTTCAAAGCAAAGGCTAGGGCTAAAAACCCGGATACTCTCTCTATTCATTCTTGGAATGTGAAGGGACTAAAAACCCGAAAGAAGGGCACTCTCTTCTGGGAGGAAGTGAAGGAAGATAAGGCAGTCAATTGCTGGGTCATCCAAGAACACCATTTGGATGCCCGGTGCAAGAGAAAACAGGCTATAGGAAAAAAAATTATCTTTTATGGAGAAGGAAGCGACAGTTTCAGTGGTGTCTTGTCCATTGCTGACAGAGATTTGGATCCAAAGGTGGTTCTTAACCACCCCTCCGGAAGAGTCCTTGGTGTTAGAATCAGATGGGACAATCAACCTATCACCATAGTAAATGTGTACGGCCCCTGCAATGCAAAGGATAGAGCTAAACTGTGGATGCAGCTCAGGGATACTCCAATCAAAGGGGAGTGACTGATGGTTGGAGATTTCAATATGGTCGAGAAAAGCAAGGACAGAATAGGCTCCACCAGTCTACTGGCTGACTCATAAAAGTCTAAATGGCTGAGATTATGTGAGAAGTGGGCTATGATTGACTTTTGGGAAGTGGGCCCATGGAACAGTATGCCTGGATTCACCTACACAAGCCTTTAGTATGCCCGCACTGCCTCCCGACTGGATAGATGCTACTGCTCTCATCAAGCCGACTGGATTTCATCGACGTTAGAGATGAAGGTAATCTCAACAAAAATCCTCTCTGATCACATGCCATTACACGTACAACTCAAGAAAGAAAAAGGGGGGGGAGCAATCCCCGAGAGGGGAGAAAAAGCTTCCGGTTACAGGGACACACTTGTTCAAAGACCCTCTCTTCAGAAGCATCACCAAAAAAGTGTTGGGAAAGCTCAAGAAAGATGTGGGGATGAATAAACCTAGTGCTTGGAATGTATTTGTTCGGAGTGTACAAAAAGCTATAAAAACTTCAGGTTCTCGGGTAAAAAAAGCCAATGAGGCACATTTCAAACAGCTCATAGAGGAGGTAGTGCAATTAGCCTCTAAGGAAGGCTGCCGGACCGGCTACCGAAGATGAGCACAAGCGATGGCTTGAAGCTAAATCTCACCTGGCCAACGAACAGTTGAAGGAAATCAAGAAGGCAAGATTTCTATCTAGGGAAACTTTCCTGCAACCAAAGCCTTCTAACCAAGCACATTTTTTTAGGGCTCTGAAGGTGAGGAAAAGTCGAGGTCGCATGCAAAGGGCTCGAGGATGAGAAAGGGAATACAATTCAAAACCAAGATGAGATGGCTGCACTTATGCTCAAGTATCTGAGCTAGATTATTGGCCAGCCAGAGACCCAATCTCAGGAAGTGGAAGAAGCCCGGGCGTCTTTACTTGGAAGTGTTTAAAAGAGGGTTCCCCAGGAGGAAGCCGTCCGCATGGAAAAGGCCTTCTCTGAGGAAGAATGCTCAGCGGCACTAAAAGCTCTTGGCAATGAAAAGTCCCCCGGCTGGGGTGGACTGACGGCTGAATTTTTTCAGGGAATTTTGGGATGATCTCAAGGGTCTAGTCACACGGATGGCCAATCTAGTTGTTTGCGAAGAGTCGTTGGATGCAAGTGTTAAGAGAGGGCTTATCAAGCCCATCCCCAAACAGATTTTCTGCTCTCAACTTAAACTTTGGCGTCCCATTATGATGATGTCAGTAGCATACAAAATTATTGCCAAGGAGATAGCTCTCAGACTTGCCCCCCTAAGTCGGATCATCTCTCCCCATCATCACGGGTTCATTAAAGGGAGATCTATATATGATAATATCTTGGAAGCAATGGTAAGAATAGAGTATGCATCCTTCTCCAAGCAAGAGTGCATCTTGCTGCAGTTCGATCTCGACAAAGCCTATGATAGGATAGAATGGTCCTATATAGAAGAAGTCATGGGAACTCTAGGCTTTGGGCCCCGCCTTTGTCGCCTCATACGCACACTAGGTGGTGGCAGCCAATCAGAGCTCCTGTTTAATGATAGAATTGTGGGATATTTTGAGGTTAAAAGGTCTATTAAGCAAGGTTGTCCCCTGGCCCCCTTGCTATTCGCCATCGGGTCGCATCCTCTCATTACAATGCTCGAAGCTAGTGCTGCGCGAGGAGAGATTCAAGGTCTGGCATTGCCGGGCAACGACCAGCTACTAGTCAAAATTTTCGCAGATGATTCGCTCCTATTCTTGAGGGCGTGCCCTCAAGTTGTCAGGAGAGCTCTGGAGATTGTGCAAACATTTGTCGTGGCCTCGGGATCCAAGTGCAATATAGAGAAGTGAAGACTAATCTCCCTGTCGGAGAACGACTCTGTTGACCCTGCAGTCTGGTCAGGAGAGATTATCTCAAAAGGGAGTATATTTAGACACCTGGGAGCCCCCGTAGGGGTGGATGTAACCCACATTCAAAGATTTCAATGGGCCATGGAAAAAATAAGTGCCAAAATGAGAAGGTGGGAGTTTGTTCTCCTATCCTTCCAAAGCCGGATTAGAGTGATCAATGCCTTTATGATCCCGTATATTGCTTTCCTTAGCCCCGTGCTCAAGATGGCTAAGTGTAACTGGAAAGGATTCTTAAAACCTGTGAAAAGGTTTCTTTGGAAGAACAACATGAAATCCTCTCGGCCATGGCAGTGGGCTAGATGGGAGGTAGTTGCTTGCCCGGTAGACCAAGGAGGGCTCGGCATTCTTAACCCTATGTCTCATGCTGAGGCCCTTTGTGCCAAATTTATGGTCTCATTGGCTAACCAAGACCAAGCTTGGGCTATCATGACCAAGGAGATTCTTGATGCAGCAAAACTGGGATCAAAAGGGGGAAAGTGGCAGGGGGTTGTGATGCACGACAAACTTCTCGCCCCGAAGTGGTCCTATCTTAGATCTGGTGGACTCTCAGGGGAGCTGATGAGGAAGTGCACTAAACTGATGCTGAAGTTCTGGAATGGGGGGAAGTAACCAGATACTTTAAGAGCTCCATATTACACTGGTCCCCTTCGCTCTCTAAAATATTGGGGCCGCCGCAAAGCCCTTACTGGACAGAAATGGCCAGGAAGGTGAATAACAAGGGGCTCGTTCGACTAGAGCAATTCTGGGATGGCAACATGAAGTGCTGGAAAACTGCTGACTCTTTAACCATCCATTTTTCAACTGGATGGTTTTGAGATCTTACTAGTCTATAGGGTGATTAAAGAGCTTGATAAGGTGGTGATGCCAATTTGTGAATCCAACTTTGAATGGGATGCTTGGAGATGACCAGGGAGTAGACTCTTTGAGAAAACACACTCTAAAGGCATTTACCATGCATTAATGCACGAGGCTAATTGGTGTAGCCCCCTCAACAAATTATGGAAAAGGCACTGGACGGCAAAACAATGAGAGGGAGTCATGGAGAACATCTGGAAGCCAAGATGGCCTCAGTATATGAAGATATTCCTGTGGAAAGTGATGTGGGGTGCTCTGATGACGGGCATAAAGATACAAGAAAGAGACATCGGGTCCGATCGTTGCTCGGGGTGCAGAATAGCCAGTGAAGACGTAGCCCACCTGTTCATGGGATGCCAGGAAATCAGGGGCATGGCTGGGAAAATATGCAAGTGCATTCAAAGGACATGGCAAATTAAGTTCTTCAAGAATGATCTGTTCTTTGGTAGTAACAGGATGGGAAGTCCTGCTCTTCTAGTCTGCACTCAAGTAATCAGGTACTACTTCTTGCACCATATTTGGCAAGCAAGGAACCGCCGCGTGTTTGAGGGGGATCTAGCTGTGGCAAGCTTTCATGAAATCACGCAAGAGAGCAGATTGATGATCTACATGATCAGATGCAAACAAGCCTCAGAGGAGTGGTCTAGAACAATACATAACATCTTGTAATAAGTAAAGCCAAGGAGTAGGAGTGGTTTCTCTGCCAAGCAGATTACATGTAATCCTTTGACCCTCAAGGCTCGGTCTGACCTTGAGGATTGGTGTATATTTCTGTTCTTAATACTATCCACTCACAATTGTGAGTTTTGCAAAAAAAAAAAAAAACTTTGTTTTTTGTGTTCACCTTATAATTTAGGGTTATACAAACCACCTTTTTTAAGCCATAAACTCAAATAGTGTTCCCTCTTTCCCCCCACAAGTATTATCAAATCGATGTATTCTCCATGATACGTGTCCTACATGCGTATCAATGGCTCTGAATGTATTAGATCATGATTAACAACATATGCTCAAATCAATGACTGATGGATATTTATAATAGGATAATTACTCTATTGTTTCAATTCCAATGCTTATAACTTTAATTCCATTGCATGTAACTTCAATTCTTTTTGAGTATGATAAAACCCATGTGCTACATGAGTATATCCACCACGAAAAAGTAAGTGTATACCTATAGTAGGAATGTGTAGCTCCATCTATCCCATTGTTAGCGGGTTGCTGCGATCAATGTCTATAGCATAGCTATTTGGAATGAACATAATATGTCAATACACAGGGAAGTGACCTGGATGGGGCACAAAGACTCTTTGATGTTGTCAGTCCTCAAGAAGTGAACCTAGCAAGCAAACATGTCAACTCAACAAGAAAATCACCACTTTGATAAAAAAAATATGTCTTTGTTCTTACTCGTCGCTCTTGGTCATCACGCCATTTTGTCGACTAAACGAACTTGGATAATCACGAAACTTTAAGGGAAGTTAAATTCCTGGGGAGTCCACTATGTACAAATTGCATATATAATGTGCAAACAAGAGGTATTTAAATAATCCCTTACCTATATATTTTCAACTTTAAGGGAAGTTAAATTCCTCGGAAGTCCACTAAGTACAAATTGCATATATCATGTGCAAACAAGAGGTATTTGAATCATCCCTTACCTATATATTTTCAAGTATTTTATGTACCCCTTATGTATGCATTTTTGTAATAAAACTAGCCCTTATGTATGAAAATTTTCATCTTCTCAATTTAAAAACCCTTTATGTAAGTACATTTTTTTTGTAAATGTACCTAATTATAAATCTCTTATCTTGTTCTCACATGCTATCTTACATAGTGAACACCCCTGGGTTAAATTACATATAGGGGAACAAATGTACCGAGTCTGATGGCGATCTGTCAAGGTACCAAAATCACGATCTATCTTGTACCAAAAAAAAAATTTGCTAGAACAACATGAATAAGTTGCCCTAAAGTCTAATAACACTCTCCTATGGTCAAAATGTCAAAAAACATTGAATTCGGCAGTCAAATTTACAGATAAGACTCATTGACACGTTGTTGCAAACCACAACAAAACTTGAAATGCATATATTTAATTGAAAGAGCAAGAGACTAGGACACAATGCGCTTTATGGATTGAATTTAGATTACCAAATGAAGAGAAAAATGAGTTACAAGTTGTAGCTAAGTAGCTGCGTACTATCGTACGTACACAAAGCTCTTCCAAAATTCAAAAGATAAGTTACAAGGTGTGTGTTCAAACTAAGATTTTGGGCTTATATACCCAAGGATTTTCAAATGGCCAACAACTAGCTCACGTAGATTTGGGATCGTGAGAAAATAATATAACTCAGAGTGTATAGCTTTCATACACTCTTTTACAAAGCTTCCCGGGAAAATAGGGTAAAATATAAAAAAAATGGGCTTGATCAAGGTGTGCTCGACTAGGAGGGTGTCCGTTATTTGCATCGATGAAACACTCCCTTCTTCCTAGCCATTGCACATCCTCATGCAAGTCATGGAAGCTCCTTAATAGTAAAATTACCTCTTTTCTAAAGTCTTGATGACTTTGTTGAACTTGGTGGCTCTAGAAATGATTTTTGTTTTGATGGAAAGGTCTTTGAAAGGATGTAGTGTGCTCTAATATGCCACATGTCTTGCATGCATATATTTAGTGAGCGGGTTGAAGATGGTGGAGTCCATCTCAAAGAACCTCATCATGAAGGTTTCTTTGAAAGTTTGCATACAATGGGAAGATAGGAACATCAACTTACATACATCCCCATACTGATATTCTTTGAGGGGGCTTGTATCTCTATATTCCAGATGATGCCATTCATTCCTTTGAGAAACACCTCTCAAGGGTGTTCAAATTTGTCAATATCTTTGAATTCTTTGATGCATGTTAGGATCATTTTGGTGTTTTTACATGCCATTTGGCATGTTAGGTCTGGAACATCCCTCATCAATGTGATCATGGCCTTAAGCGTATGCACCATGGAGGCCTCTGTTGGCTTGTGCTTGTGAGAAATATTTTCTCGGGGGTTCACTTAATAATTATGTGACTATCACATGAGTGCAAGAGAAGGGTTTATTAAATTTCATTTATCCTCAGAGTTTCACATATAGAAGGGTACTATAAAATGAAATTGGGAAAAAGAATTTACAGATTGAATAGGAAAAGGGTGTATTTTATTTGTAAAAAATTCATAGATAAGGAGTTTTATAAATAGTGCTTCATTGCACATGATATACAAAATTTATACATAGTGACCCCGCCAGACTCTTTGCAATCACTAGATAGTTGAGCAGTGATGGCCTCCTGATCTTCCATGTGTAGTACGTCTCCCAATATTTCCTTCTTGGTTGGACAATATGTGGGGCCAATCCTTAAATGTTGCGGAGCATTCATGTATGTTATCTCATCCTGGGATGCTTTTTAGACAATTTTTTCCTCCATACCGGTTGGGTCTCCAGGATGAGAAACACCTGCTTTGGTGTCAATGGGACATCTTTGTAATCTCCTTTGGCATTTGGTTCTAGAGGTAGGAGTAGCTTCTTTTTAAAGAGAATCGAATCTTGCTTAACCAATGGTAAGGCAAAAGTTTCATGGCCAAAGTTCTTCACACCTGCTTTGCTGTCAATGGGACATCTTTGTAATCTCCTTTGGCATTTGGTTTTAGAGGTAGGAGTAGCTTATTTTTAAAGAGAATCGACTCTAATGGTAAGGCAAAAGTTTCATGGCCAAAGTTCGTCACATGCTCATTGGGTTTGAGCATTAGAAGAACTATTGACTCTAGCAATTTCAGCTAGTACAACATGTATTCTTTATAAGTCCCTTTGGCATATCTTCTATCCATTTTTTGAGCTCATCTCTGGCATCCACAATCTCTTTCTCTTCTTCAACCTCCTGCATTCCTCCCCTGGAAGGTGTACTTGGTAAGTCCAATGGTAAGTCCAATGGGGGCATGTCAATACTTTCAAACTTCACAACATATGTCTGCGTGATTAGTATAATGGCCTTTGTCTAGAGAGAACGCAATTCCAATACTTTAGCTTCCATTTCTTTGGCATGCATCTCTACTTGGGCAATGAGTCTTGCTTTTTCCTTTGTCACATGCTCTTGAAACTACTGTTCTCTTTGTAAGTTCGTGGCGAGCATTTCAGCCATTAGGAGTTTTTTGTTGGAATTAGGGTTGCAGAGAAACACACACAGCTTGGAGAAGACGAAGGAAGCTCAAGGCACACAATAGAGAGTGTGTTACTTAGTGTGCAATGGAAAGATAGATAGCCCTAGAGTGATGGGCGTATATACAATGCACGGGGGAAAAAAACTCCTAAAGAGGGAAAAAATGCCCCGGCGGTCCTAGTGAGTTCACACACATCACTACCACATGTATATGGTAACAAATCCCCCCTGGAGTGATGCGGTGAACGAGAGCTGGCACATGAGTAAAGGGAAGTGCCATGCCCTAAGGACATGATCAGTCCACAAAGGGGAGTAAGCCCAAAGCTTTGTAGAAAGCTTCAAGCTTCTCACGAGACAATGCCTTTGTGAAAAGATATGCAAGGTTGTCCTGTGTTGGCACATAAGCCAAGATGATCTCTCCTGCTGAGAGCCTCTCCCTGACATAGTGGTAATGCACCTCAATGTGCTTTGTGCGAGCATGAAAAACTGGGTTCCTTGCTACTGCCAATGTGCTCTGACTGTCAGTGTAGATAGTGTTGGCAGTGTCCTATCCAACACCCAAATCAGCCATAAGGCGTCTTAGCCATACACACTCAACCGTAGCTGTGAAGACTGCCCTGTACTTAGCCTCACAACTCGAAGTGGCCACAGTAGGTTGCTTCTTGCTCAACCATGATATACATGAACTGCCAAGCATGAAACAAAAACCACTTGTGGACACTCGCGTGTCAAAACAACCAGCCCAATCTGAGTCCGAAAAAGCATGTAAGTCTGGCGGCAGTGATCCCCCCTTGGGATAAAACAAGCCAAGATGTAAAGTGCTACTAAGGTAGCGGAAAATCCTCTTGACAGCCTGCCAATGCTTAGACCCTGGGCTATGCATAAATCTGCTGACTTGTGAGACTGCAAACTGAATATCCGGCCTCGTGTTGCATACATAAATGAGGCAGCCAACAACGGTTTGGTAAAGAGTGACATCAGTAGGATCGCCAACATCATGTAGACTCAACTTCAAACCTGTTTCCATGGGAGTGGCAATAGGTTTGCAATCCTCAAGTCCAAACTTACATAGCAACGTCTCTATGTAACTTTTATGACACAAGGCAATACCACCATCACACTGCTTAAACTGTATACCCAAGTAATGATGCAACAGCCCCAAATCTTTCATCTTGAAAGTAGCATTCAAATCAGCATTAAATTCAGCAATATGTCTCTCATTTGGTCTAGTGATCAACAAATCATCAACATAAAGAACCACAATGAGAAATACATCATCCTCACGCTTTACATACAATGTGCTTTCTGTTGGACTGTTACGAAAGCCTCGTTTGACCAAATGAGTGTCAGCTTTCTCATACCAAGCACGAGGAGATTGCTTCAACCCATACAAAGCCTTCTTACATCTGCACACTTTGTCCTCTTGTCCTTTTATGACAAAACCGCGAGGCTGTGTTACATAAATTTCCTCAAATATGTCACCATTCAAGAAAGCAGTAACAATGTCTGATTGATGTACATCCCAACCAAAATGAGCTGCCAATGCACATAGAAAATGCACAGTAGTCATACGAGAAGTGGGAGAAAAAGTCTCTTCATAATCTATGCCTTTTTGCTGTGCATAACCTTTTGCAACAAGTCGAGCCTTATGGCGATCGATCTCACCATCCGGCTTGCGTTTCAACTTGTAAACCCACTTCGTACCAATGGCCTTTTTGCCAAGAGGCAAATCACATAAAGTCCATGTTGCATTCTCTATAAGTGCATCATAGTCTGATTGCATGGCAGCCATCCAATTTTCTGAATTCTGTGCTTCATCAAAAGACAGAGGCTCCTCAACATCATGTAAACTAGACACAGCCAAAGCATAACAATGTGATGCATAAGATGCATGGCGAGAGCCTGAATGAGTACGACTAGACAAAGGTGCATCCAATTTATTGTCACGCAAAGTGTGCACCAGCCATTTTGGCATACCTCTAGCCTGCTCATTTTCAGCCCTTTCCTCATCAAGTACATCATGTCCATCTGCATCAGTAATAGGTTGTTCTAAAACATTTTAAGAAACCCCCATAGGCTGTACGTTTGCCTCATTGGAACTTACATTCGTATTTCCACCACTGAAAAGAGGCAACAAAGTGTCATAAATGTCCTATGAGCTTACATCACTGTCTCTAGTACATGACAGCAAGGGCTGAACAGAATCTTCCACAAACACTACATCCCGAGAAACCAAAATACGTTTTGTTTGAGGATGATACAACCTGTAACCTTTGCTTTTAGCACTATAACCAACAAAAATATATTTGATAGCCTTATCATCCAATTTTCTGCGCTGCACTTGTGGCACCAAAGCATATGCCAAACAGCCAAAAACACGCATGTGCTCAATAGAAGGCTTTCTATCATGCCATGCTTCATATGGAGTAATAGACTGCAAAGCTTTCGTAGGACACCTTTTAAGTACATCAGTGGCACACATGATGACCTCAAGCCAAAAAGAATGCGGTAAAGCTTGACTTTTGACCATACATCGTGCCATTTCCATTAGTGACCTGTTTTTCCTCTCAGCAACACCATTTTGCTGAGGTGTATAAGGCAATGTACATTGGTGTTTTATCCCACGACTAGCCAGAAATGCATTAAATTCATGAGACATATACTCCCACCCTCGATCGGAACGGAGGGTGCCCATAGTACATTTCGAGACATTTTCAGCCATAGCCAAAAATTGTTTGAAGCACATGAAAACTTCGGACTTCGCTTTAAGCGGAAATACCCATGCATTCCTGGAGTAGTCATCAATGAAAGTCACGAAGTACAGGTAATTGCCCAAGGACGGAGTTTGCATGGGCCCACAAACATCACTATGCACAAGCTACAACCTACATGAGGCCCGAACTGAACCATCCTTTGGAAATTTAGAACGCTGCATCTTACCCAAAATACAGCCTTCACAAACATGTTTGACAAGTGCTTCAAGAGGCGGCAAAGAAGCAACCATATCAGATTTCTGCAAACGTAGCAAACTGGCAAAATTCAGATGACCAAAACGTGCATGCCAAAGTTTTGCATCTGAAATAGCCCTTGAATCTGCAACAGCATTTGCGAAATTTTGTCCACACTTGTCATACAAAGTGAGCTTATACAGCCCATGGCACAAAAGCCCAGATGCAACAATTTCATCACCGAAACTGAGATCATGAACTGTACATCTGTCATCCACAAATTTGACTACAAGTCCAAGTCTAGCAAGTGCGGATACAGACAAGAGATTCTTCTTGATCCCAGGTACATAAAGTGCATCAACAAGTGTGAAGGAACTGCCATTAGCAGCAGTGAGCACAATCTTTCCAACTCCCTAAACTGGATAAGAGGCGTTGTTGGCACAAGTGACTGAATTCCCATGAGGGACAGACTCGAGAGAGGTAAACAATTCACGATGTGAGGTAATGTGCTTTGTAGCACCACTGTCGAAATACCACACATGTGAATCTGCAGCAACTGACAAGCATGCATCATGGATAGCAGGATTGTAAGTGCACTTTGCGCTAAAAGCCTATTCTGCGTCAACATCAGTGGAACCAGCATTTGCAGTGGAACCACCCTCTTTCTTCTTAGCCTCTTTGGCCTTCAACTTAGGACACGACTTGATCAAGTGATCATTAGCTTTACAATAATGGCAACGCATCTTCTTTTTGCCCTTATCACCAGAATTGCCAGACGAAGTGCTGCCAACAGAAGCATTAGGAACAAAATTTTTGCCACTCGCAGCAGAACCATAAGAAGTGGCTGCATTACTGTTACCACCCTTTCTTTGAGAAGCAATAAAAGCCTGTTCAATTGCACGCTGCCTAGTCCTGTTTTTTCTAGAAAGTGACTCTTGCAACAGCAATGTGCATAATGCATTAAACTTGACAACTTCAGGATTTCCTTGGGTCATCAGTCTCCAAGTACTAGCAAAAGTCTGGTAGGAATCTGGTAAGGCATCAAGAACAGTCTGTACAAGGGAACTGTCTGAAATGACTTCACCTGCAGAAATAAGCTACTCATTGATATCCTTGACACTAGCAAGGAAAGTGTCCATATCATCTTCCTTATGCATAATCTTCGACTCCAGCTCTTTACGCAGCAAAGCAATTTTAGCCTCATTGCGGCTTGCATAAAGACCTGCTAGAATATCCCAAGCCCGTTTTGCAGATTTTGTTGAACGGATGTGAGGAAAAATGGTGCGCTTCACAGACAACGCAATCAATGCATGAGCCTGCGCATCCTTAACATCCCAACGAGCTTGTTCTGCCGTAGGCAAAACAACTCTAATAGCTGCAATCCTTGCAGCAAGACCTGCAACATCCTCAACATCGCCTACATCCTCAGAACCAGGATGTACATCAATGCCCTGCACAATATTCCAGACGCCTTTTGACACAAGAACATGTTGCATCATATAAGCCCACATAGGGTAGTTGTCCCCATCCAACTTGTCCTCAGTAGCAAACATCTTAAACACATCTGTGTTGTTGTTGTCAGCCGTGGTAAATGTTGCACCTAATGTGAAAACTGCTAAAAAATAGGAGAATCGGAGCGAGAACAACCTGTGCTATATAACACAAACTATAGTAGACTATAAGCGACCTGTTATGCAGAAAACGGCACTGACAGAAATTCTGCACAAAATGACAAAATAGCCTGTGCAGTACTGCCTGTAGTGGAAACGGAGGCCGAAATGAGCCCAAATCAAAATTCGAGCTCTCCCAAAATATTTGTCGACCTTCGAACGCTCGCCAAAGCTCACTGAAATCGGAGAAAGTGAGCAGGCGTGTGCTGGAGCAGCTAGCGACTAAGCCTGGGAAGACGTGACCTACTCTGATACCAATTGTTGGAATTAGGGTTGTAGAGAAACACACACAGCTTGGAGAAGACGAAGGAAGCTCAAGGCACACAATAGAGAGTGTGTTACTTAGTGTGCAATGGAAAGATAGATAGCCCTAGAGTGATGGGCGTATATACAATGCACGGGGGAAAAAACCTCCTAAAGAGGGAAAAAATGCCCCGGCGGTCCTAGTGTGTTCACACACATCACTACCACATGTATATGGTAACATTTTTGCTGTAGCATCTCCTCCTTGAACTTCAATTTCAAAGCTTTGATTTCTTCAGCATTTGCCATAGATGGTTGTGATGTACAGACAAGTGCAACTACTTCTTGAATTGATAGGAGGGTGGAGAGGGTGTGGTTGACAATGTCATACGATTCGTAGTATAGATTGGCATATTTTTTCTTCTCTCCATCTTGAGCCTCTTCCAATGCTTGTTGTTGCATCTAGACATGTTAATGTATAACGTGAGTTCAAAAGGAGGGGTTTTAAAATGCAAAATTTTTAGGCAATTTAACAAAGATACATTAAAATAAGGGGTCATTTTATTCATTCAAACATATTAAAAGAGGGGTTTTTTAAATACCCCATGACCACACATTATATAGGGGGGTACAGAACGGTGAACCCCCCAAGCTACTGTTAGACTTGATGAAGGGTATAAGGTTGATCGGTATGATTGACCATTTCTTCCGCTTTGAGATGCTAATAGGAGTCTCTCTATTTTGTGTTCTTGATTTGCATTTTTGCCAGGATATGGTTCCTAGGAAAAGTTTTGCCAAGCTTCAGTTGATCAAGATAGATCCAATGGGATTTCAAGGGAAAATTCCACCAATATTGGGTAATTAATTTAGATGTTTTAATCTTTTAATCCGGCATCATACTCAATTTCCTTTTAACTTGGTTTAATATGACAATGTCGTAAGATGCACCACGGTACATCAGTTTTACCTAGGGAGCAAGGCTCTGTACATGGATTCTCAAGAATCAGTATCTCCTTGATATATCCTCTTTGTGCTATCAAGAGGAGGGGAAAATCAAGGCTTCCAGAAGCACGGCTCCATGTATTGGGTGCAGAATCAATCCAAAGTCATTATAGCTTGCCAGAGTGCAAGCAAAATAAGTACCTGCAATATATTTGAAGCATAATCATGCCACCAGATGCTACACCTTTTGATGCCAAGGGTGGAGGTTACAAAAAATTGGTAAGTACCTTAAATTTAAGTTTTAATATTGAACTGCTTCCACCTTGAAAGATTCTACAAACAATTGGTAAGTACCTTAAATTTAAGTTTCAATTTTGAACTTATTCCCCCTTGTAAGATTCTACAATTCCAATTTGACAAGCAAATGTTGCTTTGGTCAGCGTTTGATAGTTCACATGAAATTTGATAGCTAATTTGCATGAGCTATCTATTTTGATATTGGGCAATCTCATGGTTCTCAATAAGCTGCATGATTTGGCAAGGCCGTTCCTCTATGAGAGATCGACAATGTCAAATTTTTTTGCTTTGAGATTTGTGTCTCAACAAGAGCAATGAGCACCAAGTTTGCGTTTTGCTTCACCTTTCAATGAGTATGCGGGCATCTTGCATGTCATCCTTCCAAAGTTTGGAATATGCTCATAGCATACGAACTTGGAAAACTTTGGCAACATGTCTACCTATTTTTTATTGGAGGTCGGTATGAACCAAGCCTCGAGGACATACAAGATACATCCAATAGTTCTAAATTTCTTGGCATATATGACTAGAAGCCACATTCAATCCAAAGGCAAATGCTCTCTATTGTGCAAAGTGCTTTGACAGACTTATACAAAGCAAGGATTCTATTTTGTGCCACAATACTATCCATTGACTTAGGATCAAGGATAGTTGCACACTAGTTTGACAATAAGAGCATATAAGACAACAATTATGGTTGGCAATAACCAACTGTCATGTATCCATGCCAATACACATCGTGCAAGGCATGTATGGCATCTGCTCACACTGTGGAGACCATCACTGAAGCATTTAAGGCTTATCACACTATTTTGTTGATATGCATGCATGTCATGCAATTATTGTGGACTCATTCCACTAAAGCATGGTTTACGATTCCGCTATAATATTAACTACTTTGTTCAAGAAGAATTAAAGCTGGTATACTAGCTTGTGATTGTTGTATATTTCTACAATAGAGAGAACTTTACATGATTGGCTAAATGAACAAGGTGCAACTAATATAGATGATGCTTTACTATGATACCAAGTAGGCATGGCTTACTTATCAAGTAGCTAATTCATGAAATGACATGAATAATCTAAGAGCACCTCAAAGTATGGGATCTCTTGTTTTTAAAACCCAAGGAAACTTTAACTTTTTTGGGGTGTTAGAAATATTTATCTTCTGTTCATAACAAGATAAGATTATTTCAATATCCAGTTGTTGTGAATAAGACTCCAGCTTGCAAGATCTTTTTCTTAGTTGGAACATTGATTGTATCCCTATGAGTGGTATTTTTAGGGATATGATCAAGCTAATACACAATCACTCCACATGTGTTGAGGATCATCTCTTGATCTCATCACAATTGTACTTTCAAGGAAAGAAGTCCGCAATCTGTCAAGGGATAGTGGACAAGTTCAACTTCCCAAGTTGATTCCAATCACTAGAAGACACGGTAGCCCATGCTGGTCACCGTTGGCTATTAGGTTGAACAATCTTCATATAGAGTCTAACCCAAGGGTTTGACATTCTTAATTCTAACCAAGGTTTTTGGATTGCAAAGGCAACATCAAGGGTTACCAGTGCAATATTGCTTGATTTTCACTAATCTTTCAAATAGTGTTGCTGGGCCCTTTTCAGGTTGGAGATTTGGTCATTTGCATTTGACTACAGGTAACTACAGGTAAGTGAACACCATGTTCAAACTCCTTGATTTGGTTTTATTATTGAATATGTTTTGATTGAATTTTCTAAGTAGTATGTGCTAGCTTAAATGCTTTCATCCATTTTTCTCTTCAGAGGCATGACATGATCATGTATGAGGAAAGTATTTTGGGCATAGTGTTCAATATACATTTCTGCATTGTGCAGTTATGGACCTACATGTAGGGTTTGGTTTGGCACATGTTGTCACATGGGATAGAACATGGTCTAGAAACTCAAGGAGTTTAGTTTAGCTAGTGTGGAGTAAGGATAACGAGGGTCCCTCTCACTCACGTCGCAAAGTGTTTACAATTACCAAGGATGCTCTTCTTTTGGACATCCTTATTTTAGGCATATTCCACATGTGAAGAATATGAGTCTTTGGGATTGACACTGGTACCTGTTAGTTGAATTATGTGTCGTGACTAAGTCCCTAGGTGTTGGTCAAATCCATTCACTAGATCCTTTTGAGCACATTGTATCATAAACAATTTTAGTGGCCATAAATTTTTGGATACCTAAAAAGACTTGTTAAGGTTACAAGTATTGCTAAACAACTTTAACGGATGGTTGTTTATACACGTCGCAATGTTATGTTTTGTTAATAAACTAGTTCATTTGGTACTTGGATGTGATAAATTTTCACATACTAATATGGTCCAAATATGTTAGCATGGTTTTTACATGGAAAGTATTTACCTCTTTTCTCGTGAGCTATGAGCATACCATTAGCCATAAGTATTGGTAAGTACAGTTATGGATATGCAGGTTTGGATCTATTTTTGTTGAATGCATGCACACTAGGTTTCATGGGCCCTAGTGTTAAACAAAGGCTGATTTGGAGCTTCTAAAGCTGTAACATTTAATGGTCTAGTAACTTGTCTATAGCAGAAAATAGCATAAACATAGTGAGAATTTCATTAGAATAGATTCCTAATGAGCATAGCAAGAGTGTGTGGATGGAGAGAGCAACAAAAAGCATAACACCTAGTTAGATAGGCATGAACAATACTTCAAAAGAGAGAGAAATTAAGCTATTGATCAATTGAGGACCGGATTAACCTGGAGCCGGTCCCCCCTCCAAAAGGCTTTGTATTATAGGTTTCCCCCATCAAGGGAGACATTTTACAATACAATACTTTGTGTTCCTCAATATTTTGCTGGTGCAATGAAGATGGAAGCTTCAAGCACCATGCACACACTTATAAAACACAATATCAATTCCCTCATGGTCCCAGACCCAAGACCTCACACACACCTTCGAAGATGGTGAGAGCTAGCGGGGTATGAGAGTAGGTTGAGAGGTAGTCTTACAAGAAAGAAGTATATCTCCTCACCTAGCCACTCATAATAGCTTAGCATAGCTTAGTAATTAGCATGATAGAGGAGATGAGAATGCATTGGAGCTTGGCTCTTGGTCGGATTTGCATCACAAAGCCAAGAGTTGTTGGTGTAGGCCTCCCTTCTCACAAGCTTGGAGTAGATGATAAGGCTTTCCATTAAAGCTTGAGAAGGAGAGAGAGAGTCTTCTTGCTTCACATATGAGATTGTGTGAGTGTGTGTGTGATAATCCTTGCCAAAATCAGCCCCCCTCTCTCTCTTGGTCGACCCCTCTTGGAATTTACTCATGTTGGCACCCCATTGGACCCTGCAAAGCTTAGCCAATCATAATTGAGAAGCATAAGTGATAGCCCTGTGACATGTATCCCCCTTTCCCCTTTTGTGAGATCTTTAGGTAATCAAATGATGCAATTTGTCTTTTGGCCAATAAGAAGCAAGCTAGCCATTGGGTTGCTGAATGCTCATTGGACCCCTTGGGAGACTATCCAATAGTCTTCTAGAGAGCTTAATTCCTATTGGTTCTTTTATCTTGTGTTTTAAAATGAATTAAACTAAATGTACTCTAGCTTAATTATCATTGGTCCACCTCTATGGCCATCCAATAGGATTTGAGTGCACCTTAGGGGCAACTGGGCTAGGGAGCTAACATGTGTCCCCTATTCCCTTTGTGTGAAGGGCTTGCAAGAGAGAGAGAGAGAGAGAGAGAGAGAGAGAGAGAGAGAGAGAGAGAGAGAGAGAGAGTATGTGTTTCTCTCTCATCCCCTACTAAAAGGTCTCGGCCCCTCCTATGTAGGAGTCTTCAAGACTTTTATGTACACTTACAAAGCATCCAATTTCCCTAAGGTTTGACCATTGGACACAACCTTTGAATTTTGGAACCTTAGCATTTTGGAAGTCTTAATGGGCTGAACCTTAGAGTCTTTGAAGCCAATTGTTGCACATTCCTCTTTTGCAGATGGCCCCCCCTTTGGATCCCTATTTTTCCTCCTTTGGATCCCTATTGTGGACAGTCTGCCAGCTTAACCAATATTCTAGCTTTGTCTCCCCTGGTACTTCCCCATATTAAATGATCAGTTTAACATGAGAAAATCATTTGGGAGAATTAGGTATTAGTTATTATGACAAAAGCAGTTCGCACTCTAAGTGCACTATATCTATGAAATTAATTGTAGATCTATCAATCACCCATAGAGGTCATGGCTTGGTCTGGGTGCTTGTAGATCAATTCACTAAAGTTGACCATGATGGTTGTTCCTAACATTGTTGATTAATCAGCTACGATGGGGTTTTTTGCTGATGAAGACTGATAAAAAGTCAAGGACTTATACTTTGCTGATGAGTTATGTCAACCAATTAATTTCATGGAAAGTAAAAAGAGGCATTCTTTTGGGTACATCTTATGTGATAACTTGTTTAAAATGCTGAAGTGAGTTCTAAATGGAGTCTATACACTATGTTGGTTATGGGTTGGTTACACAAGACGGTGGCAACGGGACAATAATGTGGAAAATCAAGATGCTCTTCTTGATTTCATTGAACCTCCTACTGAACCGTGTTCTAGTCAAAATGATGCTGAAAACATTAGTGTCCTTTATGATGCTATCACCACTTTTGTTTTCAAGGACTAAAATCCTTCTCCAGGGGGGAGTAATGCAAGGCCAAGGGCAACCCTGGGGTCCACTGACCTAAGCCAAGGGCTTGGATGGCTTAGATGTGGAAAGGGGAATTGTACTAAGCTAGGGCTAAGATTCATAGAGCCTATATATAGGGTGGTAGGGAGGTGGATCTCTCAAGCCAGTCTCCTGGGTTCTCACACGGTTCTTCCAACAACAAGAAGTAGAAGGGTAGGAAGAAAAGCAACAACAACAAAGACAAGAAGAGTGATGCTAAGGGGGAACCCTTGAAGGCGGAATGGCATTGCAATGATTGTGGTGAGAAGGGACATTATTGCAGGAAGTGTCCAAAGCAAGTTGGAGATGCTTTGTCTTCTTCAGAGGGAGTGATGCAGTCCCTGGCCTTTGCTCATTAGAGTTTCTCCCCTCAAAGGACTCTCCAGGGACATTAGAGGCTGAGTTGACTCTTTTGGGTCAAAACCATCATGAATGGATTCTTGATAGTGATTCTTCATAGCACATGACACCTTCAAAGTATCTTTTATCCAACATGCAGTGACACTGCAATACCATCTTCATTGGCAACAAATTTGAGATTCCTATTCGCAGTGAGGATCTTATGTTTGTGCACTAGGTGTGCAAGCTTGGCATGGAGACAGAGGATGTAGTATCTATTCAAGATCGGCAATCCAACAAAGAGGTCAGAGGGGGTTTGGTGGAGAACAAACTCTACAAGCTCCATGATCTTTCTTCAATGACTTGGATACCCACAAGTGTTCTTTGGCATTATAGATTTGGTCATTTGAACAATGATGCTCTTTGCTTGCTTTTTGTGAGCACATACTTACATGCTTACCAGATGTTGGGAGTAATTATGGGAAATGCATTACTTGCATTTGTGGGAAGAAACATCAAGAATCTATTCAGAGTCTTGCTACACGCCGAGCCATTGCCATTTTGGAGTTGGTTCACACCAACCTTTGCGGACGTATGCAATCCCCTTCCCTTGGCAAGGCTCTTTATTTCATGTTATTTGTGGATCATATCAACCGATTTACTTGGGTATACTTTCTATAGCACAAGCACTAGGCATTCGGCCTCTTCAAGAATTGGCATTCTCTCTTGTGGAGAAGGAAAGAAATCAAGTCTTGAAGACTATTTGATCAAACAAAGTTGGGGAGTTTACCTCCAATGCTTTTATTCAGCCTTGTGCGGACCATGGCATCAAGCGAGAGATTGCAAATATTGGATCACATTCAGAGAATGGTGTTGTGGAATGGAAGAATAGGACAATGGTAGAAATGACATGGACCATGCTAGAGCATCAATATGTTCCGAAGTCTTTATGGGAAGAGGTAGTTGCAACGACAATTCATACCATAATCTAATCTCCAACCTCTTTAGTTCCTAAGAAGACCCAATTTGAAGCCTATTTTGGTAAGAAGCCCGACGTCTCCCACTTTTTTGATTTTTGGGAGCGACACTTATGTCCATGTATCAAAGGAGCAAAGAGGGAAGTTTGACCCCAAGTCTCGAAGAATGATTTTTGTCGGCTACAACTCTCTTTTAGAGGGATATTGACTTTATGATCCAGAGAAGAAAATTTTTGTACTCAATTGTGATGTTGTCTTCGACAAGATTTTACCTTAATATGGGGATTCTGCTCCCAACTTTTCCATGATGACCCCAGATTTGCCGATACTTGGAGACCCAAATTTTGATTTCCCTCCTGACGAACCCTCTTCTCCTACCCCTATCCCTCAAGCTTTGGAGGAGAATGTACCCATTCTTGATGATGCCAATGATAGTTTTTCTCATCATAGTGCAAAGTTAGAGCCCGATATACTAGCAGCTCCTCCCCCGGGGAGTAAGTCAAACAAGTTACTGAAGTGGCTATTGGAGACTTTGCGAGATTAAAAAACTTTAGATTTTCCACCCGATTGGCATAAAGCCAATACTACACAATGATCTTAGCAACTACGTGTTGCTGAGCTAGATGTTACTTTATTACAGGTGAACTATGTTTTGATGTCTACAGTGATCAAGGATAGAGACGCTCTTACAGTTGAGGAGGCACTTTCACAACCAAAGTGGAAGTTGGCCATGTTGAATGAACTTGATTCCATCAACAAGAACAACACTTGGGAGTTGTTTTTTTGGCCTGCCAAATGGAAAATGATTGGTGTCAAATGGGTTTAAAGGACCAAGTACAAATCTGAGGGTTCTTTGGACCTCGGGGGTTCACCTTTCAAAAATACCTACAGCAAGTGCCTTCAAGAGGTATTTTTAAAACACCTCTACACACGCACACTTCATCATGAATTAAAAGACCCCTCTTTCTTCTTCATAAACCTGTAATTTTTTTCCAATTTTCATTTTTAAACCCCTCTTGATTCTTGTAGGTATCAGCTATACTCATCGGCAACGAAGATCTTCCCATATACCTTAAGTAGCAAGAAACTCTTAGGTCTTCGCTCAATGATTTCAAAAGGTTCCTTTCCTATAGTATTATGGAAAGTTTTTTTGTTTGCATACTCTACAAGTGGTAGATATTTCTCCCATTGTGAGCGTTGATCTACTTTTGTAACATAAGTCTTTAGTAGATCGAGATTTGTAAGGTTAGCTATCTCACTTTGGCCATCTTTCTGTGGGTGATAGGCCGAAGAGAAATTCAACTTTGTACTTATATTTTCAAAGAGACCTTTCAAAAAATTACTCTTCATTCTAGGATCTCTATCTGACACGATGGATGTTGGCAATCCATGGTGTTTGAAAATATGAGATATGAAGAGGGTTTCCATTTGGTGTGTCTTAATAGTCTTTTTGACAGGAATAAAGTGTGCTTGCTTGCTAAACCTGTCGACTATTGTCCATATTCCTGTATTCCCATGAATAGACTTAAGTAATCCAAAGATAAAATCCATGGATATACTCTCCCACGACAAATTTTTAGGGATTGGCAAGGGTTGGATTAATCCAGGTTGCTTCCCTCTATCATACTTTGTCTTTTGGCATACCACACATTTTGAAACATACTCTTGTATGTCCAGTTTCATGGTGGGCCAATAAAAATACATCTCTACTCTTGAAGAGTAGGTTGAATCCCTCTATGCCCCGCATAGGGAGGAGCATGGGATTAATACATCACTTTCTCATCACAAAGGGAGTGAATAAAACATAGCCTGTTGCCATGGATAAGATAACCATCGTGAAAGGTGAATGGTTCCTCTTTCTTCCCTAAGGAAAGGGTTGACATTATGTCCTTAAAATTAAGGTCAATAGCATACTCATCTATCATGGAAGATAGATCGTTGTGAGTTGCTATAGACACCGCATTTGTCCTTGGTCATCTTGATAGTGCATTGGACACTTGATTATGCATACCAACAATATGAAAATTGAATTGAAAAAGGAAATTTTCCCACCTCATTTGTTTGTCGGACAGCTTGTTTTGCTCATGAAGTACTTAAGACTTTGGTGGTCCATTCGTAAGATGAATGGAGTCCCCAATAGATAGTGCTTCCATGTGTCTAGGGCATGTAGAACATCTAGTAGCTCTTTTTCATATATGTCCAACACTCGTTCATCGATATTGAGTCTTTGACTTTCATATGCTATGGCATGCCCTTCTTGGAGCAAGACTACTCCAAGGCAATCTCCACAAGCATCACATTGGACCTCAAATGGTATTGAGAGATCTGGTAGTGTAAGCACTTGTTGGGAGGTAAGCTTTTCTTTAAGCTTGTCAAAAGCATTTTGCTCTTTAGCAGTCCATGCATACTTAACGTTCTTTTTGTGAAGTCATGTAATGGTCCGAACATCTAGTAGCTCTTTTTCATATATGTCCAACACTCGTTCATCGGATATTGAGTCTTTGAGACTTTCATATGCTATGGCATGCCCTTCTTGGAGCAAGACTACTCCAAGGCAATCC